>NC_135506.1:6810392-7110392 GCF_052857255.1 Amblyomma americanum | reverse complement strand
TAGCTGAGCCCGTCAGTAGCTTCTGAGAGTGCAGCTCAGGCACAGATACAACTATTACTCTGGCCACACACTTTGTACGCAGTTCTTTCAATACTTTCGCTAGCAATAGATGCGCTACCGTTACTCACCAACTTTGCGCTCAATGGATGATGGCCGGCTGAAAAGCGCGGGAAAAGCAGCGGAAGAATACGTAATTCCACCAATGACAGTTCAAAGTGTAACGTCGCTGGCTGACGCCCTACGATCTGAAATATAATGCACAATAACAGCTGGTTTTCTTTTTAGCATTTATGTTTTATAACACAAATGAGCTGTTCAAACCACCAGCTACTACACACTGCACAAGTGAAAACGCAGCTATGAATGTGCAAAGCACTCCGCGCGAGCGCGCTACCAATATACTAAAAAAAAGCGAAAGAAAGGATAACGTTACGAAAAAAAAACTGGCTGTGTCGTGTTTACGCATAGTTTACAAGGATGGTTGAGTAAATCATCCACAAAACAATGCCGCACCATGATTACATTAGGTTACATGTTCTAGAAGTGTTTAGGTGTATGTTTGCCGCTACTTGTTTTGCTAGAATGCCGACAGTCCCGTAAGTGGCACTGCGAGCGTGGGCCCGGGAAATTTAAACGGAAATTCAGTTTCTACGTAAAGAGATTGGAAAGTAAACTAGAAATGAAGATGTCAGGACTGGGTTTGCCATGTCTACGATTGGGCCGACTGGAAAAAAAGATTATAACTGAAAGCTTCCGAAGCTCAAAACCCCTCACACAGCTTCCCGCCAACCGTTGATGAAGGATGTGCCTTGTCAGTCGCTGGCTGTCAATTGACGACAACAGTTACGTATAAACTAGTTTTAAAGAATGATAACTCGGGTAGATGATGCACTGTTACGATCGTAATATTACGATAATACCATTCGCGAAGCAGCGTTCTCCTCTGACTCGACTCGGCGAAACCTGAGGCGTTTCTATCCCGCTCTTGGAACTCGTGATCACCTGGCTCGTGAACTGTCGTCGTCGCCTCTTCGCTCAATATATGCTGGATCGCGTGCTTCTTGATAGCTGGCACTAGGCTTCCAGAGGTAGACGTATGAATGAGCCGAGAGGTTGTTTCAACAAAGCAACCAAAATGATCCTATTCTGCCTGTAAGACGATGCCACCGCGGGAGAATTTGGCCAATCAGAGGCTACTGCACGTCAGAGACACCAGTAGCCTGCATAGACGCCGATTTTGAATCTACCCGAGGGGACTGAGGCCCAATTAGCGCCCTCCCTCTTCTTCATTCTTTCCTCTTTCTTCAACCCCCCCCCCCCCCCCCGCTCAACCTCCCCTTTTACGCATGATTGCACAAGCGGAAAGGCTATACATTATAGTCGAGCGAATATGCTAAAAAGAGTGACCAAATGGCTCTTAAGATGCTAAATAAACCAATGAACAAAGGAAACTGAAAAATGCATAAACTCTTGGTATACTTCCATAACATCCTCAGTCGAAAGGAGAGAAAAGACTAGGTAACAGAAACATTTCCAGAACAAGCTAACAAGGCACAATAAGCTAACAATTTAAAATATAAAGATGGACATAAACTCCCGCTGGCAGATGGATGCCTTGATGGTGAACTAGATCTAAAACTCTCAGTATCGTCATCCTTCTTTGTTGGCGAGAGACAAATCTATGTACCAGCGGTCGTCTAAACTGTGCTGTTCTTGCAACCTTTAAGCAACAGTAGTTCTTTTGTCGATTTGTCCAGAACCGTACGAAAGAATACATGCTGCTCCCTGACCTCATTGCTAAACCTCTGGTGGGTGAGCTATGTGTGGGGGCTTTGAGCTTTAAGCCCCCCCCCCCCCCCCCCCCCCCCGCAGTCAGCGCTTATGCTGATAGGGAAGACAGGATGGGAAGGAGGAGAGCGCGTGGTTGGACCATTCGCCTGCAGACGCAGTTAAGCTGTACACAAAGCATTATACCATGTTTTCGATACTATTCACAAGCGCGTTACCGTGAGTTATCAAGAACAAAAGCCTCCGGGCTTTTGTTTTTCCTATGAAGAATTGCTCGCCTTCGAGGGGTAGGGACACCACCCATAAATCTGCCCAGGGCTGACACCAGGTGGCCTGCAATGCGAACCACTGCACTGTACGGAGTCCGTCATAGCTCATGTTAAGCTTCGGGACGCATAACTTCACGTACCACACTTAAAGGGGCTCTGAAACGCCTTCCGAGGAGAGTACATTAACTCACTTAATCACTGCACTGTGTTGCCATGAAAACCAGAGCCAAATAATACTCTTCTACACGAAGCAGACGACCCACAATCACGCGTAAAGGATGGCGAGCCCTTCCCGGCGACTTTTTCATCCTCGCACCCTCCTCCGTCCCCCGCATCTGCGTAGACAAGGTGAGAGGTGACCATTGGTTAGATTCTGTCAGACGTCAGGCAGCCACCGTGGCCGCGGCCAATAAGCCGCTTATCTCCGGCGGGTCGGGAAGCTCCGCTCCCAGAGGGGAAGGGGGGGGGGGGGGGTCGGCGAAGGAGCGCCTACCTTCCAGCGTGCAAAAAGTGACGAGAGGAGAGGGAAAGGCGCGAATAATAATAATAATAATTGGTTTGGGGGAAAGGAAATGGCGCAGTATCTGCCTCATATATCGTTGGACACTTGATACGTGCCGTAAGGGAAGAGAGAAAGGAGGGAGTGAAAGAAGAAAGGAAGAGATTCCGTAGTGGAGGGCTCCGGGATAATTTCGACCACCTGGGGATCTTTAACGTGCACTGACATCGCACAGCATACGGGCGTCTTAGCGTTTTTCCTCCATAAAAACGCAGCCGCCGCGGTCGGGTTCGAACCCGGGAACTGCGGATAAGTAGCCGAGAGCCCTAACCACTGAGCCACCGCGGCGGGGAAGGCGTGAAGACGCTGAAATTCGAATTTTAACTACATATAACTCAGCTTCTACAAAGCGCATTAAAAAAAAATTCTTGCTTGACACTATTCGCGAAGCGGCGTGCTTCAATATTCCAGGCATGCCGCAACTTTATTAGAGCCCCTTCACAGCCCCTTTAATTTTCACTTTTTTCTTAAATTACACCAATTTTTTCCTGACAAAGGACAGACTTAAATGCAGAGAAATGGGAGAGGCCTTTGCCCTGTAGTGGGCGTAGTCAGGCTGATTATGATGATGATGATGATGATGATTTTTTTCTGATATCATTTATTTCTTAGGCATAGTGTGAGGAGCACGACACCCGTAATTAGTGTCTTGGTTTTACTTCCAGAAGCACAATAACTTCACGCTATTGCTTCTCGCCGGCGCCCAGCTCCGGAGCAGGAGCCAGAGCTGGTGTTGGAGCTGGAGCCGGAGCTGCAGCCACTGCGTCTGCCGCCGCCTCGGGCTTTGCCGCGAGCTCGGGGGCTAATCCGTGCAGCGCATCCAGTTCCTCTGTCGGCACGGACGGGTAGCCGTGCAAGGCGAGGAACTTCTCGTACGCTCGCCGTGTTAAGGGGTCCTTGGGGCCCCACATCACCGAGGGCTGCAACGCCTTGGCCATGTCCTGCGGCACGAAAAAAAAAAGAGAGAAAGCACGGGTTTGCAAATCAAAACTGTGCGCAGCGGCTGCAGAAATGGGCTCCCGTCGACCGCACTGCTGCTCGTCTGCTACATGGTAAAAGAATGCAGCGCGAAAAAAACAAGGACGAACAGAAGTGGACAGGACAGGGCGCTGTTCGTCCTTGTTTTTTTCGCGCTGCATTCTTTTACCATGTTCACTGACCAACAAGCCCAAACAGCCGCTTTAGTTCGTCTGCTACAACTGCTTCCTGTTCTTCGGTTGAGTTTACGTGGAAAACATTTCCCTTTATATTGCTTCTCCAAAATCGGCCGGGGATGGCGACACTATTTTGGCCTTTCCTAGCTTATAAAAACTCAGTTAACTGAGAGTATCGCTTACGGATTAGTAAGTACGCTGGACCCTGTGGATACAGACCAACCTGCATTTGTCCTCAGTTACCCTTTAGAGAAGCCCAGGTAGTCGAAATTAAATCTGGAGCCCTTCAATATGGCGCCTGTTTCTGTTTCTTGAACTTTCTTCTCCTTGAATTTCCTCCTTGATCCCTTCCCTCACGGCGCAGTTGAGAAGTTTACCGAGAAGCGAGACAGCTACTGCGCCTTTCATTTACAAAACAAAAAAGAAAGTACAGATCGCGGAAAGTGAACGGTAACACAGTTGAGCAACCACCAAAAATGCTGCTCCTACTCACAGTTTAAAATTGCTTCGTGGTTTCGTATTGAAAGCGTTTAGAATTGCGGCGGTCGTGGGCTCGGATCCCTCCGGCTGCATGTGATTGTTTTTCTTCTACTTTCTAATCATCTATCTTTCTGGTTAAAAAATGCTTCATTGCTAATTTCCCTTTGATCAACACCACAAATAAACTATGACAACAAAAAAGTACATTATCCTATGCTTTCCTCGGTTTTGCTGGCTGTTGGCTTTCTTCATATACGTTCAACCATGCCGTAAGGAGGATTGTTCCCTTCGCTGCTACAGGGGCGCGACTACGAGGGCTGAGCCACACGGCCCAGCGAGAACGTTTCAGCGAGGCAGTCTCCCGCGATGGCATGTCGAGCATTATAGGAAAAAAAATTGTTGGAATATTGTAAGGTACTCTTAAGGAAATATTGACGGTAACGGTCCGTTCTTCAGACGCGTAGCAAAATCTTTTAAAGTTTTTTCATCGCTCGCATAGAGCTGTTGAAACAGTCGTGTAAAACCAATGTGGAACGTTTTTGACGATATAAAAAACGTGAATAGCGTACAATTGCAAGCCTGCCGACGGGAAATCTTCGGATATATTGATTGCTATAGTGAAATCTTACATTATAGGAACAAATTTGCATTCATAAACTGTTTCATGCTGAAAAATGTTTTTGTCCAGAATTGCTGGGTGCGTCGGGGAAGCAAGGGTCGAGTGCGCTCACCAGGCGGCATCCGAGCAGGTGTCGGACGGCGATCGCGACGCCCACGATGACGGGGCCCAGAACGAGCAGGGTGGAGAGGAACTGAGCCCACTGCGGGTACACGTAATCTCCGAACGAGGCCGGCTTGTACGTAAACAGCTGCGAGGCGAGGATGAGCTGCGCAGATGGAGAGAGAGGCCACAGGAAAGTCCTTCTGGGAGGCATGATAGAGCGGAAGAACGGAGGACGAAAAAAAAAAATAGAAACACATGACTGACACGTTTGTTTTTTTTAAAGTAGGAAAGAGTTTATAACGTGTACGTTCGTGATTTCCTGTTAGAGCACGAACATTGCCAAGGCTCAGGTGGGGCAGAAAAAAAGAGAAAACTCGCAGAAGATAGTTGATGAGGGGCCTTAGCTAGACAGATTACAAGGATTCCTACGAAAGCTCCAGGGAAAGGGTGGTGATGACGATGAGTTTTTATGGTGCAAGGGAATCTATGGTCAAGGAACGCCCTGGCATAAGAGATCTTCGTCTACACATGGTGGGGTCAAGGACGTAGCTCCCAAGCATTTCCCCCTAAATAAGCCGAGCACCACGACCCAGGGCAAAGCTTGTACCCATCACATCACCGCTGGGTACCTGGCAGCACTGAGAATCGAACCACCGCACCTTCCGCATGCGAGGCGGAAGCTCAAACCACTAGGCCACCGCTTCAGTAAGATTATTACTTGCAGTGCGCGAGTTTATTTTTTGTAACATATTCCCAGGGCTCTCGGTGTAAAATATGCGTGATATTTCTTGCACTGTGCATCACATTGCATTTTGCTTTCATTGAATTCGCAACAGCCTCATATTTTTTTTCCTTGCCAAGAAACACTTTCATATCTCAGTCTTCACGTTGATAACAGACCGAGCCTCGAGCGTGGCATATCTTTCGCTCTTCGCTGCCGTACAAGGGAAGCTGTAGAATTGCTGGCCATTTTATTTCGTCACATACAAAATGTTCATAAATGTGCAATAGCTATAGAGGCCTGCTTTTGAGATTAGGTTCTCTGACACATAATGAAGATAAGGAGGTGACTTTGGTGCCTGGAGAACGACGAGACACGGGAGCAGCAGTAAAGACAAGCGCCGAACACGAGCTGGACATCACATGCACTGGCCAGGCAGATATTTCGGTCGATCCCATTTGTGAGTAATAATAGCTTATTATTTTTCTGATTCTTCTATGTTGACAAAAATAACCACCCTGCACATTTAGGTCGGCGCATGCGCGAATGAATGCAGGAATTGATTGGGATGTACACAAATGAACGGACAGTGGCTTTGAAAGCTTTCTGTAGGGTGTTTCGTATTGGCGATAGTGGTGGAAAGAACGTGTGCCTGTACGTGCTAAACGCGGGGTTACTGATCGCCCAGCTGTGATGCATTTAGAAGATGGCCCTTACTCTCTTTCCCACGTGAAGGTGCATTACAGTAAAGTACGTAAGAATGAAGAAAGCGCAATAGCCGTTTCAAGCTCGCTTGGTTTGGACTTAGGCAACCCACATCGCGCAACGCAGTTTACTTTGCCTGTTTATTTTGACATTCTAATCTGTAAGGGATTAAAAGAGCACTAGGCTTACCACCCTGTGCACCCACGGACAATATTTTGAGTCTAGGGGTTTCGAATACCCTCGAAGAGTTCATTGAGGTTGCAAGGACCTCGCACTATCAGAGGACTTCTGCGCAATCGTACTGGTTGCAGCATTCTGGAGAAGCTGGGGCACGAGCCTCGATCCTGCTCGAGACGCACTGACCCGGTCCCTAGACAGGTTAGGGACAAATTAAAGATACCTCCACTCCCAAAAAACATGCACCCCGTCTACCATGAGAGCCGGAAGAGGGAGAGAGCAGTAGCGTTGCAAGCCCGCTTTCAGGGGAGACGGGATGTCTTGTATACGGATGCCGCGGAATGCACGAACAGTACGGGGTGCATTTCGGTAGCAACTTGGGAAAACGGAGGCACGGTAGCGTGCTGCAACACCCGACACTTTAAAGTAACGGAGGCAGAAGAGTTGGACCACTGCGCTGGCTCTAACTCAACAACAGGTCGAAATTTCGTGCGACTCTAAATCAGCTATTAGAAACTTTGACGCGGGCTGCATTTCAGCCACAGCAGCACGAGTGTTGGTCGACATTCCACCACCGGCAGAACAGGTAGCGCTCATTTGGACGCCCGCGCACCAAGGGTTGAGGGGAAACGAGAAAGCGCACGCACTGGGCCGAGGATTAGCTACCTTCCGGGATCCCGGTGGCGTCTTGTGCACTACCCCGTCTCCCTCGCGCGATGAGGAGCTCCTACAGTTCGATGACGATCTTAATACGTATAAGGAAATTCCAAACCATTGCAAATTAGGCAGAGCGGTACTTCCGAAAGCAAGTAAGCAGCTAACCAAAAACGAAGAGGTTGCGTGGCACAAGCTCCAAACCGGAGTATTCCCTAACCCTCAGCTTTATAGCAAGTGGCACCCGGAGATTTTCAGCCCCAGGTGCAAACGTTGCGACGGCATAGCGGACATGACCCATATGATATGGACATGTCCGAGCTTTGGACAACTTGATAGAACGGGTGAGTCCTGGGAGGCACTGCTTCACAACGAGGACGAAACTAAACAGCGTGAAGCCATCCGTCTCGCCCTTGCCGCTGCTGAGATCCATGCACGAGATCCCTGTCGACGGCTGAGGGGGAGGACATGGCTGGGACCGAGCGGCGCCTCGGATACCCATCATCCTTTTGACGGGTGCTAATGTTATTTTTCTCTCTCTCTCTCTTGCCTATAAAGTGTGCACCGCCACACAGCCTATAAGCCAATGCAACTCGAACCGGTATGCATGTAAAGGTGTGTTCAGTTTGTGCGAGAAGCGTTATGACTCGATAACCGAAGTAACTCAATCAATCAATCAATCAATGCTCCAGCAGAGAGAAGGTGCTTCACTAGCAAAGGCCCACCACAAAACAACTGGCTCATTTTGAAATTAGTTGAACTTACGCTCAGGACAATTGGACAGACGAACTGCCAGCAGATCTTTACAACAGTGCCAGGAACTCGGCCAAGCATGAATTCTATGTCAAGGGCCAGGCGCCCCACACCTGGGCAAAAGACAAGAGACAGTGAACGCTGTCATCTAGATGCTGGAGTCAGTGCTATCTGTTTAAGAAGTTGAAAACTGTCAGGCATGCCATGAGCATAGGAATAAACAGCATGTCACGCGGTTGATAAGCAACAGTTAAGCTCTGCCCTGTTTCAGTCTTAGCGTATCCATCCGTTCTTTCTTCTGCTGTGTGCAACCAACCGAAGAACACTAAAAGACAATCTCATCTTACTCAGCGCAAGAAATCATTATGGAAAGCAGTCGATCTATTTTTCATCGGTTGCTCTCTAGAATACGTTAGCGAATGAAGTAGTCTGTGTTAACTGAATTACTGCACAAAATCACGAGAAACTAGTTTATTTCTTAGCAATGCCTTCCCGCTTTGAGTTATGCCTTTAACTCTCATTCTGCGTTCCTTTTCCATTTTGTCTTTCTGTATCATGTGCAGCGTCCTAAACGTCAAAGCTCATTATGTAATATTTTCGATAATACGTGCATTTATCTGCATGAACTTTGTTCTTGTTTGTGCTTTGTGAGCCTGCGATTTCGTACGTTTATATAATATTTAATAATAATAATAATTGGTTTTTTGGGGAAAGGAAATGGCGCAGTATCTGTCTCATATATCGTTGGACGCCTGAACCGCGCCGTAAGGGAAGGGATAAAGGAGGGAGTGAAAGAAGAAAGGAATAAGAGGTGCTGTAGGGGAGGTCTCCTGTATAATTTCGACCACCTGGGGATCTTTAACGTGCACTGACATCGCACAGCACACAGGCGCCTTAGCGTTTTTCCTCCATAAAAACGCAGCCGCCGCGGTCGGGTTCGAACTTATATAATATTTCAAATCACAGAATCGTTAAAGCGCCTCTCAAATCACAACCGGCGTAGCTCCTTCAACGCTTCGCTGCAATGTGAGAAAAAAAAATTCACAGGGACACTGTGTGTGTTGGCAATGCGATAGCACTAGAAGCTGTTGATGCCGTTACCGGAAGAGGCGTCACTTCAGGTCCGGTAGCATTACTTCCCTCCAGCCAATGGGCGAATTTTATGACCAACAAAACATTTTTTTCCTTATGAGGTTTCCAATGCATCCAATTAGAAAACACGTAATGGTTACCCTCTGCTACATATGTGCTGAAGTCACAGTAAACTGTAGCTGTTCCTTTGTTGTCTTGTTTGTTTACATCTTCAGCATCGGGTCGATGCTTTCCAAACATAAAGTAGAGGGGGCGGGAGCTAAAGAGTAGACTACTAATCAGATGTCACATGGGTTACATGAAGTGGAGTTACATGAGCGCGTTGAGTGGGGTACGTCTGCAGGCTGAGTCGTCACTTGTGTGAAATGTTGTCGGACGACGTGAGACGTCTCTTACAGGTTGGGCTCCTAATAAAAGCTTTCGCTGTATAAAAGTGATTATGCAGTACAAGATGTGACGTCAGCGGACTGAATCGGTGACGCTAGTCAGGTGCAACGCCATGAAGAAAGATATAACGGGCTAGGATCTGGTGATCTGATAACAATTTATTTAGGTTTTTTTTTTAAATTTCAGCATTAGCTCTGGGCCTCTTTCAGAGATTAGGAGCAGATTCCTTGGGCTACTGACTCTCTCTAATTATAAACTGCACAATGCTGTAACGGTGCTTCTCGGAGCCGCGACACGAAGTCGCTGGCGCTCGTGCACACGGCTTTCAAGTGACGCAGAATCGTTGACGCACCGTAGATGAGGGGCACAGAGATGGACTCGAACACCGCAATGATGAAGAGCATCTGGCCCCCAATGTACGTGTCCAGCAGATTCAGGATGTACATGCCTCCCTGCAGGAAAAAGGGAGCAAAGAGCTCAGAAGAGGTCCTGCCGCCAAATCGTTGCACGCTTGTAAAAAAATGTTGGTGTACGAACCCTGGTGGTCATGGGAACCCCCATCAAGAATCCTACGGCGCAGACGCAGAAGCCCAGAGCTGTCACGTGCTGCTGGCAGACGGGAAAAGCGTCCTTCAGGGGAGTCAGGACACCTTCGACCAGGCCAAACTGTTGTGGCGTTAAAAAAGAAACGGAGCGTAACATCAAACACTGCTGAATTTCCGCACGTCAATCCGCAGCTGATCATATTTTCCCTAACCAGACGACAGCGTGTCGTTATACTAGTTGGTGCAGATTGAAGAACATCAATAGAAGACTGTTTGTTGGCACGGTACACAACAGAAGACGAAATTACACAGGTTGTGTAATTTGACGGTGCTCCTCACTTCTCCATTTCTCTTTTCAATCCCCTCATTCCTCCTCCCCAGTGCAGGGTAGCCAACCGGAAATCCCTTCTGGCTAACACCCCTGTCTTCCTTCTTCCTCTTTATCTATCTATCTACACAGGTTGTCTCGCCTCGTATGATGTTCCAATGCAGCGAAGGCGCAAAATGATTTACCGCGACAACACAGAAATTGGTCGATGTCATTGGCTGGAGGGCCTACTTTCAGGGGCACTCGCTACTGCGTTCTTGAGTTGTACCCGACCAGAAGTGGGCAATCTTGCGATGTTTCGACTTCACAAGGTCGACCTCAATCTAAAGGAGTGAGGTGAGGTTGAGGTGACGTCGGCGACAGCGCGAACTTCTGTGAGTGAGGTCAGTAAATGAAACCTGAGCCTCACGCGTGAGTCTGCGGTTGAGTGAGGTCATCGTTCAGTGAGGCCGGCTCAAGATATCGAGGTTTTTTCCAATGTCCGCAGGTTACTCCTACGAGTGTCCCATACGAACCTTCAAGCTACCTGTCGCGGTGCGCAGTGACACCTAGTCTTCGTTTACCCCCTTGGCAACCGAGGTGGGGCGGCCCGCTCCACGCTTTCGGCAGCTTCACCGTAATGTCCTTTCAGACCGAGCTATACTCGGGATGAAGGCGCGGAGACTGGCTTACGCCGGCCGCTTGCTTGAGCACCCAGGCGCGCGCAAAGCACATAACTCGCGGTTACCCGGTATACCTTCGAGTGTCTGATACTGCACACAAATATGTTCAACCCAACAAGCAACGAATAAAATTCTTGGTGAACGGGTGGCCGAAAACAAGACAGTTTCGTTGCGTTCACGCCAGTTCTCTGCGCTTACAGACAGAAATTAGAAAGAGTTCAGAACTTAGCGGCCCGCTATGTTTCTAGGAATTATAGTAAACATATTAGTGTGTCCAGGGAACCTCTTGAATTGAGAAGGAAAAAGCTAAGGCTTGATTTGTTTCATAATATATATTACAATGTAATTGCTATTCCTAGATAGAAGTACATTTTCTATCCTCACTACAGAACCGAGCAGGTTGATCATAATCATAAAGTCTGCGAAATCAGATCAAGAACCGATTTGTTCATGATGTTGATCTTCCCCACACTGTTTGAAACTTCGTTTCTTGTTAATATTACTGACAATCAAATGCTTGCATCGTCATTGTGACTGCCCTTGCAATTTTTCCTTGTTTTGTACAACCTCTCCCCCCCCCCCACACACACACACACACACTGTAATGCCACATGTGGTGCTATGGGTAAATGAATGAATTAATGAGCACTTCGTAAGAAAGACACCCGCTGATAAGACGAAAAAAAAGAACGAAGAAGTAAGGAAAACCAGTCTTATGTAGATAGTTGGAGCTTTTCATTGGAGTCCTTTTCTTCAAATCGAACACTACACTTCCGCATAAACTCTTTAGGTAAATGCAAACAGCACATGTAAATCACCGCTCAACCTCTCTTTGGTCTCTTGTTCTTGCTCGGAATCCCATATATGATCCCGAATCACGACAACGCCAGAACACCATTCTACGGGAAGAGTATGTCAGCGCTATATTTAACTAGACCAGCGACAAAACAACGCAAAGGTATAATAAAGGTATGATAAGATGATCTAGGTGATACAGTGCGTCTTGTATAGGCGGCTAATGCACAAACGTCAGCTGATTCGGTGAATTCTGAAAAGAGTATGAAGTTTCTTCAGGACCATTTGGGTTCAAAATTAACTGCACGTATTCCTATTTCGCCTTGCAATAATAGCTTTGGGCATTGCAGGAAAACAAACCAATAGCTAAATAAAAATAAAATTTGTTGCAATTTTTATATTGACATTCATATACGCGTAGAAGACTTTCAGAGAGTCCTTGAGTCATAAAAATACACCATTATTGTCATAACACTGAGGGACGAAGGTCTGTGGCGTTGAATTATGCCAAAAATGAAAACTGCCGCGCTTACATTAGACACTGAGAACACTACTGATGTGAGCCGAGTAGTGGTTACTATTGAAAATTGCGTGCGTGGATAGCATCATCCACGTGGGCCTTGGAATAAGCCCCCATTCACGATAGAGGAGGGACGGGTTGCAGCTACCCCTGTCGCTTTGTCGTTTAGATGGGCTACATATTTGAGGCCAAATGCTCACTTCAGCATACGACAATAAAGACGTTTAGCACGGCGCGTTCCGATAGTGCCATCCAATTGCACGCGGACCCAACTGCGCCTGAGCAGTGGCAAGCATGCGCCCGCACCAGGCGCCCTCCCCTGTGGCCATCTGCGCGTGCGCAATTGCCGCCTCGGAAGTGGATCCCGGTAGCGTATCACGAAAGGCAAAGTGGTAAACCTTTGTTAGTAAATTGAGGAAGTTGGCACAGTCCGACCCGCTTCGCAAAACGCGCATGTCTGCTAGGCGCAATCTATTCATGCGCCAGGAGAGGGCGCAGTTGGATCTTCACGGAAGCAGGTCGCGCTGTACCGAGTTTGTTCAGAGTCTGTACTGACTAGTACTGAACCTGTACTGAGCCGCAGTTGCCGCTTTGTACAGTGTGAAATGGGTCAACATCCGCGCCAAGACAGGCGCCCACGTGTGAACATCGTCAAGCGCACCTCGGAGTCCACGGCGAGAAAGAAGAGCATGACGAAGAAGGCGACGGCCCAGAAGTGCGAGAATGAGATGAGGGTCACCGCCTCCGGGTACGTGATGAAGGCCAGGGCGAAGCCTGCGCATCGTTCGTACGAGTACGTCATAACAGACTTCACCTTTTCATGGAGAATTTCATCTACAGAAGGAAAGAAAAGAAATAGCACAGTATAGAATAGGGCTCGGCGAAACTTCGTCTGGTCAGGCATGATAGTAATAAAGTTGAACAAAAAAGAGCGATCGGAGTGGTCGGTGCGATAAGCGACCTAATGATCACGGGGCAGCGCCTAAGGATGTTTTATCGTTTTATGAATGCCAGCCTGGGTGCTATCTCTCTGGTGACGTCATTTTACCCCAGCAAATAGCGTTGCTTCGGTTTGGATGGTGTCACTTTACCCCAGCAAACGGCAACGCTTCTGTCTGGATGACGTCACTTTAACCCAGCCAATGGCGTTGCTACGGCCAAGATTCCACTTTAATCCAGCCAATGGCGTCAGTTTACCCCAGCCAATGGCATTGCTATGGCCGGGATGACGTCACTTTACGCCACCCAATGGGAACACTTCGGTCTGGATGACGGCACTTTATGCCAGCCAATGGCAACACTTCGGTCTGGATGAGGTCACTTTACCCCAGCCAATGGCGTTGTTGCGGCCAGGATGACGTCACTTTACCGCAGCCAATGGCGTTGCGTCGGTCTGGATGACGGCACTTTACCCCAGCCAATGGCGTTGCTTCGGTCTGGATGACTTCACCTTACTTCAGCCAACGGCAACGCTTCGGTCTGGATGACGTCACTTTACCCCAGCTAATGGCGTTGCTGCGGCTTGGATGAGGTCACTTTACCCCAGCCAATGGCAACACTTCGGCCTGGATAACATCACTTTACCCCAGCCAATTGCAACACTTCGGTCTTGACGGCGTCACTTTAACCGAGCCAATGGCGTTGCTGCGGCCAGGATGATATCACTTTAAACCAGCCAAAGACAATGCCTCTGCCTAGATGTCGTCACTTTCTTCCAGCCAATTTTATGATCGAAAACGAGTATTTCACCCCATAGGGTTTCTAATGCCATCGCATTAAAAGCCAACGAACTAGTCGGAGCAAAGATGAGGAATAACCAGCTACGACAGCGTTGAGATTGCGCTGCTCGCACTGCGGCTGCCTAGCCCAACTTCCTTTTTCTTGTCCGGCGCCGCGTGCCATGGCCTGTGAGCATGGCTAGGCGCGGCGCGAGGGGCGGAAGCCACAGGATGCGCCAAATGGATTTTCTTGGAGGAAGTTGTGGCACAGTCGAAGCGAGAGCGAGTGCTTTGCTGTCGCTCGGCTCGCAGGCCATGGCACACGGCGCCGAGCGCGGCTCGGCGCGAGGGTCACTACAAACTCAAACAACTTCCTGCACATGTACATATAAATCTTTTATGCCGAAGGGTATATTTGAGCAATTAAAAAAAACTCAAACTATTGATTTCGTTTCAATATTCATGCCTAGAGTACAGCGCAGGCAATTAACCCACCTCCCGATGCGACCTGGGACACCTCTTCGCCGAGCATGAGTGCCATGTTGCCCAACACGGAGAACACCACGATGCCGGCCACAAAACTCACCAGCAGGTCGGCCAGGGCGATGATGTAGACGTCTCTGGAAAGTGTTCCAGAGCCATCATTTATGATGAACGTAACGTCACGAGAGGAGCGTCACTCACTCACTCACTCACTCACTCACTCACTCACTCACACACTCACTCACTCACTCACTCACTCACTCACTCACTCACTCACTCACTCACTCACTCACTCACTCACTCACTCACTCACTCACTCACTCACTCACTCACTCACTCACTCACTCACTCACTCACTCACTCACTCACTCACTCACAGCATGAACTTCTTAGGAATTAAGAATGGATGAAGTAGCTCAGCGGATGACTTGCACAGCATGACTAAGGACCTCAACGGGCAAAGTGGAGTGGTGGGTCTTAAAATTAATGCACAGGAAAATAAAATCATGTACAACAGTCTGGGAAGCGAACAGCAGTGTACGACGGAGAGCGAAGCATTGGAAACAGTAAGAAAACACATCTGCTTGGGGCAGGTAGTGACTGCAGATCCGGACCATTGGAGTGAAACAGCGACGCTAATAATAATGGGGTGGAATGCATTTGGCAGGCAATCTCGGATCATGAATAGCAGCTTACCATTATTCCTGAAGCGGAAAGTACATAACAGTTGCTTCTTGCCAGTATTGACCCACGGGGCAGAAATGTGTAGGATAAGGAAACGGCTTCAAAATAAACTGAAGACAATGTAGAGAGCTATGAAAAGGACAATAAGCGTTAAATTGCGAGCAGAGAGCAGAATGGGTGAGATAACAAAGGAGTTATAATTAAGGCCACCAGCGTCCCGCGATTTAGCTATTCCACGAAAAATCGCGGATTTATGGATTTTTCGCAGGATTGTGTGTTAGCAGTCGCATTCTCATTTTTTTTTATTGCATTGCTGTTATGGGCATCAGTAGAAACGGCAGTGCGATAGGAAAAATGACTAAATTACTTCATTTACGTGAATATAACGATATGTAAGTTTGCGAACTGAGGATAATCTTAAAATAAATATTTTACAGTTATAATGCAATCTCAAACTATTCAAGCCAACCATAGGCCAAGGGTCCTCCATAGAAGCGCAGACAGCACGATGGGATACAGAAGTGGCGGATGGGTCGACATTATTTACGAGGCAATGCTTGAGCAAACCAAAGTCTCTAATACTTTAATGCACGCAGCTTGCCACAAGCAGCAGCCACCATCACCGTCATGCCCCGCTACTAGGTGTGTTTCAAGCTGCCCGCTCCTGTGTTTGTTTATCTAATGAATAAACAGCGCTGAAGACGTGGACGAAGAGCAAACAGGACGAGCGCTGCACACACACATCTTCGCCCACGTCTTTAGCGCGGTTTGTTCATTATGTCACCGTACCAACCAGCCCAGATGTCTCTTATATTGTATTTTTACCCTTTATCACTTTCTCTACTTCACTCAACTCTTTCAGTGCCTTCTTTTTCTCAATGAACCACACCGATCACCTTCTCCTTCGTACTTGCATCTGCGCGCTTTGCCCCAGCGTCAGTAATAAAGCTGGCTTCCCCTGGCGACATTAAAGCTAAACGGCGAAGATTGCTTTAGCTACCTTGAAAAGCTCGGAAAAAGAAAAACACACTATATTCATACCTTGGTTCAGAGTATAAAGCGAGGTGCATTTTGAAGCATTATTTAATGTCTCCTGTGGAATTTCGCGGATTCTATGTTCTCAATTCGCGGAATTTCAAATTTTCTGACGCGGAAAGTTAGGGGCCTTAGTTACGATATCCTAGTCGAAATCAATAAAAATAAATGGGCTTGGGCACGGCATATGCAAAGCGAAGGCAAAATAACGGGTAACTCGATGGTGCAGTGTAATGCGCCTGTATATTTTCTTTTCCTCGCAACACAGCTGATGCTGTGCAAGGCGGTAGAGACCTATACCTGTAGAGCGTGTTCCTGAAATCGTTGTAGCTGCCGATGCAGAGGATCACACCTTGGCTGACGCTGAGGGAGAAAAACACCTGCTGAGCCGCCTTTTGCCACACCTGCAAGGGGGGGGGGGGGTTACGAAAGGATTGCTGGGAGGTATAACGCTGTGAGAAAAACGAATCCGTTCAAAAAATGAGCGGAGAAAAAGGCTGTTTATATATAGTTATGGCGTTGGGAGCTCACATAGAATACCATGTATCTTTCGAGTCCATCTCCTTATTAGTCCATTATACTTCTCCCCTTGCAGCAACTCCTACGAGTGCATTTATGTACTGTAGGGTTACACATGCTCATTGTATGCTCACAGTCTTCCCGTGGCGTCCCGGGCGCCATCTTTGGGCGCAGAGCTGGGCTAGGTTCCACAGTGTACGCTGGAGAAGATGGCGATAAGGGGATTAGAAAAACGCCCATATTTTTGCCATGCTTTCTGGACTCGAACAAGTGTGCACAGTGCATTGTTATCCGCGTTATGTTTATAGGTATCAAGGTAAGGTTTCCGTTCGCGGACGGACGGACAAAAACGTGCGCAAACGAGGAAAGCGACACGGGAAATTTAAAACATATATGTTTAACGCATTCAGTGCGTTATTGCTAGCTTTTTTAGTGTTATAAACTGTGCTATTACTGCGGTGTTGGGCCAAATAAATCTGCAGACTTTAATTTTGAACAGACGACGGACCATTTCATATGGGCGCGAACGTTGCCGCTATTAACAGGCCTAGGCCTGTTAGAACGCAGGGTGTTTGCATAGGCTGGTGCGTACTTGGAAGTCTAGGATCTTGGCCCAGTCTGGGAGGAAGTAGAATTCGAGCCCCATCCAGGCGCCGGGTAGCGTCACGCCCCGGATGAGGAAGGCGCCCAAAATGAAGAAGGGAACCGTTGCAGACACCAGCACCACCTGGGTGCGTATGATGAAGGCTGTTGAGCGACGCCATAGTGTACGTATACGTGTCGCCACTCATAGTGGCATGCTGAACCTCTGCGACACATACTTCTTTCCCTTCGCAAACCTTGCGCTCATTTATTTGTTTCAATGCGTACAAATCGGCCGGTAGACGTCAATATGCCTGGGCGCGCAACAAAAGCTTAAGATACCGAAAGCAGAGTAAGTAGTTACAGAAAACAAATTACAAAAAACAAGCCTAACCGACTATGCAACAAGAAATAACACAGAATTTGTACGCAACAGATTTAAAAACTACACAATTTGACTGCCAAACATGCATGTAGGAAACAGCTAGTTAATTAAAATATCGATAAAACGCATACATATGATATTGTTACGGTTTAGTTAGTGATAGTAGCTGTGTTTTGAAACCGATAGGTAAGCGCACGAGATGTAACTATTGCGTTTGGGAGCCAGATTTATTCGTTGATTGTGCGCGGGGAAAACAGCATTTAACTAAAGATGTCATACAGCGATTTGTCGTATTTAACGGCTATGGTGTGTTAGTTGGGAAGTGTGCTTTGAAAGTTTTAGGCAAACGTCACGGCCAGCCCATTTTTTTTTCGCCCAGAATGTTGTTAGAAATTTCACCTAAAGAAACTGCGCTGGAGTTGGAGGAAATCTTTGGCTGAATGCCTTTGATGTTTTGGTTGGGTTAGTCTTGTTTACCTGTACAGATTAACTTACCCTTCACGCGATACCAACATTTTTCAGCTCGTCTAGACCCTACTGCCCTCATCCTTATCCTCCCTGTTCCCGACAAGGTCTTCTATCCCTACATTCCGCCGGGTCTCTCCAGGCGGTAATAATGAACACGCAATGACAGGAAACCTGGTGCGTAGATATTTATGTAAATAATTTTCCGATAAAGAAAACAGTTCGCAGGACCGCTGCCACTGTATAACGCGAGATTCAGAAACAGCTTTATGCGGAGGTGAATATAACAGTGTTTAATCAATATTATTGTCTTCCTTAGAGAAGAAGGAAGATATCTTGAGATATCTTAAAAGTTGTCGCTGTAGAAACTGGCACCAAGTGCAGTGGTAATTGCGTGCCGGGGGAAAGTTGAACAGATGTTTTCAATCAAATCGAAGCCCAAGTAGAAAATCCGGTTCAGTTTGCCAGAATACGTCAAGGCGCCATCCTCCTGCCAGCCTCGACCGCCCGAGTGCGATGACTGCCGGTATACGTCCGCACCTTTCCGGATGACTTGATGCCCTTAAAGACGCACAGGAATATGCAGAACCAGGCGATGAGAAGGCAGACGAACAACTTGGTCTGGATCTCTCCAAGCTCCTCGATGCCGCCGCTCAGGTTCACCACGTGCCTCCTGCGGACGCATCGTCATCGTCACCTCCATCTCACAAGTCGTTTGCAGCGCTGTGAAGGCTACGGCGATCTATGTTAATGAGAACGGCGCGCGCTGCATAACTATGTTCCCACTCTCCCCTCGCCCCGCGATTGGTGGCTGCATCCCTGGGAAGGAAAGAGCATCGGCGTTTAGCTGCTGCGCACAGGAAACTCGGCCGACGCCATGTTTATAAATGACGGCACATGCAACCACTTGGCAGCAGGCCTCCGCAGTGCTGCTGTGTTCGTGTGGACTTACACAGGAAATTTAGCCAGTGAATCAAAAACTCGCTGTAATTTTAAAACACCATCCTGAACTAGCTTTTCAATTACTGAAATAACTGTATGAAAATAGTCGCTGCTTAAATATTTGAGGGAATATTTGCTGTCTTCCTTGACCCTGATTGGATGAGGGAATCCTACCTTTCACAGTGCGGCAAACTGCTTGCTAAATTGGGTATACGAGGATGCACTAGGGGGCAGGAGAGGGTCTCACTTGCGCAAATCATTTTTTCTTTTTGCAGTTCATTCGCAGAAGATACAGGAGACGGTATGATTGTCCCGCGCTGATCAGAGCCCCTCTCTTTTCCTCCGCTCGTCTATGCGCCCCCGTGTGTCGCTTTGGGACGTTAAACACCACATACCATACCGTACCATACCGCACCATGCCTTACCAGCTACGCAAGAGATCAGACTCCCATAAATCCCATTACCACGAAGGGCACATTATCGAGAGCGCCTACTCACCGGCGTAGCAGCAGAGTATCTATCAGACTGCAAGCGAATTTGGAGGTTTGCGCTCACGACAGACAACGAAGCTGAAGCTACGTAGATTCCGTTTTGCCCAAAGAGAACTCCATATTTATACTTTGCAACCGAATCTTGCCGCTCACCAGAAGAACTGCTGCGTGGCCGGCTCCGTGCCGTTGGTGCAGTTGGCGACAGTCTCCAAGTAGATCTTGCGGGCGATCATGACCACCCTGCCTCGCGACATGACCGGCACGGCGTCCACGTCGGAAGAGTTGTGGTGCTCGAACGCATCGAAGAGCTCGCGCTCGATTCTACTGCACGGCAGGCGCTGCGATCGAGTCATGTGGCCGAGTGTATTCGTAAGATACGCCACACGCAGGCTCCTTCAATGGCGTCTCAGTGTTGGGCGAGCAGACGAAAACGAGGGCGATGACTATACACGCGCATGCGCACTCAGTCGCCAGCCCATAAGCTCCCTTTGATACAGCACTACACCTTTGGCATCGGCTTTACTCTGCTCCAGCCAGAGATCTTTGAGTGTTTTATATTATCAGTTGAGAAATTTCCATAGGGTCCGTGTATCAAATAACGGCGGTCCGAGTGAGCCGGAATTCTGGCGTTCCCAACTGCTAATGTCTAGGAGCTCTGACTTCCTCTTCATGCCTTCTTTTAAGCAACATAATCATCATCATCACCACCACCATCGGTGTGACGAATATGAACCTGGTGTTGCGGTGACACATACATCCGTGGTCGCCCTCTCCGCTTGTGGGGACAGTCCACTACAGTGAGACACATGCTGCGTTGACTCTGGCAACCATTCCAACGTGACATGCGGCGCCAAGCCCGCTATAGCCGGCCACATCACGTGACCAGTGCGCCTGCCAACTCGCCCATATGTCACGTGGTCTCATGACGTCACACAACCCGTCGACCAATCATCGGCCGTGTCAAGTGATTCTGTGACGTCATCACAGTCTCGACTAATCAGCGAATTTTATGACTAACCGCGCCGCGTTTTTTCGGTGCTGAGGCTTTTAACGCTATTGCATTATAGCTTGTTTATTTATTTATTAGAACCTCACAGGCCCTGGAGAGCATTCGCTGTGGAGGGCATTACAAAAAGGATGACCACGCAGGCTAATAGCCACATCGACGCGGTACAAGGCATGAATTAGGAAGCGTGCACTTGCTCATGCTTTGGTAACTGGGAACAAAAGTCAGCATAAATCAGCCGTGTAGCATACCAGCGCACAACAGCTGTTCCTAGCAGCTGCATCGAAAGTGCTGTTAACAATGTTGAGGCATATTTGACTAACTTCTACACTCCTGCCACGTTTGCTAGAATAAACATGAAATTTATCCTCGGCGACCGTAGTCAGTGGTCTGCTCAAGCCTTCAGCGGATAGACGCTTTACCTGCGCGTCTCCGCGCACGTAGCAGTTCTCGTCTGCCCATGCGGGGTCGCAGAAGGACCACGGCAGCACCTTGAAACACGAGTAGTAGGCGTACAGCAGCGCGTAGGCCAGGATCACGTTGTAGTAGATGCTGATGCCGAAGCAGGCATATGGCATGCACAGGCCCACGCCTGCACGTACGTGTATACAAACCTTATTAATGCGAAAACGTTATACGGCTGATCGGCAACGAAACCCGGCATCGGTGTCGACCAGCAGAAGTAATTTCAAAAATCTCAGATGTCTTAACCGTCATCATCATCATCAGCCTGACCCCGCCCACTGCAGGGCAGAGGCCTCTCTCATGTTCTCCAACTAACCCTGTCCTCTGCCAGCTGCGCCCACCGTATGCCCGCGAACTTCTTAATATCACCCACCCACCTAATTTTCTGCAGCTTCCCGCTACGCTTGCCTTCTCTCGTATTCCACTCCGGTACCATGGTATCAAAGATAAATAAATTTCCTTCCTAAAGTGCGGGGAATTGAACCAAGGAACTTCGGATTGCGAGGCCAGCACGCAACCCATTGAACACAAAACCGCGTTGCTTTTCGGCGAACAAAGCTGAACCCAGTGTATGCGTTGCCTTAGGACTGTATGCTAATGAGTAGGGGTGTCATTAAAAATTATTTTTTTTATAAAAATAAAAAGGAAATAAAAACAAAAACAACGCTTTCGCATTCAAGGCACGTCAGTAGTCAAGTGCCCTCCGTAATTTTCACGGGGGCGAAGGAGATGTCGGAACATCTCTCTCGACTCTTGGAGACTGGTTCCGCTGCTGCTTCCACTGCGCTGGCGCGGGGTGCAGTCCAGCGAGCAATATGGCGACACCCAGGGAGCCCTCATGGCAGATGTCTATGTATAGACGTTTTCACAACCCGCGGAGCAAGTTTTTTTTTCTTTAATACGGGGAAAGACTGGGAGAGCTCAACTCGCTACAGTTCTACGACCACAGTACAATGTCCAATATGGCGGCGTCCTTCGACGTCTTTATGAAAATGTCTATACCGCCCCTGGTACTCTCGCCTCCCCGGTGTGGTCCCACAAGTTAGCGAGCAGGACCCGTGGAAGAGTGACGCGAGACGGGGCCCGTACACACCTTGCGCCAGGGGCATCGACTCGAAGGCCTTGACGGAGCCGCTGCTGCTGAACTGCCCCAGCACCAGCTCCATGTAGTACATGGGCCGACCGATGGCCGCCACGATGGTGACGTACGGGATCAGAAAGGCCGCTGTGGTGTGCAGACACACAGGGTGTCGGGCGCGTTTTGCGTAAGTAAACACACACGCAAACGGCATTTCTAGTTGACACGCATTTCGTGAGCACGCTTATTTCGTGCACACGCGCCTAACTAGGGTGTGACATGAGGTCCCCTTAGGTGCGCATGCGCCGTGCAGGCCAACGACGGCAAGGATTTCTAGACGACGGCTGTTTGTGTGCAGTTGAACGTGTTTCAGAGGAATCTGCTGTGGAAGAGCAGATTTTAATCGAGGGAGCAATTACTCATCAGCATCCACATGTTAGTAGTCCGAATTAGCTAATGTGGTGAAAGGACTGCCCTGGACAGGTGGTGGGTGGTCCTGCAGACTCGAGACCCGACCAGGACGAATTTTTCTTAAACTCCGCGATGATTCCGAGAAAACCTTGTGGTCCCTCTATGAAGCCTAGCGGCCGTGCTTGAGTACGCGCTGACGAGTAGTTACTCCACATTTGTACAGCCTTCATCAAAGTGTGCAGACGGGCTAAGGCAGTTGACTTGCTCACTGTCAGAAATCAAGAATCCTTGCACATGCTTAAAGGTTGCCATAAAATTCCAAGCAAAATAGCTAGCATTATAAAATAATTAATATGTTAATTGATGCAGTATGCAATATTATACTACACAAGAAAAATATATATCATATATGTAATAATAGTAAGATGAATACTTTACAGGGCTATTCTGATTAACATAAAAGAATACATGCACATAAGAATAACACTACGCTTGAATAAGTACAGCACGGCCATCTGCTGGCCGCAAATGTCCCTGGTGGAAGAATTTTCGCATGTGTTTCCTGAAGTTGCTCAATAAAGTGACTTATCGATCGGCGCTCATTCAAAGGCGCCAGCCATGGGTGCCATGCAGATTCCCCCGTGCGTACCTCCTCCGTTCTCGTAGACGACGTAGGGGAACCTCCAGATGTTCCCCAGGCCGACGGAGAGGCCGACGCAGGCGAGCACGAACTCGATCTTGTTTCCCCAGCGCTCCCGATCCGGTGTCGACGCCATCTGTCCGCCTCCTCGGATACTGTGAACGCTGTGTGTGGCGCCGTGCCACCTTGGTCCTCAAGCTGGAATTTCCTATGCGCGAACACTGCAGTGCAAATCCTGGCCGACGCAGGCGCTTCGAGCAACAGTACTCAACAGCTCCGGCAGTGAAGGAAGGAGAAAAGTTAGGCGTTGTAAAAGCAAGAGGCACCGAAAAGCTGAACGTGAGTGTGATAGAAGGCTGAGCTTGTCCCACAGAATTGAAAATGAAAATGGGGGTTTGAGCAAAGGAAATGACGCAGTAACTGTTTCACATATCTCGGCGGACACCCGTACCGCGCCGTAAGGGAAGAGATAAAGGAGGGAGTGAAAGGAAGAAGGAGATCTCGTAGTGGCGGGCTCCGGAATAAATTTTGACTCCATAGCCGGGATCTCACATCGCACAGCACACAGCCGCCTTTTTTTTTTGCGCTTCGCCTCCATCGAAACGCGGCCGCCGCGGTCGGGTTCAGTAGACGAACGCCTTAACCACTGAGCCACCGCGGCCATTCCTGAATTCCGTAGACGCGCAAGCAGAAAAAAAAAGGTTTTACAGTGACAGCTGTTGAGGAAACATTTGACGGTACTGCGGCGTCGATGTAACACCGCGCCACACTGATTGTTCAGCACACAGTGACGCCACGCATATCACTGCAACGCGCTTCACTGAGCGGTCCGACCACGGTGACGTCACGAGTGGCAGCATAGCATAGCACGCACATTCTGCTGGAGAGGACACATACTATTGAATAATTGATATTGTTTTTACCCAGCGCAAACCACTGTCGCTGAATGTCGTATTACAGAGAAGTAACCGTTGAGTGAGTTTCTAAAATTTTATTTAAAACCTCAAATTACGGGCTAATCGCATGACAATACAACACATCAGCTCGGCAGGTGAACTTGGTTGAAAGTTATAAAATCGATTCACTTGTTACAACGTAGAGGTACCTGCTAGGTCCGGCTTGGTGCATAATGCCCGCCTGAAGTTATATATCCTTGATCAACTTCTGGCGCCCATGGTTACGTATACAAAACCTCGGGTAAGTCACTGGTTTCAGCTACAGAAATTTCCATTAACGTCGTCAGAATAATTCGACTCCTAGTCGCGGTATAAGCAGCCGATTTCTCCACGCGGTTAGGTTGATGCCACAGTGAAGAAAAAATGGTGAGCTGGCGTCTATCCATCTTACAAAGGCCCTGAATTGTATTACTTATTAACCAGACGGAAAACGTGAATGGCACATGCTGTCACTATGCCATAGGTGCACTGTGTTATCAAAAGCTCCAGGACATTGAAGTTAATTCAGATTTCGTTATCATTTCTGAATTTCGATGAATGCATTCGAGTAATGTTCAAACTAAGCAACCGTCAGCTAACTATGCGCTTTTGTAGGTGAACCTGTGCGCAAATAACGCAAGACATGCAGCCAAGTAGTCCAATCGAGCTGACGCCAGTGCCGTAATTTTTAGGCTGGCCAACCATGAGCCAATATGCACGCAGTTACAGGCGTGGAAAAGCGACCACAGAGATCGAAAGGACGAATTCAAGGCCTAAGGTACAGACTTACGCTGAAAGTCACACGGAAGGCGGTAGGTCTGAAGGAAGCTCAACTTCACTTCTTCCCGTCTGCGCGTTAGGTGAGCTCGATCTTTGATGGCAGCGATGATGATGCTTCTCTACTCGCTGCTGGTGCTTCTAGAAAAGGTCGCTATTGTCAGCGCACGTGAACGAAGGAGGCTGCAGGTCATGACTGCTATAATTAACGATAGAAATTAGGCCGTGATAACCAACGCGGACGGTCCGCAGACTCAGACCATTATGTGTATCGAGTACGATTCCTGGAGGTTAAAAATAATTTGCTTAGGCATTTATTCAGCTGTCATACCTGGTGCCCACGACAAAAATTATGCGTCGGCTTTATGCTTGAAGGATACTCTTCCTCTTCGCTATCATCATCATCATCTTCTTTGCCACCCCACAGAGGCCTCTGCAAACCGCGTTGTGAGTAGCCGCAACATAACGAGAACACAGAAACGTGTGTGACCCAGGTGTCGTTATAATACATTTAAAAAATGAAGGGGACACTTAGGCTCCACCTTAAGGGTATGACGCGATATCGTAATTAGTTGATTCCCGTATATGCAGAAGGTTATCCTCTGCTTGACATTCATACATCCCTGCGAGTCCTCATACCCACCTGGCGCAGTAGAGCAGCGGTTAAGAAATGCGCCACTGCCCTGCGATGGTAGGTGCTCCCAGCAGTGGGCCCTGTACGGCCCAGGTTCCTCTTTCCGAGTGACCGACCGTTTTGAAGCGAGGAGCTTCACTAGGCTCGTCAACTCCGAGCTTTGCGTGAGCCACACTACAGATTTGCCACAGCTGCGCATGCGCGAAACCGAGTGACGTCACGCGGAGTGCAGGTGGCCGCTGCTGCCGCAGCCGTCGCCGCCGCCGCGCGCTGCCTCCGTCGTCTAACCTTTCGCCATGGAAGGAGAAGAAGACCCAGAAGTGGTAGCGTGGGAGTTGGCTCAAAAGCAGCGAAGATATGAAAAGCGCAAGGCTAGACAAGCGGCTGAAACGCCAGAATCACGAGAGGCACGCCTTGCTAAACGCTTTTCGCTTCGAGATATCCAGGCTTAACACTTTAGCTAAGCCTCAGCCCAACTTTTTTTTAACTGCCACCTACCACGGTTGGCAGGCTGTGATGACGCCGCAAGGTCACGAGACACAGGTGGCCCACCTGCCTCCTAGACTACCTCTCTGGGGACCACCACCTGCCAGAGCCATGCACGTGATTTTTCGCTCAGAACGCCGACATCGACAACGCAGACACCGAATTTTCTGGTGAACGGGGCCTGTAACGCTACCACGTTAAAATATACCACTGCTTACACTTGCTACTTAAGACGCCCCACTCAGCGATAGCTGTTTGCCGCCACTGCTGTGTTTGTTGACATTTATTTTCTTTGGCCACACGACACGTCATAATTGCAACGCGAGTAGTAAAGGCATGACCATTGTTCTGATTCAGGCGACTGCAAAGTGCGCTTGTCGCTGTAGCTCCTGGTTACTTTGCTCCGTTACGGTAAGCATTGCGTAATGAACACTTCGCTGTCCAGGACTCCGACCGCCTTCCTGCCAGACCGTCGTTACCTCGATGCTATCATGTTGACAATAAATTCGACGCAGCGGTCTCGCCTGTGTCACCGCCAATGCAGTTCAGCTTGTCGTTCATAGAAGTCAGCACATATTCCACCCATCAGGCACTGCGTGTCAAAGGCCGTGCAAGATCGAAGGCCGGTCTGTGCAAACCTACTATCACTGTCAAATGAAGCGCGGACAAGAGCACTTCAACGGGAGCAGCAAAACTAGATATTAGCCTGGGGAGACTGAACACTAGTGCACTTGATGTTGTGAAGAACGCTGCGTCGAAGCGTTAATGTACTACATTTCGTGCATTTTGTCTTCAGCAACCAATATTATTGTGCTTTTGTTTTTGGATTTAAATGGCCATGTTCGTGTTTCATTTGACGGCGATGATACGCGAGCGCATTCTTACACGAACTCCCTGTTTCAGTTGAGTCGTAAGGGCCAGCGAAAAAACGACACGGAACACAGAAGTAACACTGAAGACAGGGCGGGCGCTGTCTCACGTATGACTCAAGAATGAGCGAACTCGCTCGAATTCGAATTTTAATAACCTATTTAATGCTGTTATTCATCGCCAAGGATACATATCACCTCCGTTCACAGTGTTGTTTTTATGCACGAAATGCTTTTATATCCGACTCTTGACAAGATGTGTCGAATATATTATCGAAATCACAGCGAAACTGAATCCTTAACTGACGCTTTCACACGAAAGACAATGATATACGTAAAAAATAAAAAATGGCGACTACACGCATGAAAAGATGGACACCAATTTAGAGCTGTCTGTGAAGCGTGCTTCGCCACATTATGACTTTGCTAGAGGAGAAGCTTACCCTCTTCACTCAAAGGGTACATAACATGTTTTGTCTCGGAAATTTAAAACGAGATTTTCAGGAGCACGATTTTTCCAGGATTCCGCTTTTTGGTGAAATACAAGCAGTAGCGAGCAATGGTGATTACTGATGAAGTGTCTTTCGCCGCTGTCTTTGATAAGAGACACCATGTTCCAGAAGCTTGCCAGCCCCATAAACAGGCCGGTGTACGAGTTGGATAGATAGCTGGGCGAGTTGGTGTAAATTCATATTTTAGCAGCGCGAAAAATAACGGAGACGGAGGTTGTAGCTCAAGATGTGCTCCAAGCCTAGTGAAGTGTAGAAATAAACTTTAATCTCTCTTCCTGGAAAGTGTAGAGATTTTGCAGCGACAGCTGTTTACCGCACGTTTTTCCAGGTTCTGCGGGGCCGAAGTAACACCGACCAACCCTGATTGGTCAGCATGCAGAGGCGTCACGCATGACTTCACGCGCAGCGTGCCAAGTGGATGGGTCAGCATACAGTGAATTCATGAATGATGTAACCGCAACGCACCACGCTGATTGTTCAGCATATAGTGAAGTTACGCATGACGTCGCCGCAACGCACCGCGCTGAGTGGTCCGAACAAAGTTACGACACGCGCACACTGCCAGGGAAGAAACAAATAACAACGAATAAACGACATATTCAACACTGCGAACAGCCATCGCTGAATCTCGCGTTAAGTACTGGTAATCGTAGTTTTTTTTTTTTTTTTACTGCAGCAAACGTGTGCCTCTTTAGAAACACAAGAATTAAGCCTACCCTTGCTGCGCTAACCCACAGATCTGTGTACGAGGAACAAGCCGACCGCTTGAAGGCAAGAGCTTGACAGAAGCCCGTCTGGTCAGGATAGTACATGACAGAAAAATAAACGACAAAAAAAAGATTGAGAACAAGGCTCGCGTGTGGGAGCTGGAACGTCATGCCATCTTTCTTTTGGTCGGTGCCATCGATTGATTTTTTTCGTCAAGGCCAACCGCTTCGTAACGCTGTTTTCAGACCGCGTTCCTCCGCCACGTCCGCGTACAAAACATACTCACAGAGGTCAATGAGACGTCAGTGTCACTTACGAGAGGCGTTGCGAGGATTGCATCAGGCTAGGAAAGACCCCACACTGATGCAGCATCTTCAGGAGGAAGACCTTATAGAATATTTTCATTAAATGTGAAAAAGACGACTCAAATTTTAGATATAAACTTGCACTACTGTACACTGTTACGGGCCCATGACAAATTGAAAAATAAAGAAAATAGAGCAAAGCTCTTAAATTCATTTCGGGTGTGAAAAGAAATAGAAGCACGGCTCGAGCTTCTTGTTGGAGGGAAAAAAAGCGTTTATTTTTTGAAAGTGACGTGAATATGGAACTAGACTTCTCGTAGAAACTAGGAGCTCCAAAGGAGGAGCCCATAAGTTGTAATACGCGGCCGACGATGTTGCACTTTTCTCACGTGAAAATAGCGGGCTCTTCACCACGCAGCCCTGCTTCATATATTGCCTGGACGCAGGGACCATGCCATCGCTCTCTACTGGACTTCATAAAATCAGCTCGCGTTTTTCCATTAATTTAATCATTACTGCATCTTTCGTCACACCTTCGTCCATCATTGATGCCCCTTAGGCAATAAATCTCGCTTTAAAAAAATGCTATTGGGCAGGGCCCCGTTTTACGAAGATTACGGGAGCGGAAAGTTTTGCTGTATACCGAATTTCGTTATGTAAAAAAGATGTTAAACCTGTAATCCGGCTAAATCAGAATTTATTATGTAGATTGGAAATTCCGCACAAATCGAGCTCCTGAACAGCAAGTTTAAAGCTTGAGGTCACAGCTACGTTACGCAGAGGTCAGGATCCGGTAGTGAAATGGGACAGCTCGTAGAAAAGGAGTGGTATAATTCGGAATCCATTTAATCTGTTCTTTGTAAGAGCTTGCAATAAGAAGTGAAGACGTCGCACTTGTATACTTCTCTTTATTAAACGCCACGCACCCCACCAAACAGCAACTGCAACACACCCTGCTAGAGTCATCCAAGCGTCTATAGAACCATTCCAGCATCAAGGAGCTCTGGCCGTCAAACGTGGGAACAAAAATGAAGACAATGGAAAGGTTACTGCCAGAGCACCTCTTCGCAACCGTCTCTGTACATGACCTCGTGCCCTCAAAACGCAAGTGTAGCACGTTGAGCTCAATATCCTCGCCGTATGGTACACAATCGCGTAAACTTCGCTCGTGGCAAGCACAAACCACGCACAGGCAGCGGGCTCACGTGACAACCCAAGCCGCCGCCGCCGCCAGCCGTCAAGCAGAAGTGCCCACTCCGTCCCACGGCGTGAAGTCTCTGTTCACACGTCTAATGCTATACAAATGACGAAGCACACAGTGTCTCTTCCGCGCTTGCACAACACTCAGTCACGCAGAGGTCTATGAACTACACGTGTACGTGGGGTTATATTCGCAGAGCTGTCGCCCATGATTTGAACTGGAACAGCGGGGCTATTCCAGAATAATCACCGGCATCGCAGACAGAAGGTTCGGTTTCGATAATCATGCAGAGAGCTGATGCGTTTAATTCAGTGCATGCAACACCAATTTCCTTGAAACGCCTGCTTAATCACGATGACGAAAGTTTGCTAGTTTCCCCATTCTTAACTTTATTAGCATTTTGGCAACCCTGTGTGATATTCTTGGTAGTCCTGGTGGTGCACCAAAGATAGAAAACGTATGCAAATTGTCAATGGATGCTTCCTCAAATTGATGCTGAATGCTAGCCTGCCTGTTTACCACTGATTCGTTTCATGTGACTTCACAAGCGCCATGATATTGCTCTACGTATCGCTCCCACAATGTACGACAAAGCAAGTTACAATATGTGGATTAGACAAATGCACAGCTTTTCGCTCGCCTCCTGGTCCCCAACATGGTGGCTACTATGGCGTTACCGTGTGTAGTAGTTTGCTCCGACGTGCACTGTGGAAGGAAGCGATGCATGGACCATCATTATATGGAGCTCGTGAAGTGCTGCCAGCGCGACGCTTCTTAACTTCGTAGTGGCTGCCATGTTTGTGGCCAGGAGCATAGCGAAAAACTGCGCGTTTATCTAGACCAAGAAACACAACCTCCTCTAACGTCCACTGCGGAAGTGATGCGTGGGCCATCATCATGACGCTTGTGACGTCATGTACAATACATTCAGGGGATGACGTAGTAGCAACTTGCCTCCATTTCCTCCTTTCATGTAGGACTCCCACACACTGTCCGCACAAATGATGGGCGACAAGTTCTATTAATGTTCAAGAGTGCGGTGTTCGCCTATGGCCCAGAAAAAGAAAAAAAAATGAAATTGGCGAAAATGTATACAGTCAAGGCGTAATCAACTCATTTGGTCCTCTGTAGCGAATTCCTCTTTGACTCGGTTTCAGGTTCGACACCAGATCCACTTCACAGCATAAGTGCGAGCCCAATAACTGTTCAACAAGGATACAGAACGACGTGGTCTGTTTATGCCCTGTGATCTCGAACACTGCAAATCCAAAGCTCAAAAACATCAGCATCGTGTTGGAAGTACGAGAGTTTTTTAGTTAAACATTTATGTTAGCGGTGTGCAAACTCTAATTTTTAACACAATCTCACTCAAGTATGCCCTTGCTCATACGTCTAGAAGCCATGTCATTTATTTTTGAGGCATACAGTGGAGCGCTTAGAGCCTCCAAAAAGTCCAAAACACCCTGAAAAGGCGAACAGCTGAAAAGCAAGCCGTATGTGGCCGGAAGAAATGTGACCAAAGATGTACATGCAGCGCCAGGCTATGGCGGCCACCAAACATTCGCCCTTTGCGCTCAGAAAGCTGACTGTCTCAGGAATTTAAACTGCGTATCGTTGCGGCGACGAGTCAAGCCGCAAACGAAGTGTACACCTATGCACCTTCTCGTCGAACTGAACTAGTCTTATCACGCAGACGCACGACACGTTTTTTGCCGAGTACTCGAAGCATTTCAGGGTTCGCATTAGGAAGGCTGTAGAAACATCAATTTCCAAACGTGCGATTTTGTGGCACCCTAACAGGTCTAAAACTCAGACTGTAATACGTCCCTGTGCTAATTTACTGGTTATAACGGACTGTCATTGCGATATGAATATAGTATATATGTCTCCCGCGCTGATTACATATATGTCGATCACGAAGTTGTGTCGCGCCTGAAGGTAGGGCCTCTCATATGAAAGTTGAGTTTACCCAAGCCCTCCTCCCTGACATGAGTACATAAATAGCACACTTAATTCACTCTCGGGTTTGCAAAATAGTTCTTGGAGGAAAAACTCGCGCATTACGTGAATGAAGTGCTACATATGTTCCTCACGTATACTTTTTTTTTCTTTCCGTGAAAAGTGGAGACCTGCAAAATAAAGACTATTGCGGAAAAAGGTTATCCTTCCGTAGCTCTGCATAGAAGAATAATCACCTCTCACACAACTTTTTTTTTTTTCGTCTTGGTCTGGTGTATCCGACTTCCAGGGTATATAATGTTAGATCGGTACACCTGACACATCTGAGTGAATAAGCTGGTTTCCTCTTACGAGCAAAACGTGCACTCAAGGAGACACGCACATCATGCTGTCACCAGTGGTGCTTCGAGATACATCATGTAAGTAGAGCCTCAATAATTCGAACTCGTCACTTGGTATAAAACGGATGTCCAAATAAGGCGAGTTCGAGCAGCCCCTCAGGAGAAAAAGAGGCAAACTGCGGAAGTACACATCCTAAAATGCAGTTTCAATCGGGCAATTTCTAATGCCTTCCCTTATCGGCAGCAGATGAATGTTTCGGCTGACAAGCAAAACCGCACATCAGTGTTTTGTTTCTGATCAACACACAATACTCAGAGTATCGAAACAATGTTTGGCGAGCAAGAATCCCTACAGGAAGAAATACTTAGTGACAGCATTAGAGTTGCAGCACTTACAGTGGGCTGATCACATCTGGTGTGCATTTGGCGCAACTTTATGCCCCTCCCTTCTCCTCTCCATTAATTTGGGCATGCGCCATGATGCTGCATAAGCAAAGAGCGCTGTGCCTACACAGAAAAGACGGATCGTGAGTTCAGACAAACCTCGCATGCCGACCAAACGTTCAATCCTTTTCCTTTGCTCAGAATTTCTTCCAGCGGTATCAGAACCGGTCGAATACGTGATGACACAAACTCTCCCCCAAATATCACCACCAATAAATTTTCAGTAGACACGCGTTTATTGGTCCACTAGCCGCTGTGTGTGATGCAACCTCAAGTCACGTGGTCATACGTAGGGCAGGGTCTCGCACCAAATTTTTGATCACCAGACTAGTATTTTCACTCGAAACTCCCCCCCCCCCCCCCCCCCCCTTGCTTTTTTTTTTGCATGTGCGTTAACGGTAAATCATGCGACAGTCGATGCAGGGACCAACTGCTGTGACGGGGCACTGTTTACACAGCGAACTGCCGGCACGGATTTACCTGCAGAGTGGCAGCCCAGCCACTGCTAAAATTAGCCTAGGTTTTCCTAGTGAAACTACTCAATGCCTAGTTTATAGTTGTGCCTGTGTTAAGGCTACGAACAAAAAGCTTCTACCAGAGCTTACACACAGATACATATGGACATTCAAAGGGCTGCTAGGAACAGGGAAGCCATGAAAAAAGAAAAAAAGCAGTAGGCTCAACACATTCAATACCCAGCATCATTGTTTAAACTAGAGTGAAAGAAAAAAAAGTTTCAAGCAGCACACAAACGCGTTATAAGCAAAGTTCCTAAACTAGATTAGATGTCGTGCAATCGGCACTCCTTGCGCACGAGTCCTGACAAACCTTACGCTATGTATCACACTTGACAAGAGTTGCATGAACGGTATAATAGCTCACTATTACTCCACTGATAAAAGAGATACAAAGATCGTTGAGCATTCTGTAGTTTACTCCGCGCCTCCAGCACTTTTGTTCCAATTAAATGTAACAGCACCGTGACGGCAGCAAACCTGAAACAGTTCCAGCATGCATGACTGAGCGGGTCAAACACTATCTTGAAACAGAATTTCTCGCTTTAACTACACTGTCTGGCGGAGACAACGAACCCAAATCTTATGCTGCGAGACTGCTCAGAGAAACAAAAAAAAATAGAGAGCCCAGGGATAGCGTAATCAATTATTACTTCTTTTTTTGCCCATAGCAGTAGTGCAGACCACCCAGACCCCTTTAGAGTCACACTAAAAGCCCTTCGCATACTAGCGCCATCCTGACATTCGCTTAGCAAGTCTCATGGTAGGAATTTTTGCGGCGTCATTTTAACTTCCGCTTTAATTTATGTGCAGTAAACAAATTCTGCCTACAGGCCTGTTTCGCGGCTCCGGCCTTCTCACTACCCCATAAAAAAACATGCCAAGCGGGTTGCCTGCTTTCCGAGTCATCAGGTGCCGCCTCCCCATGCGTCTTATGGGAGGTTATCTGGTCAACCGCCATAGCGAGTTTTTCGTCCATGCTACTTTTTGCATAGAAGCGTACATGCCCACTGTTTTGTAAAATTAGAGTGCACATCTCCTCTCCCCCCAAAGAAAAGAAACAAAGCTAACATCAGATGCTGGTAGGAACTCATAGCAACTGTTGTCTTCCGGTACACAGCTCCTTTCCAGGCCGCCAAGGGCCATATTAAATAGAGGCCAAAGCATCCGAGCTGCTGGAACAGAAGGGCTGCTCCAAAGCAGCAATAATCACTACTGTATGACCATTGGTGACTTGCTAACCCTGGGCTCGGAAAATGTTTTGGGCCTTGATTAAGCTCGCATGTATGACAGCCATGAGATGATCTGGATGCCTAAGCTAAGGCACAAAGACGTCGCTCAGTCCGCTATATTAACGTAATTAAAGCAAGCTGTGTCGCTAGGCTTGAAGCGCTTGCGCAGTCATTCTTTCTGAAACGCATCGTCTTTATACTTAGCAATGTTGAATGTGCACAAGTGAGGAAAAATATGGTTGCATACACATGCACACACACAAAAAAATGCACCGAGCTGAAGAAACATTTACAATAATATTTTTCATAACCCTTGACATAAAAAAGAATTTCAGCCTGAAAGTTACATGCCATGTGTGGAAGTATCCTGTTTGAAAGGCCAAGACATGTTTAGACGTTTTTACGGACCAAGATATGAATAATGGCAAGGCACTCTCAAGCTTATTGCAGTGTTGTGTGATGCACTAATATTTAAAGCACGTACCTGCCTTCAATCAATAATTATCAGTCAAGGCTAGTCCAGCCCCCCACAGGACACAGGGACAGAGTTTTACAGAACTAGCAGGGCCTGTATAGGTCCACTTTAGGCGCCGCTCGCACTTCTTAATTGGTAAAACTTAGCCTACTGAAACTAACATTGGCAGCCCTAAAATGAATACAAAAGCGAAAAATTAAGAAGCAATATTTGATAAAAAGGGCATACAAAACATTTAACAGTTTTAGGCAAGAAAAAAAGTGATTTTGTTTGTGAATGCTTACTGCATACATATCCCAAGCTTCCATCATTGCAGGTCTCACATAGTGTGCAATGGAGCTGATTACCAGGAGACGAGAGAAGCACCAGCCAAGTTTGTGCCTCTCATCAGCAGCATTAGGACCACTGCAGTGCAAAGGCCTCTCCCGACTGTCAATTAGACCTGGCTATCTTCCCAGAGCAAACTTCCTAACCTTTCCAAGAAACTTTTGGTTGCCCGTGGTCATGCTTTCCTCCCCTTGGAATACATTGTTACCCTGCCTCACGCCTTTTTCTTGCCTTACTTGCAAAACATCAAAAAAATTTTCACCGTTGGTTCTACACTTTTGGAGAGCACCATACGAGCGCTCATTAAATAGGAAACCTTTTAGTATCAGGCTTTCTCAAATAGTGATGAAACAAACAATGTGCTGTTCTAGACAAGATCCCAAAACAGGTCTTTTGCACACAAATGAGATGCCCATCACGTGTCCTTCACAGCAACCTGCAAAGCTATCCACTTTGGTCACTGGCAACCCCATGTGAGAGCTAGCACTTCCTCCTCAGATTTTGGAGGTACTTGAGCCTGAGCATTACCTAAATCTCTGAACAAGGGATATCCATAATAAACAGAGCAAGGAAGACAGAATTCTCGACAGCACAACATGGAACAAGGGGTCTCAGTATGCAGACCAATGTTCTGACAAGAAGACACTATTCCGGCAAGTGCAGCGAATTGTACAGGTATTCATTGTGTTGTTCAAGGGCAGGGGAAGGTAGGTGCAAGGAATTTAAATTTTCACTTTTCACACACGTCATTTGCCACCAGACAGAAGTCCAAAGGTTATTCCGCTTAGAGCTTTCGGACCTCAGTCAGATGCCACTTTTTGGCCAATATCGTCCAAAGGACATCTGTCAGATGATTCGATGCAAAACTGCAGACCAGGTACAGTTTATCCGATGGACATCAGAATGGGGATACGAGCACTTCTTGGAACATAATGCGGCAGCCAATGGAAATGTTAGTTTTTTTTTCAGCATTGTTATACCCTCACAGAAAATTGGGAAACGCACTGAAAGAACCTTGCAGATTGTTGGCCCCACCAATCATGATAGGTTACTTTTAATTAGCAGTTAAGAGCTTTAAAGAATGAGCCGCCCAACAACCAGCAAGGCTCAAGGGACAAAGAGAGGACACCAGAGCATTACAATACAGCACAACTTACTCCACCACTGCCCCATCAGCATACTCGCCTTTGAACTAATATATGATGGGCTCGCAGCTATATACCCATCTATGAAGGGCTATCATTCAATGTTACCGGCGTGTTCCTAAATGAAATCTTCACCCTTTGTATGCATTCTAGGACAAGCGCAGTCGAAGAGGTTTAAATGCAAACTTTTTTAGTTGAAGAGCATCATTATTGCTGCAACAGTAAAAATTATCTGGAAACAGCGCTTGCAATGCACCTCTATTGCTACTGCTTATGCCACCAGCTTGTATTAACGGTATTCACTCTTTCGATCTCTCGTCCCTCCCATCCCATTCTGGTGACCGGACACCTAGCTGATCACTGCCTCCAGACAAACAAATTTTTGTTTACCTACTTTGCCCTTCTAACTGCATTTCAAATTGTCCTGGAGAGGAGAGCTCATGGAAGCCCCATCGATGTACAGACTCCAACATGTTTCCTTCGTCCCATGGATGCCTGGATTCAGCTTCATACCTGAATCGGACATCGTTGTAATGAGGGTTGAAACGAACATGCCTGAACTGCACATAAAAACTTCCCCCTTCCCAGAAAACCACTTCTGCTCGCAAGTCAACATCCAAACTCAACACTACTTTCAGGGCTCAATTGTTCCTCTGGCACATTCCAATCACAAGGATTTGTGGGCTCAGAACCCACTGGTGGAATGTGGCTTTTTTTTCTTCATAATCACTTACTTAACCTGCAGTTATCTCGGACCTCACAACCCCTCTTCACTAGAGCTAACACACAATTAAAATTTTTGTATCCACTATTAAATAAGTTATAGTAACTATGTGTCCAAATACATATCCCTTTCTAAGACTCAACCAACATGGCACAAACATGCTTATTCTTATAATACAGAAGCGTTTAAGAACTCATTTTCCTCCCTCGCCATCCAAGAATGTAACAAAATGGTCACCTCAATTACCCATGCACAGACTTTGGAAACATTTACAGCGAACGTGGGGGCCATAACAGAAGCCGGATAATGGTCTCAGTCATGCAGATTGGGTTGTGAATAGTGCTTCATAACTTTTCGGAACAAACAGCACATGTGCGTTAGCGCCATTCTTATTTTGCTTCTTTATTTCTGTGTATTGCTGATATTGTTACTCTCATCATTTTTGCATGTATTTTTCGTCTTCGCATTGATTACACATTTCCACTCTTCACTATGTTCTGACTGTTTCATATTTATAACTATGCTTGAATCATGCCTGTTCTTGTAACCATGTAAACTGTGTTTTAGGATTCTCTTGTTGTAGCTTTAGACTGGGTGTAGAAATTGTGTACGCTTATCTGCTAGGGCCTCGTAAAGGGGTCTGCAGCATTGAAAATAAATTAGCTTAGAGAAACAAAATAATTGTACTACGATGTAATTTCCCATTTATCAACAAACTGAAAAAAAACGACAAACATTTCCTTACGCTTTCTTTGGTTTCGGACACTGTTGGCTTCCTTCATATGCATGACACAATGAGCCTCCTATTTCCCTTGTCTGCTCAGTGGCTCCTGTACGTAATGCCCTACAACCAGTAACTATGATACTGGTTATATGGATGCCCTATATGAGAGCACGCACAGGGATAACGCTGGCTATATGGGTGCCGCATTCCGAGTGGGGAAGGGCCAGATGGGGGCGAGCAACAGGAAAGGCTATTGTGTGGTTTGGTGCGAAACACAGTTTCTAAATATTACCTAGAGGGAAAGCTGGCGCCACCGCCTATGAAAATTTCTTAAAGAACACTTCATCCACCATGGGAATGCTGGGAAGACAACGCTTCATGTTTGGCTTGGATAGTGTTTGGCCGAAATCGCAGATTGTACCTTTAAATTGTTAGCTGCGCCGCGATGCTGTGTTTTTCACTTCTTCAATACATTTAAAGTAAGTGAAAGTTCGGTGTCAGGCTGGTATGTAAGTTTTCCCAGCATTTCTTCGAGGTTTGCTTCGTGAAGAGTCGTATTTTTATGGCTGAATCCACGTTTTACATCCAACATTAGCCAAACCAAGTAGGAAACCTTGTCTTCCCAGCATTCCTTCGCCTCTCCATGGTGAAGTGTAGCGCCGCCAGCGTTCCCTCTAGTTATATTAAGAAACTCTACGGTGCGAAAAGGCGACGAAGGTGATGCATTTGCCAAAACAAGAACAAATCCTCCCACCAAAATGTTAGCTAGCAGACTGAGGCTGTTCTACCACCCGTTCCAGTTTGTGCTGTCTGAACAGAGATGATGACAATGCCTACTACGGTGCCGCTCCTGTTGCATAGTGCTGGAAACTTTGGCAGATGAACACTTTCTGCATGCATAATCAAGAACAAATTTGTCTATGTCCCAAAAGTTCCGGCACGTGTAAAGCAGAAATGAGAAAACGAAATGCAAATAACAAAAGGCGCACTGCAACGTCTCTATCTCCATCTTTTTTTTTATTCGTTCAAAGGCTTTCATCAGTTCACTGCTGCTTTGGAGAAGAGCAGTGCTGTCACTTCCTACACAAAATAAAAAATTGTATACACCATGCATTAAAATTTCTCTGCTCAACACAGGGAAGAAATAAACACCACAGGTTTGGGCTTGAGACAGCAACTGGGCTAAAAAAAAGAAAACAAAAGTTCCAGGCAACAAAACATTCTGCAGAAAAAAAAATGGAAGAAGAAAGGCCACCCTTCTAATCCATCGTCAACAAAACAAGCAAAAAATAAAGCATTCACACATATACAATATTTACAGAGCCTTGTTCGCAACCTATGTACAGAAAACAAATTTAAAAACAATGAAAAAAAAAAAGAAACCAGACTGGCTTAGAAAATTAATGTGCACATGTCTACACTATCAAAGGCGACAAAAATGTTCCCGTTTTTCTTGCCAGCACATGCTTTGGCATGTCGCAGAACTAAGATAATTAAGGGAACATTGAGACATGCACGATATATATATATATATATGTATATATAATATGTACATGTGCTGCAGCAAATCTGCCTTGACAAGTATGTACAGATTCAAAGGCTCGTCTGAGAGAAGCAAAACCTGGCAAAGCATGACTCTGCACGAGCGCCCAAACCAACGACTAAGAGGGAGGAAAAAAAAAAAAAGTAACCAGGTGACCTCATTTGTTCAATCGCTCAGTGTGTTCTCTTACATGTGCTCCCAAATTCTGAAACAAGACCTCATGAAAAAATGAGCACAACAAATGGGATGCCTCAGTGTCGATGTTTCTTCAGACGCCTCTGTCGATCATTGCATAGGGTCTCGCATTCAATCGCTCGTGCATGCATTAAACAAGGGTGTTCGAGAAAGAAGTGTCATCGAGATAACATTACAAAGGCAATGCTGGTTTCTTCCTAGAAATCACACGGGAAAAAGCACGTGCCCTGCATTAAGTAGATAGCACTAGCTAGTAAAGGAACTTTGTCAAAGGCAGGTTTTAAAATAGCAACACTGGATACACGTGCACATGAAACAAACAGAAAACATGTCGCCTTTGTATTACCTGCACTTTAACATACAGTTATGCATGTTCAAAAAGCATTGTAACATGCACCCGGCACCTGCTGTTTTTGCACATAGCCCTTGCTGAAACATCTATAAAAACCACCAGGCTGACAACACCAAGTGGTATGCAATCGAATCATTGAACTCCACGAGTAACCAATCGAGATGGTAAACAGATTGACTGGAGATACCCATCTATCTCTTCATGGCCATACAAATGAACAATGTGATAAGAAGCGAATAAAAGACGTGCACCCCTTCCAAGTTGTGTGGCCTGCCAATCAGAATACAGAAAACCGTTAAACAAAATCCACATAAAACAAGCAAAAAATCTAAAGCTGCCACTCCTGAGGCTTTAATATTAATTTCCCATAGTTAAGAATCTAAATAATAATAAAAAAAAACGAAACAAGGACCTGTGCAACTAGGTCAGATTCTTTGCGACCGTTCTGGATAAAAATTGGCGAATATGCAGGCGCGTGAGCACACGACTTTTCTGTACTGTGAGCAACTGCAGGGAAGTAGTCCAAGAATTACAGAAACAACTGCCGGCATCGTGAAATGCCAAAGTGAAGAAGAACAAATGTTAAGGAGAAATGCAGCGCAAATCCGCCAAGTAAAAAGAACATTCAGCAAATATACTACACCAGCAACTTATGCAACAAGCACACAACTCTCGTTTGCTTCCAAAAACAGGTTCACAAAAGAGTTTTTCTAAAAAAGCTAGGAAAGGCAGCAGTAAAAGCAGCCAGCAAAATCCATTTTTCCTTGCTCTTTGCAATTAAGAAGGTTTTCTCCCACAATATCTTTACAACACTGCAACAAGTGCAAAATTATTTTTTTCTCCGCCGGCCATTGACGGTGGTGGGCCACAGACTAAAATAAAAAATAAAGGGAAGCTTGGCTAAAACAAGAAAGTGACACGCGTGGTTGGGACACTTGAGAACAAACAAACAAAACAAACAACAAACAGAAACACAAAAGACTCCAGCACATGCAGCAGCAATAGTTGCAATGAGGTGCAGATAAACATGTCACATGACTTCACAGCAGCGGCGGTGAGGGCGTTACGTGACTGCGACGTCGCCGCACATGACTGGCCACTAGAGTCTGGGGCAAACAAACAAGCAAACAAACAAACAAACCTTGTCTTCCGTCCCCTCCCCCCACCCTCCCGTCAGCGCGGGACTTGACACACACAGCCCACGATGAAGCGGGAGGCAGAAAGGGATGAGCGAGACTGCAGCGAAGGATGCCCGATGGTCCCTCCCTCTCCATCCTCCCGCTTTTACACAGGTCCAGCCTGAGGAAGAAGCCAACGGTGTGACGACCACCACGCAAGGGATGGCGACACGAGAGAAGAACGAAAAACGGTGACTTTGCACGGGCCCCTTGGGTGGGGAATACTACAGCGCAAAAGGTTGCAATGAACACCCTTTGCCTCCTCCCATCCTTCAGTCAACTTGCTACACCGACTCGAGCACTCGGGAACGGCACACCAGAGCAGGAGGCCACATGGGTCAGATGCAGCTGCGTGGAAAGAAGTGGTACGAAGTGAGGTGGCGCTGACAAGAATTCTCTGCAGAAGAGTGTGGGCAGTCGAGAGATTGGCTCCTTTTCCGTTTTTGCAAACGTCCAAAACAAAACCAAAGGCCAGCGTAGACGTGCGATACACAACGCTGTAGCGAGACTGAGAAGCTGATGCAGCAAGTCGTTGCAGTTCATCCAAGAGAGCCAAAACCATCATTGCAGTTTTTCCTTGCAGGTTCACGAGGAGGCCCTGAGAATTCGTCTTCCCTGTGAGATGCGTCGTCTTTACATTCCAAACTGCCCCCCTGCCAATTGTTGCCAAGACGTCACTGATGCGCGCCGATCACAAGTGGAACAGTGCTGGTTCAACAGCAAGCAAACTACTAGTGTCACCTCTCTCTAGGCAGAGAACAGATGCATTGCCACGGACTGCATCAAAATCATAAGCCAGCTCAACACCGAGCTGATCTGTTTTCATGATGCTCTCGGAGAGGCAGGGTGCTCTGGCTCAAAACTAACTCCATACTACTCCTGGGTGGTGCCGACCACATCTGGAGAGGCTGTTCTGAGAAACGCTTCCCAACTCTGCTTCGTGGGCTTGCCTGCATGCCGACTGATTTCTGCATTCGCTCGAGTAGAAGCCACGTTTTTGCACAAAGAGCTCAAAGACACAAAGCTTGCTGCAGGGCATGCCTCCAGGTGGCGCCTTTGGTTGGTGCCTCTGACTGGTGCCTCCAGTTGCGATGAGCCGAGGTGTTGTCAAAAGCACGGCGATGCACAGCCCAGCTGCAAACCGCCGCCAATGAGGGAAGGCCAACGGGGGAGAGACCGTGGATGACAAGTCTCCAGGTCTTTACCGGTCCCCTCGCCCCCTTGAGCCACCTTGTTCGGTTTCCGCCATTGGGGTGCACAATGAGCTTCAAGGCCTGTGGAACCTGTGGGAGGAGTGGGAGTCAGAAGAAATGGGGACGGGCATGGCGACTGTTTAATAAAAACTCCGTAAAACACATAGCCAAATACAGGCAGCTTTACTACGAGAGATTGTATAGTATGGATGTGGGGTACAATGTCCCAATGTGACACACGGGCTATAGCTATAAATAAGGCCTAACTTTCGGTGTGGGATATTTTCAAACTCCATGAAATGAGAACAAAGAATCGAAGAAATTCCATAGGAGACATCAAATAATGCTTCAGAATGCACCTTGCTTAACATTCTGAACCAATGTATGAATATAGTGTGCAGCCTATATTTTTTCCAAGCTTTTCAAGGCAGCTTTAGCATACCGGGCACTGCCTAGTTAACCTCCCTGCCTTTGTCTTCCCCCCCCCCCCCCCCCCCATCTCTCAAGGCAGCTAAGGTGACCTTTGCCACCAGGTTTGAGAATCACTAGGAGAAGCCAGCTTATTAATTACATTGGGGCAAAGTGCACGGCATTTTAATTAGCATGTGTGGAATGATCCTTCTTCCATTTGCAACCGTTTGTAACCAAACAGTGATGTCTGACATTTTGTGTTAAATGGTGCACCATAAGAGCAAATACAGTAGAATCTCGGTGATGCGAACCAGGTTGATACGAATTTCACGACATGAATTCGCGAAATTCCCCGGCTAGAGTGCATTGTGTATGATTTGCGGAATTTCGGATGTTCCAAACTCTCTCCCTCACCTCTACGGATGATACGAATGCGCGAGCCGCGACCGCACCATCGAGCATTAAGCGCTGCCCGCACACCACTGACGTCGCGGTTGCTAATCGCGCGGTAAGCACCGCAAGTAGCCAGCTGTGGCTGCAGAGCAGCGAATAAATACTGTCAGCTGTGAACAGATCTGTGTAAATTCATTTTTCATGCTTCTGCATACGAATTTTGTCTTTTTGGATGATACAAAATTTCGGATAAGAATATTTTTCGCGACCCCGTGAGATTTGTATCACCGAGATTCTACTGTAGTGTGTGTCACGTGGTGCATCACATGAGCATCTACACGCACAATAGATGAGCAATGCCTGACAATTTAAGGAATCTGGAGAAGAGGGCAAAGAAGGCACTGAAATGTACTACAGAACCGACTTAATTCCAAGCAACTGCAATATCCGCCTGCCAGGCGGCGAATGCAATGTAGTTTCTGACAAACGACATTAGTCTGAGTTTACATGCTTGTGTTGTCACGTGACTATGGCTGTAATGTCATTGGCAAATGTTTCCAGTGAAGATTCGTTTGCCTGAGGAAAGGCTCAGCTATAAACTCAGTGGCAGTGGATTGCTGTGTGCGCTGCCGAAGCGTGAACCCAGATCTGTCTATGTTCGGCACTGCATGTTCAGTCGGCGGTCCTATAGGGTTCAAATATCGCAGGAGCTTTACTCTGCAGATTAAAGGGTTAGCTTGCTTTAATTCTCTTAGATCTTGCCCTATGGCAGTTAAAACGAGTGCGGAATTAGCGATTTTGCCAGGAACTGATATTTTAAATCTTATTTTTAAGTGATGTCAGAACCTATGGTCGTGACATGCCATGTTCAAACTCTGTTGCTTGGCCGATAGGTGGTTTCCGTTGCTAGGATTTAATATACAGCAGAACCTTGTGGAAGTATTTTATAAAAAAATGCAAGAAAAAAGCACATTATCAAGGAATGTTTTTCGTTAACACTCACTTTACACAGGTTATTCATTGTTTTTGCAATAGGCTGTGTTATGTGCACTTTAATGACACTTTCTTCATCTCTCAAAACATTTTGGGTGCAAGATCCATGTATTTGTTCATCTGGATAAGGAGCTACTGACTGCCACAAAGGATGTGTAGTAAATAAAATTCTAAAGACTGACGCTGATAGCATCACTTAAAAAGCTTGCTCAGACTAATGCTTCACATATTTTCAATGACATAATTCAAACAGCCAACTCCCCTCCCCTTTCAATGACATGACTTCAATTGCAATGAATAGACAAGCAAGCCGATGGCCCAGACCTCTAACAGTGCTCCGCATCTGTTTAATTTCATACACTCGACATTAAATATAGCTGACAAACATTTTGCAGTCATACTCCCAAAGCGTGAACACAAAAAAAGAATTAATACAAAGCACATTCCAAACAGTAATCCAGAGCCAGTTTTCTTCCAGAGCGAACCGAAAAGCGTGTTTCCAAGGGCAACTTGGGATCAAATCCTGCGTTCTTATTGGATGAGATGGATTTTGTGCTGTCGTCGATTCAAGGCTCTGCTTCGGACGACCGACTGAAATACACCGACAGTTTCTCCCAAAACAAACTTTTAAAAGCATGCGGTGCCGAGACAACAAGTGCATGCCTAAATGGAGAGTACACCAAGCTGCTGCCGAAATGCAGGCAGTCAGCACCAAGTGAGCCACATACCTGGTGAGGTGCCTACTGTCTTCATGAACCTGCATCTCCATGCTTTTGAATTCGTTCAGCTCTTTCCTAATGGCCGCCTGGACAACACATGGCAAGCGGTGCATTAAGAACAGAACATGTGCACAGTCACATTACAGAAACAAGTGTAAGTAAAGGGCACGTCAGACAACAACCTGCACCAGGCTGTTACCACAAGTGTAGAGCGACTTGCACTTGGAAAGCATGTGTCTCTTAACAATTTCGAGTTTTATTTTCTCGCGGAAGGCGCTTCCTTTGCAGAATTACAGCTTCCCAGCTGCTGTCTTCTCCTTTTTGCCACACTTCTACGTGTGAACCGAAGGTGATCGACCGAAATGTGTCATGGCAGCACGTGAACCAAAAACAGTACTAAAACAGAAGTGGAACTAAACCCTGCTAATCTAAAGGTTTAACCTGATGTTGCTACATTTTGAAGCGCAGTCCTCGCAGTAAATGATATACACGGCCACAATATGCGAGGTCAGATCTGTGTTCTGACAACCTGAAGGACAAACGGCATGAACTGGTCTTCTAAACTTGGGGAGGGATGCGGTTTTGAGAAATTTTTTTTACTGTCTTAATGCATTTACAAAAAATTAGGAGAGCACATTAGAAGCAATTTTACAACTACTCTCACAAAATTTCACTAATATCTCCTGAAAATTGTTTTTCATTACATATATTTTTTCTATGATGTTGTGAAGACGTTGCAGAGCGAAGAAAACGTAGCAGAAGGCTGTCGACATTCACTGCGTTCCTGCTGACATGCTACGGGTCAAGACATTCTTAATTTTTTTTTTTTGCAAAGCACAAATTTCGGTTTTGAATTTTTTGCAATGAAGCATCTGTTTGGCATTCTTAGAGAAGAAAATTGTAAACTTGAAATTTAAATTTGGAAAAGAATGCCTTGACCTGCACTGTGGTTTTAGGTGTGCAGAAAGTCAAATGGGGTCTGAGTAGATAAAAGAGTCGTGATCAAATCTGTGCCACAAGGTATTTAGGCAGAAAACTGTAGCAAAGAAAAACGCCCACTGTTTGTGCATTTCCCTCACAATGTACGGCCACTGCAGTTCATGAAACAATCTTTTTTTACAGTACTTCCCAGTTGACTTCAGCAATGAAACTTTGAGCCAGCATAAAAAACAAGACTTGCAGGCAGATACAATTTTCAAAAACAATTCTTTACCTATTTTTGGGGATTTAAAGGCAGTGCTCCTCTTAAATTAAACTGGCATCCAAAATTCTGGTTCGTAATTAAAAGCGTCAGCACAGGAGGAGAAATGGAATGTGACAAACTAAAACCAGCAGCCATAGAGCGAAAAGAAAAAAAAAAATTGGAGGATGCTTAATCTTCGCCTTTAGGAGTGGAACGCGACAGCGTGTTGCAGCACTGCCAGGGAGTCCATGGAACGCCATCGCCCGTTCGGCGCGACGCCTTGCCCGTTAGACAAAGCGCTCTGCTACGTACGGTGAAACGGACGGGCGGAGTGGCAAACCACATAGAAGCTCTGCCAGGTGCCTTGCTGTAATGCACGGGGCTCAAGTTTGCAGTCGTAGTTCGTCGGCGCATCGTTCTCGACAAACCCGATGCCACGAACGCCAGCATAGCTTCCGCGCCAAACGAATGGCCAGCAAGCCGCAAGCTTCGTGGTGAATGTGCTTTGGATGTGCGCTGCGATGTGCGTGGCGTACATTGCGAGGAGGAGGAATTTTTTCCCTCACCCCCGACGCTGACACAGGAGCTACTTAACGCTGTCGCGCTAAAACTGAAAAGGACCGACACCTACCTTGTCCTTTGGCGTCAACCTGGTCCACGGTTTGTCGGCCCTGCGGTCGTAGTCTTGTGCCTGTGTCACCTCTACGTAGTCGTTGAAGCGGATGATCTTCCGCTCCTTCAGCTCCTCGATGGTTGGCCGGAAGCTCAGCTGAACAGCGCAAGAAAGGCAGGTTTTTGCTCCTTCAGTGCGGAACATGCATTTTCGTTTTTCATACTCGCAGTCTAATTAAAGCAAATACTAATGAGGTTCTGCCTAGTTCTTCAATACTCCGCCAGGCTCAGGCACGACAGAAACTTGTGCACTGCAGCTTTAAAAACTTTCTAAACACTATATCATACCCTGGTAATGATGAATATACACTTGTATAAAAGGCTGTTTTTTTTTTTTGCAGTTTTTACCGGTTGTGGCCCTTACATAGTATCAGCACTTTAAGGCAAAAATTTATTTGACTACAGCGGAGCCTTGATTACGCGTCCCTGTTTTACATTGTAACAAGCATTTTTATGATGAATTAGCGTAGCTTCGGTGAATACCTGAAATACATAATGTAAGTATGGATAACAGGATGCTTGCATGATGACCAGCATGATTTACCCACCCGCAGTAAAATAGTTCACTGTACTAGTCTAGATCAGTTTACTGGCAAACATTACGCGATTCTGAGAAAAGATACTTCGAACATTCGGTGCTTGCGTTGGCCAATGGTTCGCAGCAGTGCTTCACGCGCGTGACAGGTGGCCGTCAGTGTGAAGAGGCTTTCACTTGGCCTGCTTTTCAGTGCACATCGATGGTACCGTATTTACACGATTGTAAGTCGGCCTATTTTTCAAAATTTGAAAATCCGAAGAGGGGGGGGTCAACTTAAAATTGGAACCAAAGCATCGCACCATCAATAAAGGCGAGACAAACGAGATATCGGGCATGCTACAGCATGGTTGCTTTTTTGCTGCGCGGCTTCGTCGCATCGCTCTTGGTGCTGGCCTTGACAGCTGCTATGTCAACGCGCAAAACCGGCATCCCCAGCCCGCGCGCAGCGGCCAATGGTGGCTGTTGATGACCACCAAATGGGCACCAGCCTATTCCCCACACGCTGCCGCAGACTGCGCCTGCTGATAAGAAGCGGCGGCCCGATAGGCGATTGCGCATTCACGTTCTAGTCTTAATAGGTGTCGTCTAAGTTTTTTTTTTTTTGTTTACCTTCAACCGCGCACTCGGCACTCTAGGGAGCGTCAATATATTTGATGCAAGGTCTGCTGTTCCAATCAGGGTGGCACCGCCACTCGGAACCGCAGTGGCGCCTGGGAGTGTCGGTAGCCGACGGAAGAGCCGATGCCGCTCACGCATAATTTCTCTTAGGCTTTGACGCATTTGACTACTGCCGGCCACGTTTCACAAGTTTCTAATGTAGTGCTTCCTCAGTCGTCATTTTGTGCTCCGGGTCCGGTAAGCGACCTGCGCTCGGTCACGGCTACATTCAAGATGGCTGTCATTCTTTACACTGAAGAAACTAAACAGCTGCGCGCCGGGTCGCAAGTTCGACGTTTGCAACGGGTGATACAGGTGTGGCGGCTACAGCGAGGCAAAATTTTGAGATGTCGTGATGTGGCTGTTTGCGAATTACAGAACTTTGCTGCGCGACGACATTAGAATGACGTGCTGTGGTACCGCAGCAGCGATCACGACGGCAGTGCTCGTGAGGACGATGGCGCAAGTGTGGACGAGCAGTCCAGTGACTAATATTTTCGTTTTGAAAGGTGCCCGCGCGCAGCAGCGGAGGATAGTGCTATCGCGTTCTATTATTAAAGGCCAAGTGTAAACGACCTCCAAGTTTGTTTGTTTTTTCAAATGTGATGCGGGGGGGGAGGTCGACTTATATTCGAGTAGACACAATCGTGTTAATAGGGTAAACCGGTAATAAGGTTAGACCTTTCGCAAAGTACAAACTACATTCAAAACTGTTTTGTTGTGGCTTTAAAGCGAAGCACACTAGGCCTAGCAACAGCGGGCAAATGGCGCGCTATTACAGTGCCCGCCAGCGCCCGAGCCTGCTCCCGTGCATTGCTCCAAGGAAACATGCCCCAATGTGGGCGCACCCCAATCTGGCTTCTGCGCAGCATAGTGCTGCATCCTTTCCAGTGTAACCATCGAGTGCACAAGATGAGTTAGAAGCACTGAGGCACCGCGTGTTTGTGTTTCCAGGCAGAGTCTGGCACGTGGGACACCGTATCTGTGGTTGTGCCGAGAGTCGCTGGCAATTATTATTAGCTCCCAGCAGAACATGCCACGCGAGCAAAATTATGCCCAAATGGAACAATTATTACGGCCGACTTTTTTTATTTTGTCAAATAACTGGCTGCCAAGTTGGGGTTGCAGCCATCACACGAGTACATAAGGTATTTTGTTTTTGAAAAGACATAAAACTTAGCGTTACTGTAAAATTTTGAGCATACCTTCTGGTTACAGACTAGATTTGACTAGATATATACCTAAACCTTAAGTAAACCTTCACCTTTACATAAATTTCACAAAATGTACCTCTTAAGAGGAAGACTGCTTCTGGAGAAACATTTCTTATTTCTCCACCAAACTTAATGAAATTGCATATCCTTCACTAGCTCCTCCTGCTGATTTCAAATATGCAATTACTTTTTTGATAGGTTAATTAGTTTGCAAGATATAATTAATTACCCCCCCCCCCCCCCCTGTTCACCAGAACAAAGAGTAAAGTAAAGCATAAAAGCTCAATAACGGTGCATTGTTAGACTCCAGAAAAAAAATGGAATGCAATTTTGGAGACAGTTTTCTAATTTTACCATCATTATTGATTTCACAGTACAATGAAATTCAGGCAATAAACTGCGGCTAACATGCAATTAAGGACTAGATCATTAAAAAAAATTTGAGGCCTCATTGAAAAATATGATTTTGAAATTGCATGCTCAGATCACCTAGCTACACACTAAAAAAAATTATGGTTCTGTCAGCTATAGATGCTGAGATATGCCACTTAGAAATTTGCTCAGAGACCAAAATTTGCATTCTGAGAAAAATGAGAAAAACAATCAGAGTGCTGTTTATTGAAGAAAAATTCAAAATTATTGGCCCAGTGGCCTTGGGCGATTGCTAATAGCCTCCCGGAATATAGTCTGATTGCTTGCTATCATTGAAGTGGCACTTTTTCAGCGTGCACTGCACATTTTGTGCCGATTTGAGCTTCTGTGCAGATGCACCTTTCCTTTGCTCGTCTTTCTCTTGCATGCGCTTGGTTGCCTGGGAGCTGGAGGTCAGGTTCAGCTCTTTCAGAATGCATGCGGCATTTCTTTCATTTCCTGCATTAAACTTCATTACAGCCTCAGCCACAGCAGCCTGAATGGTGAAAAGCGAGGCGTGGTGCTCCCTTCGGGCAAGTGCCCATATCATTGAGTGTAAGGATTCATTATTGCTCTGAGTTTTGCCTTGTTAGACGCGCTCAAGAAGCCCCTTGTTAGAAAGTCTTTCATATACAGGCAACAAAGCGCTGCAGACATGAGGAGGCAGGTTGTGTCAGTGACGTGGCATGATCTCGCCTTGGGCCTCTGCAGTATTCTGCCTACACCAAGACTCTGGGCCTGTTGGACAGAAGCTTTGGTTGGCCGTGACGTCATCAAAAATGACATGATGATAGGTGGCCATCACAGCCCTATAAGCCTCCACACCATCAATGTGTGATTTCAGAGCCCATGCATAGTATGAACTCAATTTAGAAATTAAGTCTGCCGTAAGCTTTCCTTTCCCACTAGAATTCTCCACTAGAACCTCTCTGTTTTGAGATCACATTTCGCACAGCAGTTCCCATGCGCTTCTGCACGATATATGCAGTCTTCTTTGATAATTCCGATATAATAACCATAGACTTCTGCTTCTTGCAAAGCAAGGAAAGTGCGGCTGTCCCCATGGGACAGCATGGCTGTGTACCGGAGGTTGTGCTGTTCTAGGGACCGCTTGAATAAGTTGAGTGCAGCCTCTACCTCCACTTCACCAGCCTTCTTGTTGATGTTGTTCTGGCATATGTGGCTTGCTTTCCATGCTGAGTACGTCGGGTCATCTTTCGGGCCCCGTTCGCACGCGGCGCGAAAATTACGGGGCACGACGTAACCGAGCACAAGTCCACTAAAAAGCTGAATAACTGTCCCGATTCCAATGTCCGAGGAATGACCGCGTGTCATCCACGAGCCGTCAAAGGAGACTACGATGTTTCCTGGGTGTCCGAGATTTAGCTCCGAGTACACCCCCCGAACGCATCGCGCGCAGTCAGCTGCCATCCTCAGGGCTGCACGGTCCACCGCGGGCGTCAACTTTTCTTTGACGTACTTTTGCCACGTTTTCATGTACAAACCCCAATGAGATATATTATGTACAAACCCCAATGAGATATATTCATTGCAGAGAATATATCATTTAGTGCAGCACGCTGATTTCCGGTTGCTTGCATGGCGCAGGCGGCAAGAATGTTCACAATGAACGGATTCTGTTTTTGACCACCGATCACACGCGGCGAACTTCATCCAGAAGAAACGTCGCTGCAATTTACGCACGAAAGCGTCAATTTCACAGCAAGGCCGTACTCGATGTTACATCTGCCGATGTTCACATTACCACCGCACACTTTGCACTTCACAGACGCTAGTAGCGCGTTCACAGACTCCAGACTAACAATTGTGAAGGTTGCGTCAGTCGCGTCATCGAGTGGTTCGGCAGTAGTAGTCGAGCGTCTTCGGTTGCACCCAAGAAAGCTGCTTTGCGCTCCGTTGCAGGAGTCGATGCCATCTGCTGCAGTTTCCCCTGCGCTTTCCTCGTAATTGCTGCTATCTCAGAAGGTTACAGCATCGGGGTGTCTCGCCGCAAGCGACCGCTGTTTCAATGTTCGCGGTCATCGTTGCACCTAGGCCTAACCTGGTCCCCACATCGCAAAGCGATTCAGGCGGTTTCAGCAGAGCTCTTCTTCTTGAAGTTGTCAATCAGTGTCTTCTTCCTCTTTTTTGCGAACTTGTGCGTCGTGCGGAACTTAGGGGCTGACATTGCTGTAAAGAGCACCAACAACAATACACAGACAAAATGGCTCCCGCTTGAGCTAGCGGCCGGCCACGGATGAGGCAAGCAGACGACGGGAAGCGTGGACGACGGGAAGCGTGTCAGCCAATCGGATGACAAGTTTCAGTCACTTGTGCAGACTAGCGAATAGCAGCGCACGTTGCGACTTCTTTTTGGCGCCTTTATTTCCCTCAACCAATAAGCGTAAAAGCGCTGCAATGGCGCAAAATTGAAAACGAAAAGCTGCTCTTTCGAAGGAGACCAAGATGGCGGCGATCACTGCCAGAGAATGACGGCTGCGTGTCATGGAAAGAGTGCGGTTTTCGCGTCAAAATCTGTCCTGAGTGTGCGCGGATCTGCGTTCTTTAATCGTATTACAGTCGAAATATTGAGTCTGGAGTTATGGAAATTCACAGACTAGTAGAAAAACAGCTGCACATCTCAAAAATTCTATTCCTGAAAAATCGATTTTTTTAAAGATTTTTTTGCCCCCAGAAGCAGTCTCCTCCCTTAAGTTCTAACTGCTTAACAGCGTTCTGACAACTGATGAGCATGCCTATATCTGCTCGGCACTCCAAACCCATCGTTTTATGTCAGACCAACCACAGCTGTTATGCATATGCACTACAGAGGACTAGCAACATGCAATCGTCATAGAAATCCCAAAGTTCCGTGATTCAGCCGCATCCCCTTACCTTCCGTATTAATACTTTCTTCTTCTGCTCCTTCTCCTTCTTGAGCTCTTCAGCAGTCTGGACTGGAATGCAAAGGAATGGGGGCTCAGACAAGACGATTACACAGACAGCGAAACTACCCTGCACAGATGCAACAGAGTTGAACTTCAATGCAACTGAGCCATTTCCTTCAAAAAAGCCGACGAAAAAAAAATTTTGTCGGGCTCAATTTTGTGTTTCAGATAAACTTCTATGTTTCCACAAAACAAAGCTCCATAATTCAAGCTAGAAAGGGACCAGAAATTGGTTCGACATGTGCGGAGTTTAAATGAAGGGGACATTTTTTACTACACAGGAAGCTAAAATTAAGCGAGTTAGTCTCAGATGAACCGCCCACCCTCAACCTCGATAACTGGATCATTGGTAAGTTAATATACATTTTATAAAAGAAGAAAAACTACAATTAATCAACTGAGCTGAGAAAAAATATACAGTGATGTTCACTGGCGAGAGTAAGATGGGAAAAAAAACAAGCACAATTCAGCACTTGCGCACTTTGTTAATTTGGGGCTGATTATGGCACAGAGGCCTGGCTGCATGCAGGTGATTAAGAACCAGAATGACATGTCCCAAGGCTGAGAGAAATATGAGAAGAACTTACACTTGAGAATATTTCTTTGTTCTAGCTCTTCAGGCGTCGGACGCAAACTTAGCCTCCTGCATACGTGTCAAGAAAATGGGGAGAAAAAAAAATTAAATGTTGATTCCTCATTTTTGTGAAGTGGAGGCAGAGAAAGGCATGCAGATATTGCAAATCTCAGCTAGTCTATACTGCTCACAAAGATTTACAGGTAAATGTAAAAAGGAATAAGAAATGGGAACTGGTCATAGAAGTAAATCTTTTTCAAAAGCAGTAAACTGGTTTCCTCGTGTCAAAATGTGTCCAGCTATGTGATATACAGAAGCTCGTATAACACCACAGAAACTACTACTGAATCAAGAGCAGGCTTCATGTTTTTGAAGACGCCATACAACTTATTTACGATGCACTACAGCAAGTGGAGTTCCAGTCCCCAATTACTGACAATAGCTATAAATTTTATAACAATACAAAAAGTGCAGTAATCACATAAAAATCGGAAAGAGATCAGGGCATAAAGAAAAAAAGGAGGGGGTTCTGTGCTGTGCACGCACCTTGTTAATTTGTTTCCGACCGCCTCCCGCGACTCCTGCCGCTCACGGTCAGACTGCATCTGCAAGATGTTCTTGTCGATAAGCTCCTGCCGGTCAGGCCGCTGGGCCAGCTTGAGGGCCAGTGAGTCCTTGCGTGCTATCTTGGCTGCCAGGCGACCTGCGCAGCACAAAGCGACAGCAACGGACAGCACTGTTTGAGGACAGCCAGCAGAGTCAACGCACACAGACTTCAGCCATTCATTAAGAAACAGCGCATTCCAAAGGCACCCTAGAATTTAAATCTCAGCATCTGTACCTACTGTGATAGAAAAAAGCGATTTATTGATTTATTTATTGATTGATTGATTTAAATGGTTTCTCAAGCGCTCCGACTCTGGGCAAGCAGACCTGGCCTGAGCTTTCATTATAAGACGGAGGATGTAGTGACAACCTGAACATTCTTGAAACTTTCAGCGCTGTCTTGTGAAAGACTACCCACTAGCACTCACATTCAGTGATACTTAAAGCATTTGAAACATCCCTTCTTGTAAAGGCAGATAGATCTATAGATTATGTTAAAACCAGTCAATAACCCAATTTTTTGTTGGCTTGCATGCTCAAACTCTTTGAGTTTGGCTTTGAATTGTGACGAGCATGGCCGCTGCTAAGGAAACAAAACACGTTTCACAGTAAAACTAATCAGAGAGGTCTGTTGGACTGCAGAAAATATCTGAATAACATGCCTGCCATGCAATGCATGCACTCTACACCACATACAAACAAAACCCGATGGGCAGCCTGCCACAAAACAGGCTTCAAAAAAAAACAAGGGCTAAATGTGTGGAATGGCCATTATAAGTGCTAAAGCACTAAAAAAAGGCAGAAGAGCATTTCTAATTACTGCAATAATTGCCGGGAAAAATAGTTCCAAGAGCGTTTAAGCATATGAACAACTGTTTGCCGTGTTCTTGCAGCCCTGGCCTGACAAGAGAGCTGCAGCTTTCACAGTGCTGCTGACAACTTGTGAGGTGGACGATGACTACCTTGACCAGCAGGCTGCATATCCTGCAAATGCGCATCAGTCCGAAGTGCCCTGCCCGGCATGCAACGAGCCAGCCTGGAAGTTACCTTGCTCATCGTCGCCGTAGTAGTCGCGCCAGTTGATGGGGCCATCCTCATCCGAATCCGAGTGGCTGTCTCCTCCTCCCCCGGGGCTGGCGGTGGTAGGAGGTGGCGGCCACTGGTTCTCCTTATTACTGCCCTCATGCAGTTGCAACCCGGGAGGCAGGGGACTCTGGGCCCCACTGGGGCTCAGGTGGATCCGCGTTGGCCGCAACCTGTGCAGGGAAGGACAGCCAGAGGACTGAAAAGGCTGCACATCACACGAATCTGACACGCCAACACCTCCTTGATAATAAAATCAAGTAACTGTATATCCTCCAGAGACCTGCCGACGGAACATTTCTTGCAATATGTTCGAGAATGAAATTATGGGCTTAGCAGCCATGAACGCAGCTTTAGTGCTGTAAAAAGTTCCTCACTTCCTTTAAGGACCTGTGTCTGTAGCTAGCTAGTATGGTCTAAGTTGCATACATTCTCATCTCTTCAGGAGCTCTCAAAATGGATGCGGCCAATGCAAGCACATTTTATGGTGCAGGCAGAAAGAAATGAAAGGCAAATTCATGCGCATTCCACCAGGCATTAAAGTGCTTTTAAGCATTTAATAGCACTCCCAACACTGCGACCAATACACATAAGCATGGAATTGGAGTGAAGAGGGAATTAACTTTCCTCTGTGTCCTGTGCTTCGGAAATTTCACTAGTTTCTAAATGTAAAACATTTCCCAGTAAGTGAAAAGTTCGAAATGCAGCAAAAAATATTTCAATACTGCTTTGTCGTATCCTAAGAGTTTGAATGAAATCTGAAACTGAATTTGCCCTTCGGGTCTCTGGATAATATGGGCAACCTCAGTGTGCCTCTCACTGCGTTTTAGTTTGGTTTGGTTTTGTTTATGGAGGTTTAACGTCCCAAAGCGGCTCGGGCTATGAGAGGGTACGTAGTGAAGGTCTCCGAAAATTTCGACCACCTGGGTTTCTTTAGTGTGCACTGACACTGCACAGTACACGGGCCTCTAGAATTTTGCCTTCATCAAAATTCTACCACCGCAGCCGGGATCGAACACGTGTCTTTCGGCTCAGCAGCTGAGCGCTATAACCACTGAGCCACCGCGGTGGCCTACTGCGTCTTAGTATCAGTGTTGATGATGTAATCTGCAATCACTGTGTACATAACTGCCTTATGTCGCATTGTTTTTAGTGTTGTCTTCCTCTTATCAAGTTTTGTCTCGCAACATGTTTCAAATGTATTCCTGTCAAAATTTTGTCTCATGTGGCTTGCAATATAGGAGAAATTCTGAAATTTCTACTCAGCGGACAGGCAAGTACAAGAAGGCAGGAGTAAAAAACCATCAGCCTTTCCTGGCACAATCCATCCTTTTCTCTTTCTTGTCTGACAAGCCAACATCCTCAAAGAAGAGTATAAAAGGAGAATTTCTTCCAGAATTATTTCAGAAAGATGGTCACCTGACATTCTGTGACTCCAGGAGGTTTGAGAAGTATGGAAAAGTAATCGTCGCAGTGCCAAGCTACAAAAGATCTCCCAATGAATGCATTCTCAGAGGCTCCAATAAATTATTTTCAGGTGCAAGGACAAGATGCTCCTAGCAAGGACTCAGAATGCAGAACAGCTGCTGCCATGCTGAGTTCTCTGCAGGTGCTACACTTTCAGTGGGTACACACAGGCTATTTGGGAGTTTTCTGTTTACCTGGCCTGTGCGGCCGTCAGTTGCTGCTGTGTCGCGTGGGCCCCGTTGACCTGCTGCTTCTTGAGTGCGCTCTTGCGGGGAAGGGCAGAGCTGCGGGGGGGCTCCTTGGCAGGGATCTCCTCGACGAGTGCCACCCCAACGGAGGGCACCACGAGCGCCGCCGTGTTACTGGCGGGACTGCTATCCCCACCTCCGGTGGTTCGCACCGTGGGCTGCTGCTGCGTCGCCAGCTCACAGATGTCGCCCGTGACGCCCGAGTCGTCCGAGTCGTCCCCTTCCTGAGGCACCAACTGGCGCGGCGGCAGCGGCGTCTGCTGCCGCGGCGGTTGCTGCTGCTGCTGCTGCGCGGAGGGGGGCGACGAGAGCCCGTCCTGCGGCGGCGACGCAGTGGCGGCCGCCGCCATCTGCTGCCGGTTGCGCTCTGCCATGGCGGCAAACCTCAGGTTCAGGCTCGACGCCACTGCATTCACAGGGCATAAGGGGAATAGAGGGAATAAGCAGGCGCAGATCGACATTATTAGGAGAGATGAAGAAATACACCTAAGTCAGAAAGTTCCCCAAGACCACCTGTATCATGCCCAATGGCAGTAACTCAGTGGCTATGTCGCCTGGTGAGCACAACCTTGCAGGACCAAATCCCAGCCACTGTAGCTGCATTTCAATGCAGGCAAAGCACAAAAATTCCCAGGTCCTGTGTGATGCCAATGCGTGATGCGTGGAGGGTTGAGGAACCCCAGATGTTCTGAGTTAATCCCCAAGATTCCATGGCAGCGGCTATCTCTCTCTCCCGCCTTTCAAACCATTTATCATCCTTATGAGAGTGGTTCAGGTATTCATTGTAAGCGAGACAGTTGTAGCACCATTCCTCTACTCAAAAGCATTCACATTTAATTGAAGTCTTCAACAAAAAACAATGTGTTCCAGCTACCGCACTGGCTTTTTTTTTTAAGATGTGTCCCAAACTTCACACCTGTGCTGAAATGATAATGGGAATGTTTTCGGAAAATGCTTATTCCTTGCTTCGTAGCTATGAAGAAGCGAGCAGACAAGCAACAATGGCACTCCACCATGCATGTACCACCAGCGTGGAATGAAACAAAAAGAACAAATCAAAATGTAAATGCAAAAACAACAGTATTAGCGCCTGGGAAGAAATACAGACAGCTTCCATTATTATTTCCAAAGCGCAATGCTAGCACTTTCGAAAAGAAATGCAACTACCCTAGCAATATTTCTCCCTCAACTGCGATTTTCTCATTCTGCTGTCCATGTTGCAGTCGCCTTGTGTGTGCTTCATTCGACGTTGACAGTACATGCATGTCAGCCTTGCGTTAAGTACTTAAACTCTATAGTGCAAGTAATAACAAGAAAATTAGCAACTGGTGGGTTTGCGCACAGCTGCTCAAGACCAACTGCCTTGTACACCAAAACAACTGCACTTCCAAGCATTGTATTGCATAGTCTACCTCTCGAGCGCTCTGTACAAAACTGACAGGCAATGTACAGTACACAACTCTTAACCAACTTCTTACTGTGGACAAGAACCACGATTGTTGAGGCAGCTGCATATCTTACAGCTGTAGTCACCACTATGCTACGTTGCATTCGAATCTTGCCAACACAGAGGGGGGGGCCAATGGAAGCCCCTAGTTCTCTCACAACCATTATGTCATACCGGTTCGTAGTGGGAAAATGTGTTGCTTCAAGTCACAAGAGAACTACCATACTGAAAAGTTGGGAAGAACGACTCAGGACAACACAGAAAGGCAAGTCTTGTCTGTGATGCTCGGACCAGCTTTTTAGTGAGCTAACACTCGTCTCGTGCCTTCAAGCTGTCAAGCTGTCCATTATGAACTAATTTCAACTAGGACATTTCCTCATGTTGGACCAGGGCATATCGCAAAGCCCGGAGGCCAACTGACGGCAATTCTTGCAGCACGGCTGCATTGTTTCAATCAGTGGAGGGATTAAGCAGCAATAAGTGAAATATCTTCAGAAAAAGGCAGCAGCAGCAAACAGAAAGCGGCTCTCCTTCGAACAGCATAACTGACCTTCGGCAAATCGCAGCCCCAGGGTGGGCGACGGGTTGGAGAACATTGGTGGGGGTGGGATGGGTCCGATCTCGCTCACTGCTATAGGAGGCTCTGGCAGTGCCGAGAGGGTCAGGAGATCCAGGGAGGGTGGCTCTCCCCCCGCGCCGCCCCCACTGTTGCCGCCGCCACTCATGCCACCGCCGCCGTGGCCCATGGAGGACAGGTGCAGCGAGCTCATGTCCAGCAGGATAGGGGGTGCTGCTGTGTGCCGTGGGCAAGGAGAGGGTGTCGCACACCATGCGGGGGTGGCGGAACATTCACACGCACACCCGCAAACACGGTGGACAGCCAAGGTGTGGGTGGAGAGGGAGAAGAAAAAAATGGAGCAGGCAGGGAAAGAAGCACACACCAATCAGTCAGCGCACACAACTTCCCGTCTCTCGAGCTTACAATACTCCAACAACTCTTCCGATATGCAAGACTTAAAACTTTGGCTAAAAATTATTTACGTGCCTCCTGTGGCAGCGTAAAGTTGAACAAGGGGGCCGAGGAATGCCTCATTCTGTTAATCAGCATTTCGACAAGAGCCTGGACAAAGACAAGTCCTCGTGTCGAAATGCTATTTCCTCCTGCCTCTTGCACAAATTCCACTGTAAAATATTCCAATGTTCTGGATCACTATATAATGCATACCTATCACGGCTATTTTTTTATGCTACTAGTAGTTGAAGGCACTGTGAGCTCCAGTGTTGTCTTTTGTATTCACTGAGCACTTCACAGCCAAATGTGATGCAGCTGTCAGAGAACCTACAAATCTTTGGAAAATTGCATATCGGCATTCCATATCTCAGAAAACTCTGTTACAGTTATGGTCAGAGGGGTTATACATAATGAAGTCAGGCACAGTCTTTCGTCGCAACGTCTCCTCTGATTACATACAATAAACCACGGGACATCATAAAAGCTGAGCCTGCCTTCTGTTCCACTTTCTTGAAGTCCGAACAGAAATTTAATTTCCTTGCGCATTTAAACTAAGTGGGATGCTCAAAAAATAATTTGTTGGGAACCACTTTGCCTGCTCTCAAAAGTGGAAGAATTGCGAAAAATTTCCGTGTCTTGCATCTTTTTCATTAGTTCACCTGGTCTTAACACATCTAGTTGATAGGTGATTCCTTCTATGGGAGACTTAATAATGGACAACTCAACACTTCGCCTCAAGTTTAGAAAACAGAACATGTGCAACAGCTTAGTAGAGCTGCAAACTATAAATAAAATTGGCATGCCTGACCTTGTACTGAATGAGGAGCAGTTAGCTGAGGATGTCCTGGTGTCTCAAACCAGAAGATTTTAGAAAGATTTAGCTACACTGCTTGGCACACACAAGAAACCCAGCAAGACATCACCCTACAAGGATGAATTATTAACAATAACAAAAAGGCAAGAAGTAGCGATGGACAAGCTAAACCAAGACAGGATTCTTGTAGTTAAAAAACAAAAAGCACAGAGGTCAATGGAAATCGCCCTAAGAATCCTCTACATGTTTGCACGATGTCTGTAATCGCATGAAGTTACCCTATTCCGAGTAGATTAGTGTGCAGCACTAACAGCTCATTACAGTTCGCCGAAGATGCGCTCTGGTGCCATACAACACAGGCCATTTTCACAGTACAATGCATACACACGTGAAAAAACACTCACAGACAGCAAAACGGTGGTGGCAGAAGGAAATGGCTAGGCGTGGGTGCAACATTCAAAAGCCTGTTCTAGCAAAAATGCAGGTTCACATGTCAGGAAAACACCGAGCGGCTTGCATGCAGAGGACTGCAAAAGTGGCCGGCTGCCCTTGGCGGAATTCACGGCAAGCGTAATGTCATGCGCAATAATCCCTTACCTAACTGCACTGTACTGCTCGTAAATGCCAAGAACCACAAACAAACAAGTGGCATACACTGAAGAGGTGCCAGGACACAAGAAAAGCTTTGAGTGTAGCTCAGAAAGCAAGAGAACGTTTACGACTTTTATGTTATATATTTTACCACGGAGACCTTACACTAGTATTCGTTTGGACCACAATGTCAAGAGCACTCCGTTTTTTTCCTTGGTGCAGATGACAGAGTGCATGCAATCGAGCCTTCAACCCTTTTGTTCTCCAAACATACAGAAATGCAAACTTTAAGAGAGGGCATCACTTGAAGTACGACAAGTTGCAGTTAGGCTGTGTAGCCGAAACGTGTAGTCGGATCAATGCTTTGAAACCAGGACACACACAAACAGCTTCAATACACACACAACACCATACATCAACCTGCACAAACATACAAATAACCGCATGTACTCATCTGGAATTGTCACTTTTTATGTCATGACAGTAGATAGCAGCTCGCTTTTTCGGCTGTGCAAATACCTCCTGTACACTGCCTACTATTGCGACATGGTTACTGCGCCACACGCACACTTGTGCACTAATGTGAAGCTTTCACACCTCACGCACGACCACAGGGAGAGCACAGGTCTCCCACGTTTTGACTGGTTTAAATTCAACACAAATGCAGAAAAACGTAACATCACGCTGCTCAGAGAGCTAATCACACCAACAAAATATTTCTCTTTCTTTTCACCAAAACTGTCATAATAATGCAATACAGTAGTTAACTGCACATGTTAGCCACAAATAAATATTGACAGTCATCAATCATTCTGTGTTTTCCTTGAGACAAAAACATCAGCTGCTCGGCGCCTGTTTGTACACTCATGATCATGGTAAATGTTAACTTCCCTCGTGGGCATGTGCCTTAGTGGCACAGTATACATACCTATTGCTTACAGCACGCCACATTATGACACTACGACCATTTTTATCTAATCCTGCTGCCTCCCAGAGCTATATATACCATAGGCTGCGATTTGCCCTGGAGTACTTAAAGGAGTACAGACACGTAATTTTGGTGGCATGTTTTCTTCTCTACAATGACGCGGAAGACACTACTACGCGTGAATTACCGTGTGATATTCGTCTGCGACTGCTAAATAATTTATAATCGAATTTTTTCTGTCATGCTGTTTCAATTTTGGTTTCAGCAGGTGAATGATGGCTGTGGCGTCAAAGAGTGCTTTTGTGTCATGTAAGGCAAGGATAATCGCTGCTTCATCGTTTTAATTTACTGCAGTGCTGAAGCCAGCTTTTCTGAAGAGCCAGAATGACAACGGATGTGGAAGCAGCGATTATATTGGAGTTTTTTCATGTCTCATGTGATATGTAAGCACAGGTTGACATCACAGTCCTCATTTGGTTGTTGAAACTGAAACCGAAACAGCACGAGAAAAAAATGTTATCATAAATTATTTAGCAGTCGTAGGAGAATACCAGGTGATAATGCATGTATAATAATGCCTTACACATCATAACAAAAAAGAAAACACGCGCCCAAAAGTTAGCAGTCTATACTCCTTTAAGTCTATACTCCATAACCTAATCACAACAGGTAACAACATCACCAGCTGAAATGCCTTTCTACACCAGTATAGATACACTCAGGTAAATTCCACAAGAACCACCAGATGCTTGTGCATTGAAAACTCACGTCTTGTATGACCAACTTCAAAATTCTTGTTGGAACAAGAGCAGCTGCACTAAATCTAGAGGCAGAGAGGCTCTAACCAAGCCCCAAGGCACAGAAAATTTACTGCTCTCCGTCCCCAATTCCTTCTCGAGAGAGACTGCAAACAGCCCTTAATGATGGGCGTGAGAATGACTAGTCGCACCACGAAGAAAAGCCACGGTGTCAGTGACAGCGAGTGATCTTTACAAAAAAGAATGACAGAATTACAATTCTACAGAAGTGTCACTGCTATGGGGCTTGGCTGGAATCCTCTGACATCTACACACCCGCACAAGCTTTGGTGAAGGGCGTTCACTTCAACCACGCATAGGGTGTTAAAATGCGTTCAGTGTGAGGCAATCATAGAGTCTCACCGTGCCACCACTGAGGGGGGACTGGTGAAGTGCGGGGCGTGGTGCCACCTACCTGTGGCGGGGGTTTCTGCCTCAGCTGCAGCGGATGCGGCGTCGTCCCCAGCGGAGGGGGACGACGCTATCACAGACGTGCTATCGGGTTCCGACTCTTCAGGGGAGACAACCGCGCCATTGGCTTGGGGAGGAGAGGGCGAGGGGGGCGGTGGGGAGGATGGGGTCGCCGTCACACTTTCCCCTGCGAGCGCCACCATGCCACCGGGTGATTCGACGGGGCAGAGGAGGAGAAGAGAGGGAGGAGAGAGATGAGGTGATGTGGACGAGCGCAGTAAGCAACTGCAGCACTCGCCCGCTGGTGCTAGGTCACGCGAAACTTCTGATGTGGTTCGCGCAAGGGAGGAAAGGAAGACAGGTGGTGAGGGTGGGTAAGAAAGAGAGGTAGAAGAGCAAGATCATCAAGAGGCAGGCATAGGAGAGTTGCAGAAAGAGGAAATAACTTGGCACATACAGGCATGCAATGATGGAAGAGGAATTTGCAACCAGAGCAGTGACACTTGGAATGCTAACGTGATTTATGAAGCAACAAAACAACTGTAGATGTGGTAAAAGGCAGGCAAAGTAAAAAAGAAATCTGGAAAAGGATGCGATTGAAAAAAATTGAGGGACTAGAAAAGTGAGACAACAAAGTGCAAATTTGTTGTAGATAATAAGACAGCACAGTAAGAGAGAACCATGAGGTGCAGAGGCATCCTAACGCGTAAAGCAGTACTCAGTTCACACAAGAAAGAAACAGTGCTACTTCTACCGACACGAGGACAGCAACAAAAAAATTAAGCAGTGTGAATGCACCCCATCATGATGTGACGCAAGGACACATGGTATGCAAAGTTGCAAGAACCTCATGAAAAAAATCTCAACACCAGGGCGGAAGACAAAGGAGCAACCGTAGAAGTCAAGTGCAAAGAAATTTACGAGTTTGGAATACTGCCCAAGGTGAGGCAAACAACATTTCAAACAGGAACATAGAAGAAAGGGTGAAAGACCTCTGCAATGCTGAAGGGCGACTCAATGCCGAGCGATCACTGCTGTCAAACAGAAGACCTAAATTCTTGACCTGCACTGGCAATAAATTTTGGCGCTGAACGCTAAGCAGAGTTTGGAGGCTAAGGAAAAAGGTAACTAATGTTTGAGAATAAACAAAAAAAGAACAAACTAAACTCCAGGGGAGCTAATGCTACACACAGGCACTAACAAACAACGGAGGTCATAAACAAGCCCTTCGGTTCTGTTTCACAAGTGAGGGCAGCCGTCGAAAAATATGACTCACACGGTGAGTTGACTGGCAGAACTATTATGAGGAATTAACACGACTCTTGGCCTTCAAGGCTGAGAAGGCAAGCTCCTAAAGCAAGAGGACTGAAAAACTGAAACTAAGGCAATGGGAGAAAAACTTTAAGGCTGTCCAACGGTGGCTGCACAAAGGCGAGTTAAATAACCAGAGACATAGTGAGAATGATGAAGCACCACTCAAGAGGAGGCCTCCTCAGTTGCTGGCAGCCAGCAAGAAGGCGACGATGCGCAAAACGAGACGGGAGGCCTGCCAAGACAGATCTAGAAGCAGATAGCAACGGACACAGACGTTATATACGAGATGGCCAGAGAGCATGACAAGAGTTAATGCGAAATTCCCCACAACGCAGACTGTGAAACGAATGAAAATGACACTGGCTAAAGCAAATCATGGCTACGTACTCCTACAGCGATTAACAAGTCATGGCTACCCAACAGAACGAATGTTGATAGTGCCAGGGTACCACAGACACAACTGAGGAGAAAGGTTCCATCATGCATTGAAACATCACAGGCACTACAAGTGGGCAAGCTACGTTAACTGTTCTGTGAAGTGAGAACTAATGCAAGGGCCAAGCATGCAGCACGGGAAGTGAGAGAGGAGAGGGCCATAGAACCGTGCTAATCTATTCTTAGTGCCACTGAACGGTGTCGACAGACACGGAGGCATGAAAGAAACGAATGGTGGACCGTACGGGTGATCGGCGCGAGCCAAACCGCTGGTGGCAGAAACAGCAAAACACAACAAGGCAAAGGTAAGAAAGATGCCTACCCATAGTGCTCTTGAAAAGCTGTCCGGCACCCTTTTCCATACCAGCTGGGCGCGCGGGGGAGAGCCGGGGTGAAATCCTCAGCGGCGCAACATGCTTTTGGTCATGTCGAAGAACGGATAGTGCCAACAACAACAACAAAAAAAAGCAAATGGAGCACCGAACAGACAAGCTGTTGCAGGCCGGGCGACAGGCGACGAAGGTTTTTAAGAGAGGCGGAGTGGTGGGCAAACAACACAAACCGCACAGGCACACCCCAACAAATGGGTCCAACGGAGGGGAGACTTCCAGCAGAAAACGGCGGCAGTGGCGGCGACAAGCCACGGAGGAAACACGCACGGCTCGACCCCTCGGGTGCAAGTGAGTGGAAAAAAGCAAGTGCACAACGCCCCTGGCAGCCTCCCGATGAACACTTCCCCCGAAGGAGAGCGCTCCGGAATCCCAAGTGCGCCGGAAGGAGCCACGACCATTCGTGAGCAGACGGAGAGAGAGGTACGGTGTGTGTGGGGGGAGGGGGAGAGAGGAAGCTCTGCAGATGAGGATCGGGAGGAGGCAGTGGGGGAGGACGTGGGATGGAGGAGAGGAACGAGTCCCCTAAAATAACCCACTGAGTCAAGGTAAGCAGAGGGTGGGGTAAGCTCAATTGAGGACAGAGGAGGAAGGGAGAGGGCTCGGGGAAGAGGAAGAAGAGGATGGGAGGTCGTTTGTTAGGGGGCCAGCATGCGTGCTACGGACAGCACAGAGGCAAGGCAACAGAGAAAAAAAAAGACACAATCTCAGGGTCGTCAGTAGGAGGAAAGGCGGGTAAGGTGCCTCCTGTGTCTCTGATGGGCTCTGGTGGCCTGTTTAGGAGCGCAGGCAAAAGTTAAATTTGATGAAAGCGCCACTGCTCCCTTAATTAGGAGCAGGCCGCAAGGGCTGCTTCTTAGCCTAAGCTAAGAGTTTACAGTAAAATTTAAAAATCAAATTGCAAAATAAATTCCCTTTACATTTCTGCCGACTTATGATAGTTTTTGAACACGGAATGCACTTATCATTTCCTTAGCTGCTATTACTGTAGAAAAAAATGCCATCCGAAGAGTAGGCTTGCGTGATTATTCAAGAGAACTGCAAAACAGGAACTGAAAACCTTGCAGTATATGACACGAATAATTGAAGTTTCTGGAACAGCCTTTAGTGATTTTTTGACATTGTGAGATGCCCAGCTGATGCACCCTGAAACACTGTTTTCAATTTTTCAATTTGTGTTTTAAAACTTCAGTGTACTTTCTTTCTGTAAGTGAATACCTTGCTTGTCAAAAATAAGTGTGTTTTACATCGTTACAGTACATGATTCAACCTTTTCTCAGGTAGCACAAGACATCAAAGCAACCGCTCCGAAATTTGAAGCAAATTACTACCTGCTTCAAATTTGCTGCAGATAAAATAAAACATCATTTGCACAAGCTTACAACAAAAGAAGGGGCACACAGCCATGAGAGGAGGGCGGTGGAAAACCGGAAACCAGCTTGCAACAGTGCCCTCCCTCAGCCAGCGCTACCCCACGTGCCCTGGTTATATTAAAAGCAGCGCGTGACTCGGTTGCCGTCACTGACAGGTCAGGGTTTCTGGCGTGTCACGCCGACAGCTCCTGAGTGAAGAAAGGGTAAAAGCAAAAAGAAGGAATGGCAGGTAGGAGAGTGAAACGGGACCCCCCTCTGAAGCTCCAAAGGAGAGACCAACCAAGTCTTGGCTTTGTTTGCGAGAGCAGGTGCGCGTTAAGTGTTTCTGTCCCAGTGTTGCTCCCATGCACCTTCGCTACCCACTGCTTTTCTTGGTGCAGCTCCTTCTGCACTTTGTTCGCGCAAGTGCGGAGGGTCTTGTAAGTTCGCAAAGAGGCTGGGTAAGGGCCTATCTTGAAGAACAAAGAAGCAGGGTTCAGAAAGAAAAAAAACAGGTTCAGAAAAGAAAAAAAAAACAGAAAAGCCTTAACCTGACCAGTCCCTGTAGCAAATTGGAGCGACCTCCATATGGTGAATCAAGGGAAGTGCAAACAGGCTAGCTTTTTTTTTTCCAGATTGGAGGCGCTTAATAAAGACAGCATGCGCAAATGAACCTGAATGTGCATCTCCTGTTACAGGGAATGGTTGCACTGAGAACTCATAGCCACAGGCAGAACCAATAATGCTAAATGGGTAGGTTGGCTTAAAACAAGGCTTAATGGATTGCATAAAAGTTTTCCTCTCACTGTGCTTCCACAGATGACAAGGCAGATCAGAAGAGAGACAAGCAGGGATAAGAACAAAGGGAAAGAAAGGAGCGTAAAGAAATGAACAGCAAGTTCAAGACTTCAGCCCGGAAAGAAGAGATGCACGAGTGTGGCGCAAGGTAAGGATGGGGTGTTCCAGCATTTTAAAAGCCTGGCTTTAGTAGAGACCCCACAAAAGGGTCACTAACAAGCAACACAATGATGCCACACACTGGAACCGCACCATAAATTTTTTGGCCCCGAAGCTCACGTTTTCGCCCTAAAGCTGAAGTATTTCGCTTTTTGACACACACACGAAATCGCTGTGATTGTGAAATTGAGTTCTATGGGATTCGGCAACAGCAAAAGGGAAAAATCTTTTCAGTGCGAGCTGCAACTACTCATGAATCACCTTTTCATTCTACACAAAGTTATTTGTCATTATAGTTGAATGCATCAGCCAAAAGGTAGGGAGCCCACAATTATCTAACAGGATAATACCAAATTGCCAGACCCATGGCAGCAGTGAGTGAGCTTTGACACCTATTGCCAAATTGCTTCCACAACACCGCAACTTGATGACCAGCATAAAGGGTAGCTGCGGAGGTTTTTCAGTGTTATCATATTGTAATGAAAGTTATGCTGTATGTTTTCCTCTTGTTTCTCATTACTTCCACCATGTTTGGCAGCCATGCGACATTATATTTCAGGGCAAATAAATTTTGAAATTTGTCATTTGCATGGCCTCAATTCAGATGATGTCAATGGGCAACACCACATATAAGATGTCACAAACATTCCCCGCACGGTATTACCCCTTACCCACTTTGCTAACAAGATTTTTTATGCCTGTATTGGTTGGTTCATACATTAAAGGACTCATTAGCCACTGAAAGTGCATACGAGTGTTTTCCAGTCATGTTTGTGATGCCATCAGTTATGTTTGTGACGCCATCAGTTATGTTTGTGACGCCATCAGTTCATCACACAAAGCATTGTCCCTAGCCACAGACTTTGTTTTGTTTTCAGTTTGCTGTTTTCGCTGTTTTAGAATGGTTCTAGTCAACATTTTGAAAAACGATATGTTGTGGCTGAGAGAGGGTACTCTAAAGAATGTGATGTGACTATCAACACAAAGTGTTTGAAAGTCCTCGGAGTTGCCCTTTAAGGTCACTTTTAATCTGTGCACAAGCACAGATTAAATAAAATAAGCACAAGCAAGCACCCGCAGGTAAGACCAGAGAAGCTTTCGTGCTTCACCGATGAACCACAAAGCCACGAGTGATGCCTGGTACCACAAAAACCAGCTTCCAGTGACGGCACTCCCCAACCACATTCATGAGCGCACAAAGCTCGACCAATGCCACTAGCCAAACACCGAGACATTCAGCACCTTGCACAAGCACCAGAGCTGATTGATCATGCCACACGGCATGACAAACCTCATCATCAACCACCAGATGAGAGTACCATTGAGTCTCTGCTTCCCGCCACCAACGCCGACATAAAGCTTAAACTGCCTCTTATGGGCATACCACAAGTTCTTGCAGATACATAAAAAAAAACAGCACAACAACAGTTCACATAGAGGCCCGAGGTTAGACACAGATTCTGCCCCCACCAGTCACAAGCTCACCACTGTGTTAGTGTCTGAAATGCCATGCACAGAAGCATGCAAGCAAGCCATGCAACCAGTGGTCCACTCAACACACAGTCCCCCATCCATCATCAGTCTAGCAAAGCACGTTAGGATTGCTGACTCAAGTACTTTGGTCAACATCTGTCAAGTGAAACAACTTGCAGCATCCAATTAATTGCAAGCTTACTCATCCGTTTCTGCTAAACCTGCTCCACCAATTTTCAGTGAAAAAAAGATGGTAAGCTGGTTGGTTATATTAGTTGGTTAGTCCGCTGATCTCACCTTTCTGCGTGGGGCTTCCCAGCTCACGGTCAGAGAGCAGGACACCCCGCTGAATGAGCTCCTCTTTTGTGGCTCGCATTGAAATCTTGCGCTCCAAGGCTGTGTAGGTTGGGTTGGGTAGCAGGAGAAAAAGAAAATGAAAGGCACAATGTAAGCAACACCAACGCACTATGACAAGTTTGATCACATGTCTTCACATTATGCAGGACATGACCTGCATCTGAAAAACGGTAGACTTCTGCCCTGTCAAAGCCAGAGAAACGGGAAGGAGAAATTTTCTGCAGATTAATTGCACTGCCCACACTATTTTTAACGAAGGAAGTTCAAGAAATTGTTTGGTTTATGGTTTTATGGGGTTTAACCCTCTGTTTCTCATGCTGCATCTACTTGCACAAATGAAACTTTTTGTATTTATATACGAAAGCAACAGAACAAGAAATTAGCTTAGCTTCACTTTATTTCTCAAAAAAATTAAGTGTACACATATCTGTACACAAGGGGTACCGAGTTCCTCCCCATGAGGCTGGTCAAAGCAATTCACCGATTGCATGTCGGCATCTTGCAGTGGGCAGCATAGTTTCAAGGCACCTTCATTAGAATATGGTTCACACCATCACACCTTATTGTATCAGACGAAGTAGTAGCAGAGATTCACTTTGCCTCTTCTACATCTTCTGTGGTGTTTCCTGCCCTCGTGAGACCAAGGACGATCTACAGTTTGAACTCCCCAAGCTGAATTTCCAAACCCTTTCCGCACTATTCTTTACTAGTGAGCGACATGCCAGCACGTGAGTGTGTGCGTGTTGGGGAGGGGGTGGGGGATGTTAGGAAAACACACTAGACAAGGCAGGCATGTAGCTCATATGATGACTCCTGCAGAAGGCCATGTTTTCTGCTCTGTTGCTGCTGTTGTCGCAGCACTAGCACCCACCAAGGGAGGTTTGTATTAAACGTGCGTAGTAGGGTGCGAATATTTTACTGTAGTCTGGGAGCTTCATGTAAGATACAGGATTTGGAAACTCTCGTTACTTTTTGGCCACATATGTGGCTGCTGAGATACAAAGCGCTAACATCCCAGAGTGACTCTGGCTTTGAGGGATGCTGCAGTGGAGGACTTCGGATAATTTGGACCCCCTGGGGTACTTAAACAATGCACTAACTTTGTGCAGTACATGGGCCTCTACAGTCCAACTCAAATGTCATTTGCAGCGCCGTGGAGGTCGCAGTGACCTGAGCCAATCTGAGCTGATCCGGGCCTTGTTCTTCCTATCTTCAATGTGTATTTGAAATAAACTGACATTGCTAGGCGGCACTAACTCAGAATTTTATCCCCCACTCAGTGGACGGGGTGCTCGACTACTAAGTTGAAGGACACGGGTTCAATAACGTGACCGCGGGAGCCACGTTTCAATGCAGGCGAAATGCAAAAGTTACCCATGTGCTGTGCTATGCCAGCATACATTTTTAAAGAACCCCAAGTGGTTATAATTGATCCTTAGCCCTCCACTACAGCATCCCTCATAGCCCATAAGCCCCTTTGGGACGTTAACCACCATAATGTACAACTTCACAATACTTGGCACAGGGTATGCACTCTGCACAGTGTCTCTGCACCTTTCAAGTTCACTATAAATTTCAGTGAGTCATGCTGCATGAGTGGGTTTTATCAAGTTTGCTTTTATAAATCCAACATTACACTCACTCTGGTTTGTCTTTGCTCCAATGCATACTGTAGAAGCGCAACGCAATCACATGAAATGCTCTTGTGAAAGAAGGAAGCACTAAGGGGGCCTGCCACTTCTGCATTACAATACTCTGTGCCCGCAAAGTATTCATAAACATACACATATGTAAAATTCTAGGCTTGCAAAAGCAAGTCATTTAGAGTATACAGTCTTGGACATTTCACTGCAAATACGATATCAACATCAAACAACTAACCTTTGAGCAAAATGCCTTAAGGCTTTCATTTAGTACTGGCACAAACTATAACAAGGACATCACAATTGAATACAAATGAAGGGGTGCACAAGTAGCACCTGGATGAGGCAGCATATGCACAGCTTGTTACACCCTCTGAAGAGTGATCTCTGCACTCAAGAAGCGACAAGTAACCACACAACTGTTTCAACTCCCTGAAATGAAGTCTGCTAACTGTGTTGTTTGTAATTCATTTGATGTTGACAGAACTAGAACTGGTTCTCGGTCAGAATTGCAGGGTTACCTCTCTTTAGTCTCTTGCACTAAGGACCAATTCAAGTTGGCCTGAATCAGTAAATTACCGCAATCTAAGGGCGAAGAGACTGCTTTCACTGAAAAACGGAGCTTTCATAAGCTAGAAAAGGCCATAAAAATAAAATACAGGTGTCGCCATCACTGGCCAACTTTGCTAGTAAACTGCAAAGTGTTAACACAGTTTTTGGGACATGGATCCACGAGGCTAGGCTACACTGCCATTCACTTTCAAACTGTGATCATGGAGGCCTTTCCTGTCTTGGTGTCATGAGTTAGAAATTCACTTTTCTCATCATTAAATAAGTCTTTTGCTGCTGCATAAATACACCAGCACAGCGAGAAACAGCCACAGAATCACTTTTAACTAAGACGGAAGATGGATGAAGTTGCCAGTGTGGCCAAGCTCAGCCAAAGAAGGGGAACAGAAGCACGATGAGGAGTGCTACTCACTGCGTGAGGTCTGCTCGAACTTGTCGCTCTTCTTTTTCCGCTTCCACTTCCAGGGTTTGAAGAGGCGGCTCAGGGTTGCCAGCCGGCTGGCATGCTTGCTCACCTCCACGGCGCCGCTCGTGCCGCCGCCCCCTCCGCCGCTGCTGGCGTGCGGCAGCCGCGAGTTAGAGCCCAGCGAGCCGGTCCTCATGTTACTGTTCCCGCACTTGGGACCTGTACAGGCAGAAAATAAAAAAGACATTTTTTTAGCGAACCGCGCAACAACCTGTGAGTAAATTTACACTCCAGTTCCTAACAACTAGGTCACGACGGACTTCTGTAGGGACTCAGTAAATGACGGCATCACAGTCGAGGCAAACCATCGTTTCCACCCCCCCTACATTTGACACCGGGCACCAATTAGGAGGCCAACGTCAATGGTGCGTGGGGTGGACAAGCAAGTACACCTCCTCTATTGCTTCGGAGGTTGCATTTTTTCTCCGGTGCCCAAGTTGTTTGCAACCAACCAAACTTCAACTGTCTGCGTCCCATTTAAGAGCTCAGAAAATTATACAGAAAAACCATCTAGGCTTTAGAAGTGAGATTTTGTATGCAGGAAAACTAAATAAAACGTCAGTTCACACATTTAAATTCCTTCCCTTCCACGTTATCTTGCAACAGGCACACAAAAATGTGAATTTGCCATCTAGTGCCTCTGCCGGTGCAAGTTCCATGATCATTTGCAAAGCATGCAACTTCTAGCATAAGTGGCCCGAGGAATGAAAAAAAAAAACTTCATGACTTCAAACTAAAATAATGAAACATGAAACAAGTTTGACGTTATATTATCCAGCAGAAATGACAGTTATCCATTCCCGCAGGGCTACTGGCCTCAAAGCAAGTCAGGGGAAAAACACCCAATGACGCGCACAGTCTCTGGGAAAGAATCTCTGCCTGTTTGGATGGAATCCAGGGGCAGGCTACAGTATGGCTTTAATTCGAAATCCTCGACTCTGCGACGCCACAGCTGCCCCGAAGGCTAGAAGAAAACCGCCACCGCGCAACAGGAGGGGGGCACCGGGGTGGATTTTAAACCCATCGTCTCCTACATAAGGTCGTTAAACCCACCGCGTACACCCCCCTCCCCGCCCCTCTTTCCCTTTGGCATCTTGTCAAACGGTGAATGCACCACCACCACCAAGTCGCGGAGAAGCAAAGAATGAATGTCCGAGGAGGAGAGAGAGAGAGACACACAAGCGCGCGAGAGAGCGCGAAACGCAAACAAATCGCGTCGGGCGAGCGCTGAACGGCCGTGCGACTGACAGGCGCCCGCTTTCCCGCTGTTTATTGCGATAGAAAACAGCTGGGCGGCGATCGCGCGTGCGCCGGACGGCGAAATAGCGCGCGAAAGAGTTGTTGGGCACCGAGCATTGCTAAAACTATTCAGCGCCGCGAAAGCCGGCTATGACGTCATGGAATGAAGAGAGTGGGTTGCGCTTGAACTAAGTGCTCCAGCGGGGCGGCGCATATCCTAGCCCGACTCTTATCACCGTCCATTGCACCTCTAAAAGTTCCAAAGAAAATTAAACAAGGGGGGCCGAATGATATAAAAACACAGGATATGGCACATGAACGACACACAGTCCCACAGTTATTAAAAAGCACGCAAATAAGAAATACGGCAAAAAAACTAAAAGTAGTCAACGTTTTGAACGCAGAAAACAGAGCATTTAAAACATTAACTAGTAAATCGCGGAAATGGTAATTAATAAATACCTTAAACGGTCAATTACCTTCGAGCGAAATTTTCCACGATCAGTTATGGCAACAACCGAGTCTGGCAGTTTGTTCCATGATGAAATAGCTACAGGTAACGGTGGGGAAGAAAACGACCATGTACACTCCAGTGGAAGAAAAAATAGCGACAGTTACCGGTTCTAGCAGACAGAGGTAAGGTACCGAGAAAAGAGGCTCTTTTAGTGACGCATATCACAAATATTATGTTAAGGAATGATGGAAGCAAATGATAGCCGCAAGGAGTCGGGGACGCAAGAGGCCAAGGGCGCTTCTCGACAAAAACGCGGCGTTATACAAGCGTTTTCGAAATACATTTTAATCACCGGTACCAAGGAAATTTTTTTTGTGTGCGTGTAAGCATCATAATAGCAGCCTCAAAAGCGCGACTAGCGACTTCTACAGCACTGTACCCTTTCTCTTATATACAGTGGCGACTCTAAACATTTCGTAGTGTGTTTTTGCTCCGGAATGACGCGTGCGGCATTAGTGAACATGGATCGCCACATGCAATTCGTCAGCGCTCAATAGTTCCTGGTTCGGTTACAGTTGCCAGACGATGGTTGCGACGCCTTATACGAGTATGAGATCAAGTGATCGAAGCATACAAAAAATGCAATATAAACGCTGCTTGGTCCCTTTAATTCACCCAAACTCTTACGCTTAACTGCTCCTTAAGCCAAAATGGCAGCAAATAGTGAAAGAAGAGCTATTATATGGTAGTTTTTGTACGCCTATCGTGACATCGTGGTTACCTGTGACGTCACAACAGAGTGTCGACGGCTGAAACAAAAACTGCGGGGGAGAAGTTCAATTATTAGTTACGTACTGAGCGCAGGCGAATTTCGCGTGGCGATTCACGTTTACTAATGTTTTATGCATAATTCTAAAGTAAAGGTACGTCCACAACTAAAATTCTGTTTTCTCTAACCCTTCAACCCTCCCCGCACACCGAACGAAGCTTCTTTCCCGCGCAGTCGCCTTGATCGTACTGCCGCTGGCACGTGAGTTCGACGACGCAACAGAGCGAGGCGCGAACAACGAACAAAACACGCCCATTCCCCAACGGGCACCGAGCCCTTCGGGCATCCGGTACGTGGCGTCACTGCCAGCGCCGCTGCCGCCGACCCGATCACGTGACACGCGTAAAACGAGAGGAATTCGCGGCGCCAGAAATATGACGCGCACGAAGGCGACCACAGCGAACAACAACGGCAGGCGATTCATCGAAAGGGACGGCGATCGCTGCGCGACCCCCAACGAGGCGGATGAACTCCGCCGGAGAATAAAAGAGCCGAAGCCTTTCAGCTCGCTGCCGGCGACAGCCTGCCGAGAAACACAGACGTCAGCGTCGCCTCTAAGAGGGGGAAAAAAAATGAAAGGGGAGAAGAGACCGACGCATAACAGAGTCACTAAAGCTAGGAGAAGAAAAAAAAAATCTTCGCGGTGCTTTTGCAGGAAATTGGAGGCGGCGACATAGAAGACAATGCTGTGGAGTTTTCTTTTATGACACTTAAAAAAAAAACAGGTGCATGGATAATATGCAAAAGACAAGTTCTAAGGTTCGATCCTGGCCGCGGCGGTCGAATTTCGATGGAGGCGAATTTCTAGAGGCTCGTGTACTGTGCGATGCCAGTGCACGTTAAAGAACCCCAGGTGGTTGAAATTACTCCGAGCCCTTCACTACGGCGTCCCTCAGCCCGAGTCGCTTTGGGACGTTAAACCCCCATACACCAAACCAAATAAGTTCTAAGGCCCGTTATTCATAATGTGTCCGAATAAAATTGTTTTCACTCATTGTAAATTAGGCACTGTTAGCATATGAAACGTAAATATGTGCCACTTATGCGCAACTTTTAAAGAAGAAATAAGAAATAATACAAATTTCCTGGTTCAGTTAGCTTTGTTAAGGATACCAGCAAAACTAAAAATGGGAAAGTTTTTCCTAGAAGGACCACTTATGGGGAACAAACAATACAACTGGAACTTGCATTTTCCCCCACCCTTCCCTCATCAACAGGATGCAAAATAAAGATATTATTATTCACTGACGAGGAGTTCAGCGTCACTAATCTCTGCACACAGCCTTTCCCGTTACGTTTTTGTCTGATTTCTCCAGACGACGTCACCTCGCTGACGTAGATGGGTGTGCGTAACAGTGACCAGTGTGTATTGGTATCAATAAACTCATAAACTCTTTTTCATTTTTCAATTATTTGTACCATCTATGGAGCCTGAAGCTCACTTCATTCGTTCCTGCTGGGCTGATATATCCCTCTGAACGGCACCTGTACGCATTCATCCTGTGCTTGCTCCGATCAGAATTCCGACACACACACACACACACACAAAATCTTAAAACAAATCCGGTAAACGTTGATTATCAACAACCCTGGTCGAATACAACTCCAGAAAGAAGTCGCAGATGCCCCTTAAAGGGACCATCCAGCGAATGGCGTCGATCAATTTTCATGACGCCGCAATTACTGCGATTAAACCGCGATTATCCCTCGTTAATCTGACCCCTCCCCCCTCCCCTGCGATTTCACGCTAGCAGATCCAAGGGGGTGGGTAAGTGGGAAGAAAGGGAGGATCGGTTGACGCCATTGGCTGGAGGAGCTCCCTTGAGGGGCATTTGCCACTTCGTTCTTGAGGTTTTTTTTTTTCTTTTCGAATACAGATAAATGGCTCATGCTTCAAAATGGATACTTGCACACAAAAGACAAACAGGAAAAAAGGACACACGGACCGATGTGGGCCGGTTCTTTTGTGTTTGTTTCCGCGCTCCCTTACAAAAATAGTCTATAGACTTCTTACAGGCTCCGTCGAATGCCTATAGATAATTCTTTTCGGCTATTCAAAGTCTACAGATAAAAAACACTACTCAAAGTGTATGGCCATAAATATACAGACTGTCTATAGGATTTGCATTGCCTACAGACTGTTCTCTGTACGGCTTGCCTATACAGTCTAAAGATTTTATAGACAAAAGTCTATGGGCAGTCTACAGACTGTCTAAAGAAATTTTCGTAAGGGCTGCGCCCCATTCTAATGAGACAACCCGTTGGCTACGGCATCATTCAAGGCGCCGACGGCTTGAATTTCTTTCAGCTCGCGTCACCCCTTGGGCAGACGCAATTGCGGCCTCTTCAGGGCCACCAAGGAAGGACCGACGAGCCCGGCACCAGGGCCACGAACCCCGAGAGAACGCGCCGTTCGTGTGATGAACGCAAGCGCGCTTTCCTCACGCAACTGCTCGCGACGTCTTAACAGTATGTAAACACGGCATCACTCACGAAAAGAAAACAGAAAAATCAAGCTAGCGAACCAAAATGGAAGGCAAGAACGGGCGGACAAAGACCCGTCCGGTTGACGCAAATAGGGAGCGACTGAGACGACGTGGCGAAAAAAAAATCCAACACAACAAACGAGCCTGGGGGGGGGGCACCGCCGCAGACAGGGCCAGTGCGTCATCTGTTGCGCCAAAGACAAACGCCGGAGCGGAAACGGAGGTGGCCGTGGAAGAGGAGGGGGCCGCATCTGTGACGCACTCGCCGCATCCGATCAATACTGACACGGCCCCCTCCGCACCCAGGTTGGGAAGAAGAGCGAGAGGAGGAGGAGGAGGAGAGAGATATACACTGAAGACCGTTGTCGCAACAGAAAAAAAGGCGGCTTCCCCGTATGTTTGTAACGTACCCTCCTCACCCGCTTCGCGTGTGCGTCGCCGGTTCCCCGTACTATTACGATCGACCACCCTCGCCCTACACCACAGGTCTCCTATGCAATGGCCCAGCGCGTCCCCTCCCCTTGAGCAACAGAAGGCCGCGTTGTGCGGGCGTAACGGGATTATACACTGGCCTGGCACGTGGCGTGCCGTAGCAGCACACGACCACATGCCACGGCTGTACCGACCAGGGAGACCGGCCGAGAGAGCACGGGCGAACGCGCCAGACAGGGCACTATGCAGCGAACAAGGGACGTCGAAGAGCCCCGCGGGAGATGCGACCGTACGTTTCTCTCTTTTCTTGAAAGCTCCACAAGGACTAAAAAACAAAGCACAATGCGCTGCAAAACAGCGCAGTTTTCAAGTTGGAAACCGGAGCAGTCGGTACTCCTGAACAGTGAAAACAGGGAGCAGTGCATTTTCTGCGCGCCGTCTGCACCAAAGAGCGTAAAACAAAAACAGCCTTGCACCCGCAGACGCGACAGAAGCAGCAGACAAAGAAGCGCAGACTTCAAACTAGAATGCATCGGGGAAAACAGTCTACGCATCTCCGGCTAGTCTGCCGGTGCGGTTTTTGTTTTTTCGACGTCAGACTCTCACCAAACCTCGACGAGCGCGATTTAACTCCCCTTATAAGATGCGCTCCTCGGTCAATCACGGCAAAGCCGGACACGTGTGAGAGTTCAACGCAACTACCGTTACCACCAGGCTTCCAGAAACTGTACTTGTGTAACTGAACGGCACTGGGATGTAAGAAGAAACAAAAAGGCCAATCCCCGTGCGGATGGACGAGCTCGCACCGCCGTTTACATAAAAGTGAAAGGTGGACACAGCACAAGCAGAAATTTACTGCCCCTTACAGGCCGCGGTGGCACACAAGAAACGTAGAAGGCGTCGTGAGAAAAGCATTAGAGGATACCGTTTCGTTCCACGGCTACAGCCATGAGCGGGCTTTCCCAGAGAACTGCAGTATCCACCTGACGGCCAATGAGTGCATTACACACGGGAGGGCCGAGGGAACGGGAGAGGCCGTGGTACAGCTACATGCTGTCACATCAAAAGATGTTTAGCACAGCGCGTACCTTCACCGCACCGCGCAGCTGGCACACACGTGGCGCCATCTGAACGCCCCAGGGCGATCTGCGCATGCGCAGTGGTGGCGCTCGGTAGCTGTTGTGTACCACTCTAAACAGAAAGGAGCGAAAAGGGAGTAAGCTGTCCTCTTAACGCACAGAAGGGAGTACTGCGATAGAGGACAGCTTACTCCATTTTACTCCCAAATAGGCGTATTCGTGATTGGAGTGTGGTACGCGCTATGCTAAATTTCTCTATAAGAGATTTTAGAATAGGCTGACCCTATCGGTTACGGGCACAGGGGAATATCGGAGCGCCAGTGCACAGGCGCAGGACAATAACAATTGGACAGGCGCGGAACAATAACGCCCTTCGCTCCGGTTATTGTCCTGAGCACTGGCGCTCCGATATTCCTCTGTGCCCCTAACCGATAGGGTCAGCCTATTCTAAAATCCCTACTAGGTTTGGGCCAGGGTGAAAAGTCGGCGGGTCTTTCCCATCTTCCCGCACTCACTACCGCCGCTCTTACCAGAACTCTCTCCGTTCTGACGCGACCCTTCGACCCCACAGTTATTCTCTCCGCTCATCCACGTTCTGCAGCGCCAACTAGAAATAAGACGTCTCGCGGCGTCAGCAACCCTCACACTCAACGACCCTCAGCCTACGGGACAACGTCAAACGATGACGACACCGTGAGACGCCCGTGAATGCCGAGTTTCAATGGACGACAGCGGAGCGGAGTCATCCGAGGCGTCACAAAAGACGCCGACGAACACAGCTCTTCTTTCCCGGAATGTCGATGACTAACGACCCCGGGGGGAATCTCCAGCACGGGACACGTACGACGGACCAAGAAACTGGCCACAGACCACGCGTACGACCAATCAGCGCGCGGCAAGCCTGGTGTCAGTCCATTGTTATTTCACTGCTTAGTCTAACTCGGAATTCACTTTTCCTCTCGGGAAAGGCCTATACCAGTTGCATAATAAGCTTTCTAAACATAGAACACGAGCACCACTGAGCACTCGTGTGCCGTCAACACGTTTGGCTATGGGCCCTTGGCGAGCATCGGTAATTGGCCCGCACGTTTTCGAAGCTAACTGCCTTTCATTTTCTTTTCTCTTTCACGCACCCATCAGGCGTGATGAAAGAAAAAAACACGAATAAAGGAAAGTGGATTCCCTCCAAACAGGCATTCACATCCCCTAGCGGCTGTCCAGAAACAAGGTACGCCCATGACGTCACAGCGGGAGCTGCCAGCGAGCTGTTCGCACTTCTTAACCCTGATCAGCGTCCTCAGAGTACAGAAATAAGCCACCGAGTTCAGCCAGAGAGCGGTTACTACACTTCGTTCCACCACTCAAAAACCAACGGGCATCGGTTGACTGACTGGTCGGGGTTTCGGGAAGACAGGGCCACTAAACAGTCCAAACTTCCCTCGAACGGTTATCGTCGCCAGTCTAAATATAGGAGTAGGCGAAATGACTACGACAGAAGCAAAGAGACAGTGGCACAACAGGAACACAGCAAGACCGGCTCCGAGAGACTGGAACTCTGGCCGGGCAAGAACAGAAGAAAGAGGCATCAGCTAAAATAACCAGAGCATTGGCGGATGTAGAACCTCCTCTGAACCGGAATACTGGCAAAATCAACAGAACTCCAGATAAATCCAGAAAACTTAAGGATGTCCGGCTTCAGATAAATCAAGATAACTTACGCCCGGCAAAAGCACATGAGCGGACAAAATCGGACGCAAGTAAATGTAGTAGTAGTAGTAACAGTAGTAGTAGAAGTAGCGGTAATGCTGGTGGTTTCTGATTAAAGAAAAATAAAGCGAAATATGTTGACAGCGAAATATGTTGACGACCGTGGCAATTCTTAACATCTAAGCACCCGAGCTGCGGCCGGCGGAAATAAAGGGAAAGGAAGGAGACAGCAAGGACAGCGGAGAGCTTTATACACGCGTACCGACAGGACGCTACGCGCACGGCTTTGTGTATACAAGTAAAAGTCAAGTTGGTCCACTGCTGTGAGAAGACTGGAGAGATAAAAGCCGGCACACAGATGACAGACGCAGGCAGTAACCGTAGTCTCCCTCTCTCCAGGTGTAACATATCCCTCACAGCTTCAGTCGTCCCACAAAGCAAAGACCGAACGCCCGGAATAGCCAGACACGCCTGGCAGGAGACTGCTGCTGTGGTGAGGCCGAACATGCCCCCGGGGTGGCCCTCTAGGAAAGTCGGCGCTGGGCAGTGCACCCCCGCCCCGCGGCCGAGATTCGGCCCCGCAATCTCCGCGGACGGGTCGCGCGAGGCATCGGAGCGCGAAGAAGATGGGAAGACACGACACATTCTGGGGCAGGCACGCCGACACCAGGAGGGGGGAATGTGTAACCTCGATTCGGCGCGCGCCTGTCTACCCAAGTCTTCTCTGCTTGCCGGGAACCTCTTTTCTTTTAATGCGATGGCACTACACTCCACCTCACGAGTGGTTTGCAGCACTGTTAAAGGCAGAGCTCTCGCTCGTCCAATCCGGGCCAAGTAAGACAACAAATATAGTCTCCCAAATATTTTGAGCAACGTTGTATTTTTCTACCAGTTTTCGGAGCTACCAGTCGCGGGGTTGAGAGGACGGAGGAACACGTTTTGCAGCGCAAGCCGTTCTGATTGGCTCACATCGCCGCACCGAATCACAGCGCTGCAAACAACTTGCGAGACGGAGCGCAAAGTTCACATTCGGCAAAAATGGCGACGTGTGTCACGGAATTAGCGAACTGGTCGAGATAGGTCACACCACTTTGTGACCTCATCACAACCTACCCACCGCGGCAGGTGGAAACCGGCCCGCCGGATTGCGAGCAACCTGTCCACCGCGGCATGTGGGAATTTAATTATGATTAGAGAGAGGTCGCGTGACCTTGTGACGTCATAACATGTCCACGGAAGACGAAAGAGAAGCAAACAAGGAAGGCAGAAAGAGCAGGAATGATAAAAGAAGAGAGCGATGCAAACACCAAAGTAGCAACAGTGGGGTACAAACCACCATGTGACTTCTGACGTCGACGACAAACATGGTTCGCTGCGATGGCTGCGACGTCGCAGTCCCTTTCGACCAATGAGGGAGTATCGTCCCAAAGACACTGGGGTTCCAGTCGAACTCGAAGTCTACCAATGTCGCGTTAAAACAGTTCACCACCTTTGCTCGAAGTTGAAAAAGCGTTGAAAGTAACTCGCTATAACCACCACTTTGTAAGTTGCAAATTGCATAATCTTACATTTTAAAGCGAACGGCGCTCCTACCGTTTTGTCCGGTATTCCGATACGAGCCGTTTCGCTGTAACGAGACGAATGTCCATTCTCACGCGCCAAAGATGCGCTGTGGGCTACCCTACGGCACCGAAGGACTGCCTTTAACTCGATGACGGTGATTGTTTATGGCGCAAAGTATTTTCGTTTGCCCAAGGTGCGGTCAGAGACCCATTTCAAGCGTACCAACCCAGAAAAAACGAGCACCAGGACAGAGCAAACCTCGCACCCATTGAAAACCAGCGGGAGCGTCCTAACTTGATTGCGGGCGTTATGGCCTCCAGTTTGATCTCTCTCTCTCACGCCGCTCGCTTTCATTCGGATGATTTTCTTTTTATTCAAATGCGGCCTCCGTGTCCCAGCTACGGCTATCCCAACACTACTGAACAACGAAAAAAAAAAACCGCACGTGAGATGTCGACAAGAACCCGCTTGTGCATCAGAGCAACTAACGACTCGACGCGAAAGCAGATCACAGAAGCCTCGCCGAGCTCGTGTGCTCGGCCTTCAAAAGAGGTCCGCTCCACACAACATGGAAGGGGGGAAAATACGAATAAAAGAAATCAGCGGAGACCTTGAGGTCACAAAAAAGAAAGCGGCGGCTGAGAGGGGGAGGGCGCGAGTTGAGCGTTTGGCGATGGAAAACAAACCGTGACCTTAAACGGGCATGAACAACGACAACTGAAGAGTTCGCGCTGCCTGAGAAAACGGATTTCAGGTCAATACGTTCATTAGATTAGCGCTACGGGTTTACGTCACAGAGAGCAGCTGGCGACGAACAAAAAAAGGGCCAAGTAACAAAACAGTAAAACAAACACCGACCTGACTTTCCTAAATATTTCGGGAGTGCTTCAGCAGTAAAACCTAATAGAACGTACTAGAGTTAAGTGGAAAAAGAGAACACACTGATCCGGAGTTCCCGGGTTCGAACCCGACCGCGGCGGCTGCGTTTTTATGGAGGAAAAACGCCAAGGCGGCCGTGTGCTGTGCGATGTCAGTGCACGTTAAAGATCCCCAGGTGGTCGAAATTATTCCGGAGCCCTCCACTACGGCACCTCTTCTTCCTTTCTGCTTTCACTCCCTCCTTTATCCCTTCCCTTACGGCGCGGTTCAGCTGTCCAACGATATATGAGACAGATACTGCGCCATTTCCTTTCCCCAAAAACCAATTATTATTATTAGACGCCTATAGCTGCACTTGAACAGCGATAAATTAGCGTCATGAATCGCCCGCGATGAAGGCGCCCTCTCTCCGGGCGAATTTCAACTCCCTCATGCCGATGATAACAGGTTACCAGACGGCTTAGCAAAGTGAGTCCCTCGAACTTGAGTTAAGTGGGATCAAAGGACAGTATAAACTCGTCTCAAAAGCGCTGCCTTAGTTCAGTGTGGCTTGACCGTAGGACTTTACTTCCCATGGAGAACATTTACCAGCAAGTTCCAGTTTCGCACGGAATTTTTTTTTTTTCATCTGATCTATGTGCCTCACATTTACTGCCAAAAGTAACTTCGCGTTTCTAGCCGCCCTTCCCTAGTTCATATACAGGCAGCTCCACAATGAAAGGCAACAGCGAGTTGCCGCACAAGAACAAATTCTATTCTTAATTCTACGCTGAAGCTGGAAATGGCATTCTAATGAAGTAACTTTCGAGAGAAGGCAGAATACCTTCAAAAGCAGAGCCCACACAAGGGCCGTCTTGAGTGACACGTCGTTAGCAGAATACAGGCGTCAAGGGGCATCGCCAATTCGATTAGCGACGAACAGCCTCACAGGAGGTGAATAGTGTCATCGCGGCCTCGTCACCCGGCCTCTCTGCTCCATGCGAGACGACGTCGCCACATCTCGCAGGAAAAGAAAGAGGTTCTTTTTTTTCTCTCTCTCTCTTTTCAGAACGGGTTGATTAACCGCGCCAAGGAAGATGTCAATCCGTTCAGCACGGCAGCTTCGCACTTTCGAGGCGACCAATGGCTGAATGGAAACTGTAACGGGTAGCAAGCATGACACACCGATACACCGTTTCCGTGCAAAGATCCAAAACGGCTGCTTTAGTGCAAGCAGTACGTAACATATTACTATACACAGCAACGTACACAGCACAATACGCAGTATACAGTCTCACAAAGCCTGCTGTCATTGTTGCCAGTAGATTGGAATCTACGAGCCGGCTGGCATGGGCGGGCTGTTCTCACGCTCACCAGCCAATTAAGCGGGGCTGGAAGCCGCCGCCTCGCGCCGGACGCTTCCACTACAGTGGCAACAATTAAGTTGCCACACGGGGCGCGAAGCTCATATTGGCGTTCGCTGTCCGCACAACTGATGACTCCAGGCTCATTACGTGCACAAGAGCCACAGACCAGCTGTCCGCACTCATAGCGTCTGGAGACACTTATTGTGCGACATCTCCGATCTGAACGCAGGAGCTTAGCGGCGATCGCTTGAACCGGCAGGAGGCAAATTAACATATACAAGAAATCAATTCAAAAGTAAACGAAAAATGCACGCGAGCCAGCCTACCTCGGAGGCTAAAGGCGCTGCGGCTCCGGGAGACCTTAGCACGCCGCTCGCCCATGCCGGACGATGACGCGCCGAGGTATCGGCCGCGGCGGACGCAGCGACGAAGACGCCGACTTGCTCGCTTCCGACGAACGGAGACTTCACCGCGGTCGCGGCCTTCGGACAGCGGCCGCCGCTCCTACGACGAGCAACCGAAGCCGCGAAGAAGAACGGGCCCGCGGTCTCCTCCGACCATGAAGACGCCGGGGCGCAGACCGCAGGCGCCATTGGTCATTTCTCTCGAGAAATGCCAGCGGCCGCCGAGCGAAACAACACACGCGCACGGGGAGAGCTGCGCCACAGAGTCAGCAGCCCTCGGAGGATGTGAGAAGAATCCCACGCGGCACTGACAGCCAAATGGCGCGGCGCTGAACGACAACCAGCGATGAGGGCGCAATGAAAGCGAACGCCCGCTGGAATTCCGGCGGCGATAGTTTCACCGCCGCGGCTCTCCGGTTAGCAGACGGCGCCGACGTTCCACCACAACTGCCGCACACAAACGCACACACGAGCGCCCCGCGCGCGACAGTGTGTGTAAAGACACACGCACTCGGAGCGCGCTAAGCGGCAGACTCCGCACAAACGCCGCCGCCACCAGTCGATCGGATTGCCCCCGGCGAGGGGCAGCGGCGGCAAATAAAACAACACCCGACGCGCGAACAAGAAACAAAAGAAAGCGCCAGCGCAGCCGGCGCGTCCTCTCGCAGTGGACCGCAGCACGGATTCTGCGGATGCCGCATAGAGGGCGGCACATGCGCAGCGCAGAGAAGCAGACGACGCGCGGCGCCGCCCCGCGACGAGCGCTCAAGGACAACGATGACGATGATACGAGAGCGCAGACGGTGGCGCCATCCAGTGGATTCTGGAGCGCTAGCCCGTTCGACCTGCAACGCCCGCGTGAAGTCCTTGGGTGTTGGTAACGGCCTGTATTTTGTTTCCAGCATTAGTGAACTACCTATGTTTATAGCAAGATGGAGAATTGTACATGGTTAGTCAAAAGTTCCCAGGCCACAGGGTCTGCTTTAATATCATGCTACTTATGACTGCAATAAAGGATCAACGTCCTCAGAGGTGAGAATGATACTTCGTTCCTCTACAGAGATTTTGAGCTTCAGGGGTTTCATAATTGCCCGACTAGAGCGCTCAAAAGCAGACCCTGTGGCCTGAGAACTTTTGACCGACCCTGTACGTTAACCATCTTGAGAAGGAAGCGCTAGCCAGGTTCATCAAAAAAAGAAACTTGTTCTTGGAGTCCAACCGTTAATTTTTACTTAAACTCCGGAACGACCAGGTCTAAGCTCCGAAACAACTTCTAGGCACCGGGACGAACAGTTTTAAACTACGGGACCAGTTTTAGACTTAGCGACTAGTTTTAAACATTGGAGTCTCCTCCGGCAACATGTTTGACGCAGTCGCCATTAATGAATGCAAAGCTGAACACACTCGAACTTGACCGGTTACACAAAAAGACTAACCGCTAATAGAGGGTGATAGCGAGATTAGCATTGTTAGTGTGGCTCGATCCCACGTCTATCCAACTATCGAACGACTATCCTGCAGCAGGCACGTTGCGAACGTGCCTTGGGAGCAAGGAGGGTGAGCAGGTGTTGCCGCAGACCGGCGGAGCGAGTGAGCAGAGTGCCTCCGTGAGCGAATTGGAAGTACGGAGGCCGGAAGGGGGAAAGAGTTGTTTCAATTGGACTTTGCGGTCGGTCGATCGACACAGAGTGCGTGCGTGCTTGTTCGGCAGGAAGTATACATTTAATTTTTCTCGACATTTTTCTACGCAGCTAGCCGCCTACCATGAGACGGGCCAGGGGGAAAATTAAAAAAAGAAAGGCAGAAAGGCACACTTGGTGGGGAAAAAAAAACAAAGCAACAAGTAAGAAAAGAAGAAGGAAACCACGGCTCATATCGTATTCCGAGCGCACCCGGAGTATGGCCGCGCTATATCGTAAAGGGGCAGGGGAAAGCAACAAGCAAGCAGTACATAAGGAGGGGCGAGATTGATCGAAATCGGGGGCCCCCGGCCACCACGACACGGCTCCTCCAAGGAACGAACACTCGAAGCCGATCTCCGCGTGCCCCCCTCTCTCCTGCACCACAAGGCCGGCCGAAGAAGGCGAAACACAATTACGGCGCGGCGTCAACCGGGGTAGCGGCAGCGGAGAAAGGGAAGCCGACCGCGCTGTGTATCGATGGCATTTTCCTGCTCTTCTTTCTTCCCTTTTCCTTGCCAGTCTCGATGCACACACGCAAGGAGCACGCGCTTTCAACTTCGCCGGGAGGAGACTGAGTGCACCACTGGAAGTGGAGGCATTTTGTTTCCTTTCTTTGCAGCATCCGCAATCTACAACATGGCCACGAACACGGCGGTCAGACCGCTCGACCCGCATAATGCCCAGAGCTTGTCGCGAACGGTCGGACGGCACAAGAAAGGAAGGACGGAAGGATGGTTGCAAAGAAAGACAGGAAATAATGGAAGCACCGTGGAATGACGATCCAGCAAATTAGCGCACGGCGGCATCTTCTGCAGGCGCGTATAGGACCCAATGACTTTTTCCTCCTCACCGTCGTCGCTCTGCCTTCACAAATGCGAGCAGCGGGTGACAAAAACGGAAAGCGTCGGAGCGCGCACGCAGTAACGAAGAGCGGCAAGGTTGCGCAACCACTGCTGCCCTCCCTCGGCCGAGGAATAAGACGTCCGCAGGCTCCTACTCCTCATCCTCAAAAGACAGCACCACAAGGAAATGAAAAAAAAAAAAAACTAGAGCAGCTGAGCAGGGAACGCTCTGCTGGCTGCGTGCAAGCAGCAGTAGCAGCGCCGGCGGCAAAAGATGCAAAGGAGGCCGGCGGGATGCGGGGAGCGGCGGAGAACTCGCGACGCTGCTGCTGCTACCGTTAGCGGCGGTGGCGAGAAAGAGCCGTGCGCGAGCGCAAATGAATCGAAGAGGAACCGTCACGCTTCCACCGCCAGACAAGGTCACGGTCGCACGACAATGTGGAGAAGTGGGGCAACCACTCACTCCGGTGAGAGAGAGGGAAACACAACCCTCCCCCTTTCACGGCCACGCTTCCCCTCTCCCCTTGAGGCAGCATCAGCCCGCACCGCAACCTGCTAGGAGAAGGAACGACCGGCGGGCACTGCGTCCCTTTGCCGAACAACGCGGGGACGCGCTGCTCAGCGTCCAGAACGAACTACATGGTCCATCAGCTCGGTGCTACCCCGATTGAACGAAATTTTGGGTGCAGCGAAAAAAAAAAAAAACTTGCGGCTTCCATCGACGTCGTAACACCGCGTTTCAACAGTCACTGCTTGATCGAGTGGGACACGACCAACGGTGCGTTCATGATTCCAAGATAATTTTCAAGTTAATTTCAATTCCTCTGCTTAACACTGCTAGAAGACAGCTATGCAGAGCCGAGGTCTCTATTTGATGCCCCAGTAGAATACTTCCACACTGCGCCCGACACATTTGCAATGGCCCGCTGTCGTCACGCGGTCACATGGCAGCGGGTTAGCGTGACGTCGAAGCGGTGGCCCCCGCTGTATCACATGATGCAGCGAGGTAACGGCCCTGTGACGAATTTTTTTTTTTCCCATAAGGGTAACACCTCGCACCGTGAAAAACCTCCCAAATACCGCTCTTATACTGTCTTAGAAGATCCACTTTACAAAATGTGCAACACAAACTGTTCCCTTCTTCATCCACGACCTGATCCGCGTGACGTTACAGTGCTAGAGACCGTTCCATTTTATTAATTACACATAAATTGGCGTAAATCGATTAGAAAGGTAACGAGAATATGTCAGGTAGAATATGGCATTCACAAATACGATTTAAACAGGCATCCGTCCAAAAGCGATAATTTGTAGCTATTCTGGCATTCATTTTATGAAATGGCCGTAGCGAAGAAAGTGATACGCGCTGTGCCCAATAAAGAGGACCAAGGACAAGGAAGGGTCTGTCGCTGGCACGACCCTGTTGCGCCACATCCGCGCACCAATGGGCGACGCGGAATCGCCGGCGCACTGCGCAGCAACAACGTTATTTTTTAATGCTCGCTTTTCTCTTTCACTGCGCGCAGCCCGACAACACCAACGTCGGAACACAAAGAAAGCGAAGCCGGGTCCAACGGCAAAGGCGTCAGCCGCCTCACAACACCACCACACCCCAGCTCAGCGGAGAGCCGCGCGGTCTGCCCTCGCGAGATGTTGGGAAAACTCCCGCCAGACAGCGGCCAGATAGCGGAACAGCGATAAGCGGGGACACAAGACGGCAAACAACAAAAGAGGACGCCACCACAGAGGGTGCAGGAGAAAGAGGGCTGACTGGTCGGATGTGATTTGAACGCAATATTGACCCGAACGGAACAGCTGCCGCGCCAGAACTGCGCTGGAAATAGAGATTACGACACCGGAGATTGGGGGCGGACACACACGAAAGAAGAAAACTGAACGAAAGAACAATAGAAGGAACAGTGAAAGGAACAAGGCTTAAAGAAGCAATGAAGGAAAAATGAATAAAGGGAGAACGAAGGAAGGAAGGAAAGAGCGGAGAAATAAAAAGACGGGAGAAACAAGCACGGCAGACAAGAATCGGCGATATGCAGAGAACTACTACGCGGAGAGAGAGAGAGAGAGAGGTGCAGCTGCGCTCGTACGAATGAGACCGCGGCTAGCGCGAGAAGAGATAACGGTTCCATTAATTACGACCTCGACGACGACGACAGGCACCCGACTACAACAAGGCGGGCGGCAGGCGACGCGCACCAACCCGTGTTAATACAGAAAACACGGAACAAAAACAAGAATAATATGAAGCAAGACCAGCAAACAGAGAAGACCGACCAAACCCCGCGAGTGCGGACGCACTGACACCGGCTCCAACGAAGGCTGTTCTCAGGCATGCCCGCTGTGTCTCCCTCCGCGGCGATATAATTACATATGCATAACACGGACGTGTGTAGAGCGCAGAGTATACGCTATTCTCCTCAGTGCGTTCTTTTACGCGGACACTGCGCTACCCCAGAATGCCTACCTAACACACAATGAGAGAGGGAGAAAGCTATAGGAGGCGCAGCAATGTGGCGCGCTTAATTACCCGGAAGGGAACGAACAGAGCGCGCTACAGAGTGTAGTATAAACGAACCGTACGACCGGCCTTCGAACAACGAATCGAAAAGGAAGCTCGCCGAGCGGCCTTCCCCGCTTTTTGCAAACAACGGGAAAGAACGCAAGCTGCGGCGCAGCATACGCCGTGCAAAGATCGAGCGACAAAAAGTGAATTAATAATCGATAGCAGCACGAGCAGTGCCATCGATTAATAATTTACTCACGCAACCGCGCGCACGTCAACGACTGTGCGAGGGAGCGCGCTCGAAACGACGAACAGTCGACATAGGAAAAGACCAGATAACGGCATTCGCGCGCGCGTTTACGGTTGTGCCGATGCACGCGGAATGAGTGGAACATTCGGCGATGGCGAAAAAGATCCAAGCACCCAGGCTACGACCAGGCGCTTACAAAAATGGGTCACTCCACACCCCTGTGTTAACGCGACGTTCGGCGACAGATGCCTGAATACATTACACTGCCCGTTAATGCGCCTTCTATGGTAAAGAGAGCGTGACGTCATTGCGTTCGTACCACTCGGCGTGGCGCGTTGCGGTGACGTGTGTGACGTCACTGCATGCTGACCAATCAGTGTGGCGCAGTGTTACGCCGACGACCCGCAGAACCGGGGAAACGTGCCTTTAACAGCTTTCGCTGTAAAATGGCTTCACAGACAGGACTGCCCAAGGGACTGTGTGCTGCATTTCCTTTCTATTTCTTGGGTCCTGTAAACGCTGAAAGTTGTTTCGAAGCAATGCGGCTTCCGTAGCCACACATCCGAGACCAGAAAAGTAGACCGCCACTACTGCAAAACGGAGGACCCCATTAAGTCGGCTGGATCAAAGGCCTAGAACACCTGACTACCTCGACAAAGCAAGGAACATTTACTGTTTCGGGCTCGTGGAGCCACTCTATTTTAAAGCTCGAGTATGGAGCTCTTCGGATGAAGCTGCTATCACGCCGAAAAGCCTACCTTAAGCATCGCCATTGATCTTTCATCGTGAAAATGTGCAAACTGAGTTTCAGGGTCGATAACTTCCGCTTTGTGCCGCACCACGTGTTCGTCGCACCCCCCTCACATCGAGGCTACGAGCGAGAATTAGTGCATGAAACGAGGCAGAATTACACGCTTTTAATAATAAACTGCACATCTCCAACCAAAAACTTTACGAGCCGGCTTCGAAACGTTGGGATTCAAGTTAAAGTTTTTGGTTGGAGACGTGCAGTTCACTATAAGTCTTCAAACCCAACCAGACAGGCAAATCTGTCAATGTTTACACGCTTTTGCACGCGCACTACCTGCGCAGGTAGCTTCCATCCTCTTGTAAGCTGGAGTGAAAAAGCGTATCACTCGGTCGTGCAATCTGATGCTCACCAGCCATGGGGCCTTAGCATGGAATTCACGTGGGTGAGTCGTGCCGGCTCGAAACATGCGTCACACAGTGGAGTTGGGCGAGCGTCACGCGCTTGCGTGCAGGAGTTTGCGCAAAGCGGGGAAAACGGCTCTGCTCGGTGAAACCGTTGACCGCCTTGCGCAGTGCGGAGCCAGCCAACAGATACGAGCGACACAAGCGTGTTCCTATAGTAAACGACGCCAGCTAAAGGGCGCCCAGCACACACCCGGTCGGTGGTACCATGCAAGGAACGACTACTCGCTGCAAAAAAAAAAAAAAAACTAGAAAGGGGAGGATCCCAAAATGCCATTCACGTGAGCCTGAAAATGCTCTGTGCTTAGAGACCGCCCGTCAGACACGCGTTGCCCGAAAAGTGCCCTTTTTTTCCTGGGCTAGACGGCGCTGCATTACTCAAACGAAAAAAAAAAGAAAAGTTTCAGCGCAAACAGGCTGCAGACGCAAGGAAAGCACGCAAACGACACACAGACAACGGGTGCATTTTCACACACAGACACGCGCGCAAAGCTTGTCCATTTTACACCGCTCTCCTTTTCCTGCCTTTCGTTTCTCTCTCCAAATAAAACAGGCGAAACATCTTACAGAGCAGACTCGCGCAAAACGAGCGCGGCTGATAGCCGGGCTCAGGGCGATGGCCGTGATGATGATGACGATAAAACGGCCTTAAAAAACACACGCGCGGACGCATGATCGTCGTGGGCGTTACACGCAGCACAAATAGCGCAGCAGATACTAGAAAAGACGCGTCTTTCCCCCCGCCCTTTATAAAGCGCATTCGCAAGGCAGACTCTTCGTCCGAGCACCCGCGAAAGGACGGCCAACGGCCCAGACTTACGCAGAGGGCCCAACGTATTTCGCCTGCGCATGCTACGCACACGACGACGATGATAGTTGACCTGCACCATCTCGAGCAGGCGGTCACAGTTGGCGGGACCCAGCTAGATAGTATATGATGATATAGACACGCACAAAAAGCCAGGAATGCACACACACACGCGCGCCACCAACTCAAATATGCAGTCAAAAGCAAATTCGCGTACCCGTATTTCAGAGGTATGACGGTAATGCAACCCCACCAATCCCCATGCCTTAGTGTCGAGAGACAAAGATGAGGCCAATCGCATAGTTGAAGGCACCCATCGTTGGACTCAGTGTGATAAGCAGCAGCATAAAGAGGAGAGAGGGGGAAAGGGAAGGACAAAGACGACAAGACGCGAGAAAAGGTGACGTCGTCGACGAGCGACGTTGGGGGAAGGGGGGGGGGGGGGGGCAACTTTATCCGGCTCTACCGCAGCGGAGAAGATAAGAGAGCGAGGTGACGGCTACCACAAGCGTGCCAAATCTCACACACGCTCGCGAACCAAACAACGACGGCTCGCGCAGATTGCAACGCCGCCTCGCCAAGGAAAGCTGGCCTTCAGCGTGTCCGTGAGCGTGGAAAAAAAAACAATGAAAAGAATACATGGAAAAGGTAAGAAAACCAACAATGGTTATGTAGTGCGTACACTGAAAGCATCATCAGCCTGCCTCCGAACGAAGCCACAGGAGTAAGGCTCTCATTCTACTTATTCAGGCAACGAAGAGAGATAACGGAAAGGAATTCCACCGTAGAGGTCTTTGTGGACGCTTGGCACAGTGACGACGTCGTCGCTGCGTGGAATGCGCAGACACGGGAGAAAAATAATAATGAGGAGGAAAGGAAAGGCGCGTGCTCGGTATCAGCGGCGGAATCCGCGGCCGCGGCTTCGTCGGCTGGAGGGCTGAGAAAAGTACCGTATACGCCGCGCCCAGCCGCGGAACGCAGGACCCTGCCGCCGCTCCGTGATAAAGAGATGCATGAAAACGATTCGGCGACAAACTTCCGTCTCTACCGCGGCACGCAGCTACTTCCGTGTTTCTCGGCACCTGCAAAGTTGAGTTTTTAGCGTTGCTTTTAGTTTTTAATGCCTTAAAGCGAGGAGCGCCGAAATTTCCTCCCGTTCGTGGAACGGGACGTCGATCCACTGGCCTAGCGGAGGCAGCGGGTTCGAATTCCAGAGCACGGGGGCGGAGGCTGCTAGCCCCATTGTTACTTCGCCAACTGTGATTACCCGTTAATCTGAGAAGGGGTTGCATTGTCTGCAGCTACAACCTCTAATGTCAACGCGCGAGATCTCTTTCGCACAGTATGCGGTCAGCACTCATACCACAGGAGAGCAAGCATTATGGAATTACCTCACAGGAAGAACCCACAAGAGCGCTAACCAATGGGAAACATAGGGGGCAATTTACACATAGCAAGCCTTTATCTACTAGTGTTAAAAGGTACACCGAGAACAAACTGAAGTTGCTTTGTACCGATACTGCTGCACTCCAGGGGGAGGGGGAGGGGGGGGGGGGGGGAGGCGTTATTTTCATTGAAAACGCAACGTTTATAAGTTAGAACAGCCAACCCTATTGTTATTCTTTTCCATTTTGATGTCGAGTGTTGGAATGATCGGGGACACTCATAATAAATGGGAAAAAGCAGACGCTCAAATTAAACAAGCAGTGATCTATCCCCGCTAGTTTCATTTTACAGTGGCCAAGGCTCCCGGTGCGAGCCGGAACATCTTGTTTTTTTTCTTTATTTTACAGTCGACATCTGATTTTTTTCCCCCCGTTTATTCTATTCTCTATGCGCTCAGCTATACGTTGTTTTGATTTCTGAGACGATTCGTAGAACTCTCCCATTTCACTTTTACCGGCCATGTGCCAAACGTTAGTTCAGGCTACAGAAACACACTACAGCGTCAGTGCAGCGCGGCTCCCATTTCGCGTCTCTTCCGTGCTTTGTGCTCCTAGCGCTGCAGGCCGCAACACAGCTACACAGCAGCTATAGGGCTAGCGAACCGCGGTTCGCGCTCACGGTCGAGTCCACCGAGAGAGAGAGAGAGAGAGAGAGGACAAGGAAGAAAGAGAGAGAGGAGGGAAGCAAGGAGCAGTGGCCGATGAATGATCGTCCCGGGTACCGGCGACGGCGGAGCCGGACCCCGCCCACAGCCGTGGCGGCGAGCCGTTTTTAGACGCGCGCACCACGCTGTAACCGCCGTCGCGACGCCGGGGGTTCCAGGCGGGACGGAGCGACATCCACAGCGACAGGCCATGGAGGCTAGTCAGAACGAGTATTTTTTTTTCTCCTCCCTCTATTCCTTCCACGCGCAGCTCGGCCGCGCGCGAATGAAAACACCTTCCCAGAATGCAACTGACGATCGATCGTTGTCTGGTGCCCTTTTGAGTGCGTATACATGGTTTACACTGCACCTTGGTTATGAGGGACGCCGTGGTGGTGGAGGGATACGGATTAATTTCGACCACCTGGGGTTCTTTAGCGTGCGCTGACATCGCACAGTACAGGGGATGTGTTTACACTTCACCTCCCACACACGGCCCCGTATCTGGATAGTCCCATAACACACCCCTATATCAGGGTGGTATTATGCTGACAGTTATACGTCAACGTGGCCCTATATCAGCAGGTACGTAAATCTCGATATAAAGTTGCATGGCGCAAGGGAACGAACACAGGAAGACACAGGGACGGAAAGGCGCTCTTTCTGTCTCTGTGTCTTCCTGTGTTCGTTCCCTTGCGCCATTCAACTTTATGATGAACCAACTAGCCCAACAGCAGATACTTCCGCAACGTAAATCTCGAAGAACAGAGATCATCTCCTTGCTGTCCTTAATCAAGCTGCCAAGGAAGAACCCAGAAGCGAGTATTGATAACAGGAGAGAGAAACACGTCACTAGAACAAAACTCGAGCAATGTGAGTAAATCAACCGAACACTCATCCAATCGTTCGCCTACTTTTGCCAGCTGGCGTTAGCCAGTGGGGCGAGTCGTGCTCAGGCGCCAACGGCTGCGCTGGACACTAGCGGTTGGGACATTCTTGCGCATCGGCCTCTGTCAACACAGACTCCTCCAGGGGCAGACCCACTTACGCTGGAAGTTCCATTTCGCTTAAGTCCCGGAAGTAGCACACACGAGAAGACCACGGGCCGTATAGTATGCCACAGCTAGTTCCCGCTTTACGAGGGCTCCTTTTTTTTTTTTTGCGCCAAACTCGCGAGGGGAAGTGCGAGCGACACCAGAAATGGGGGTGCAAGAATCAAGGCGCCCTACTCTGGCTCGCTCGACGTCGACCATCAATCCTGGGAGGAAAACGTGTCGCAACACTGTGGCCACGGTATGCCGCATACGCCCCCCCCCCCCCCCCCCCCCCGGTGCCGTGCCAGGCCGGGCTTTGAGATCCCCCCTCCCCCCCCCCCCCCCCCCCCCCTCCCCTTTCAACCCTTAGAGCGAGTGCCACAGGAACCACGGAACGACACCAAGCTTCTCGGAGGAACCCACGTGCTTCTTTAAGCAGGGAAAGATTTCTCGGGAAAGCCCCGCATACTTCCTGCCTCCCCTGTAGTTTCTCCACCGGCACCGGTGTCGAAAGAGGTGGAGAAAAGAGCTGGCGGCGCCGGAGCCATGCGCCCTAACTCTGGCAACGGTACCGCGCTGACGGCACAGAACCTCCGGAGAGCACCACGTGCCGCACCAGGGCAGTTGCACATGCACTCTTTGACACGCGTGTATTCTTGTAGCGGCATTATTACCGAAGCTCGCTATATGTGGAACTGCTAAAGAAGGGGTTAAAAAAACTCAACTTGTTTTTCTTTACATGGCGCTTATTTACTTTGCGAGGCTAGGGTCCGGCTTAGAGTTTCTCAAAATTTCTTTGACGGAAACGGGGCGCTGCTGCCCGTCTTCCGAATGAATGAATGGATTTGAGGGGTTATGGCACAAATTCATTCATTCATTCATTTAGCACCTCTCTTCACTTGTAATGGGACGACGAGACGCTGCAGCCAAACGTTCTGAATACGTCCAGAGCTCTTAAACGTTGCTGTGCGCAGGACAGGAAGTGAAGACAAAGTCCATCGGCTCGAATCGAAAAGGCTGGGGGGAGGGGGAGGGGAGAGAACAAAGAAGATGACACGTATATGAAAGACATGAAAAACGTTGGGCAACATACTCAACGACAGGGTAGCGACTCTCGCCACGGCCTTTCAAAGCAAGAAGCCACCATCATGTGGCGATGAAAGCCGACCCAAAATCTTTTGCGGAGAAAATTGAGCTGAAGATGCGAGCGGTATACAGCTCAGGTAATCGTTTGGGGCAGATGCATTGACAAAAAAAAAAAGAAGCTTTATTAGACACACACAAAGAAAGAATAACCTCTACTTAGATAACAGGCGCAAGACATGGACACATATGTGCTGTTTCAAACTATCATACGAACAAGCGTTACCAACCAGTGCATAACGACTGCTTCAAGGAAACACACACCGCAAACACAGGCTCCACATAGTTTGCGACAGTCTCTGGACTGAAAAGCACCGCAGCTCGAAAGACCGGGCACTTAGATGGACACAGTAATTCGGCTCTTGAAGCAACTTATGTTTCTCGCTCACTGTTTCCTCTGTCGCATCTAAATCCAAGCTTGTTTTCGCTTCAAGCCCGCCTTTAAGCCTGGACTCCATGTACGCGAAAACTCACGCGAACACGAAGGCGACGGCGGCAAGCGACGAGCGACGCCGTCGCGCGAAGCAAAATGCATGTGTCGCTTGCCGTGTCGCTCGGGATCTGCACCCACAGAAAATTTCGCTCGTCGCCCGGAAGTCCCCCACGCGACTGGTCAATCAGAGCCCCCCAAAGTCGTTTCCGGTTTGTCCACTGTTTCTCACGGGTACATCTCACGAAACCCGCCCGTCGTCTTGGTCATCGCCACCGTCGAGAAAATATTTGGTTTTGTAGCTGAGAGGCAGACCCGCATGATTTAAATAATTAAAACAATCTACTTGTTGGGTGAGGAGGGCTAACAGCATTTGGAGCGGGCTACGCGAGCGGGCGCACTGCAGGGAGAAATGCGTGTCGAGCCGCGGGTACCGGCGCTCGATACACCGTGCCGCTGCGCTCCGACTGTGCAGAAACACTCGCGGCGCGCATTCTCACTGGTAAATTATAGTTTGCTCACTTACAATCAAACTGCGGTGACAGTTTATGGGAGTGTTTTTACTAAGCCGGAGTGCACAGGCACCGAACGAAAGCACACCTCCCCCCGTGAACCCGTGATGTGACTTCGTCTCCGCAAGCACGCCTTTGGCTATCTCCACTGCCGCTACACCGCTGCCGTAGAGGAAATATTCCTTTGGCCCTGACTATGAGGCACACTCACAAAATTTGAAGAGAGAGAACAGGTTACGGGCGTGTTTCTAAGCTTGAGTGAGCAAAGCACGGAGTCCGCTGCGCACGTCGCGGGTTCGCGTCGCCTGCCGCCTTCGCTTGCATGGAGGTTGCCCACAAGCGACGGAGCGAACGCCAGCCGTGCCGCCTTGTCGCGTCGCTCGCTCTTTCGCGCACATGGAGTCCAGGCTTTACTCTGACGCACAAGTTGGAAACCTTAAGACTTTTACGTTGCCCCACTGGATCACGCGCCGCCTTTGCCCGGGATCTTCCGTCCGGTATTTATAAGCGGTCAAGGACTCCGGCCCGCTCGAACGGCGGCCGGAATCCCGGTCCAAGAGGCCAGAAGGGGTCCGGACTCCAGTGAGAGGAGGCGACGCGACGAGAGAGGCGCCCAAAGAAGCCAGCGAGGAGGAGGAGGAGAGCAGAGGAGGAAAGTGGCGGGAGCGTGCGCGGAATGCCGCTTCGGCGTTTATAAATCGGGCGCCCCTCGTAGTAGCGGTGGCAACCGCGACAGGACAGCCCCGCCGCCCCCCTCCCTCTGCCAAGTGGTGAGGGAAGGGTGCACCCGTGTCTGCTGGCAGCGTGTCAAGGTCTGCCGCTCCTGCAGCCTGCGATACCGGAGGGAGGACTTTCCCTGCGGCCGGAGGACAGCTTGCGACTGCTGAAGCCGCTTTGCGTGCTGCAGCCAGGTTCTTTTTTTCTTTCTCTGTTTTTGCTCTCTTTTGTACGCCTCCTCCAGCGGCGGACGGTGCCCCCGAAGCGCTATAATTTGCCTCCGCAGACCGGGCTTGTCGAAAGAAATAACGGACGAAGGACAAGAAGGGGAGGTGCAGCGAGTTTCGCGGGTGTCTTTTTAGTCCCTGCGTTCGACCGATCGAACATGCAGCGGCGGTGGTTCGGCGGCGAAGTGCCGGGCTGCCAGGGATGTTGGAAGAAGGAAATCAAAAACGCTCGCAATTATAAAATCAAAGCCGGAGCGCGCGCCATAACGGACGTGTGTACCGAATGCAACGCACTGCTTCATTGGGAGCGGCGATTCCCTCCTGCTGCAACGATGCAAGGCTGCGAATGAGGCGCATTCGAATGGCAGCCCCGATTATTAAAGGCGACGGCAAGTATGGAATACCAGCGCGCCAATATCCTTCAAAATTATGTACTCAGCTGCGGGGCAGGAACTTGGAGGCTAACAAAATGATCGAAACTGACGACAACGCAGCGAGCTCTGTCGCGTTGGATTTTATGACGCATAGGCAGCTATCAGGCTAACGCGCCCAACAGCGAGCTTTGGAAGGGAGAATTATATGACGGGAGGAATGACGTAAAGGCACACAAATACAGCAGCTAGGGAGAGGGCGAGGGAGTAAACGAAGATAATAACGATATACTAACTGAAACCAACACGGCCAGGACTTGTAATCTGTAGAATAGCTAACCGGTTGATCCCTTAGATTAACGAAGTGGATTCCAACAGAAGGCAAGCGTAGCAGGGGCCGTCGGAAGGTAAGGTTGGCGGATGTGATTAGGGAGTTCGCGGGGATAGGGTGGCCGCAGCTGACACAGGATAGATAGCTTTAATTGGAGGAATATGGGAGAGGCCTTTAGCCTGCAGTAGACGCAGTTGGGCTGATGATGATGAGGAGGACGTATGGCAAAAGAAAAGCAAAACAGCAGGAGTAAGCTGGATCCCTCCACTGATGACGTTTCAAACCCTCGCTGTAGTACACTCGGTCAAGAACTCGGTCACCCTATAGGACAATCGGGTGTTTATCTTTTCAACGCATTCTACCCAAGTCCACTGTTCTAACGAAACTCGCAGCGAGGTAGTCCCGGCAGATTCTTCGCTTCGACGCCCGGGCGCACGTAGTATGTGCGTACACAGAGGCGCGCACGTACGCAAACAGCAGCGCGCGTTCGCGCCCCAGCGCATTAGTATACGCATCACATGACCGCGCCTTGTGCAAGTGTACTGGCCGCCAAGGACAAGGAAAAAACGAGCGTATACGCGCCACACTTGTTGCCTCGCGGAAGGCGCGTGTGTGTGTGTGTTTTGAGAGCGCCGCTCCAATGCGCGCGCCAATGCCAGCTGAGCAGGCCAGTTCCGTGCACACACGGCGAGAGACAGCTAGCAGTCACGCGGCCTCAGAAAATAATTGAAAACTGATTTTTGGGGGAAAGGAAATGGCGCAGTATCTGTCTCGCATACCTCGGCGGACACCTGAACAACACCTGAAAGAAAATAGAGGTGCCGTAGTGGAGGTCTGCGGTATTAATTTCGACCACCTGGGGATCTTTTAACGTGCACTGACATCGCACAGCACACGGGCACCTTTGCATTTCGCCTCCATCGAAAATCGTCTATTCCCGGAGACGAAAGGCTTCGTGTTGGCGGCCGTGAATCAGCGGAGGTATTCTGCTGGTGAACAATATACTCCGCACTCTACTTCGGTAATAGGAAAGTTTGGGCCGGTTGGTGGTTCATCGTCGGCGCCCTGCGGTTTCGGATAAACCGGAAACACTCGTCGGTAAACTCTTTCCGTCCTTTAAACTACAGGGCGTGTTACGGGACTGCTACAAGAGGCTCACTATCGTCGGGTACGACTTGACGAAGCTTAAAATGCCTCTACAAGGAGGCCTCCCAGCCCAAAACGTAAACAGGTTACCATAACGTCGAGGTTAATCTGTGTTTAATCCCTTGTCAACCTAGGTTAATCCGTCGTTACTTCCCTGTCACACTACTATGACGGAGACTTAACCACTGAATAACCACGGAGTCATGACAATTAGTCGACGCCACTGGCAGGCGGGCCTCCTTCGAGGAGAATTCGCCACTTCGTTCTTAAGTTGTATCCGCTTATAATATAGTCTCAAATAGCGAGCTCGGTTGCATGTAAGTACATACAGTATAAAGGGGGCTCAAATGCAGCCCTAAGTTGCACCTGCCTGCTTAAGAATGATCAATTTCTGCCGCCATACTCATTCAGCTTAGTCCGCTTATTTACGTAAGTGGAGTGGGTTGCTGCTTCTAATGAGTGCCCTACACTACTTTCTATTCTCAGCTGTGTGCACTGACAACTGCTCGACATGCCCGATCACAACGGACCGAACAACACAAACCACAGCTTCCAACTGCAGAACCACCCCCCCCCCCCCCCCCCCCCCCGTGTCCCAGTGACGCAGCCGACGTGGGCCTACGACACGTCCTCTTGGACTAGCTGGCCTGCTGTGACCGCCCCAGCATTACGCTAAAGCGTTAAGAACGCCGACGCCAGCAGACCAAACACGCTGCTCCGGGAACGTTTCTGCAGGCTAGTTGGTGCATATTACTGTTGTCAGTAATATTACTATCTGTTGTCAGGCCGATCTACAAACACAGGAAAAAAAGGTAATTGTACAAATTATAGGCCAATCGCAATACTTTCATGAATAGCACATATTATGGAAAATCATGTTGTATATGTTATGGAATCATTCTGTGAAAAATACTCTTTGAACAATGCTGCGATATTCGGCGTCACAAGGAATAGAAGTACGACTACACTTCTTGAAGAATTTTCTGGCTATGTTTATAATGCACTACAAAATAATAACATTGTATTAGCCTTTCTGGACTTAACTAAGGCATCTGACACGATAGACCATACGCTATTACTCGAAAAATTAAGCTCATTTGGTTTTCGCTGGTCATTTTAACAAGTTTTTTGTCAGTTGTTTTACAGATAGGTTGCAGTGTGTGATGCTTGATAATATGGACGGAGATTTAAAATAAACGTTAAATTCGGTGTACCTCAAGGAAGAACACTTGGCCCACTGTTTTTTAACGTATATGTATCCGATTTGGGTTTATTACAGTTTAAGTCCAACGTTTTTCAATACGCTGACGATACAGCGCTAGCACTTGAAGCTACTGATTATCGTACAGGTGTGGAACCGTTACAAATAAATATAAGTGGAGTCGTTGACTGGTTATCGCAAAATTTCATTTTTTAAACGTCAACAACAAAACAAAACTGATATGCTTTAAAAACCCCCATAAAATTGTTACTTTAAACCAAACCCTGTATCTTCACACATCCCATTGTTACCAGTGCAATTGTAAAGCTATGCAAATAGAAAGAACGGTTCTCTATCTGGGCGTCCACTTTGACCAACACCTTACAGGCAGCGACCACATCGTCTACCTCTCTAGAAAGATAAGGGCCATTGCGGCTATGATGTATCACCTTTATGGAAAACCTCCGCTTCATCTTAGACGACTGATCTATACAGCATTAGTAGAACCTGTTTTAAAGTACGGCATTACTCTATACGGTAACTGCTACGAATACAAGAAAGCATTAAATGTTATCCCAAAACGAATAGTGAACGCTATATCTTACGCTACCAAACTACACTCGGTTGACATGAAAGGGAAATACGGTGAGTTAGGCATCCTTCAGGTTCGTGAACTCTCACTTTGTTATGTTAGCACGGTATTATTATTATTCAAATGAATATGATTCCCGTAAAAAAAGATGTCACCTTGAGAAAAACGGAACGTTTTGTTACGCCACGGGTCTATACAAACTATGGTAAAATGATGCGCAATTATTTATGTACCGGCTGTATTTAATAAAATTCCAGATGATCTATGTATTGCAAATGACAAGCGTAGGGTGATGATGGACATAACAAATTGGTGTGCAAATGTATTGCCTTGTGTATTATAGCTTGAGTTCTTTCGTATGTGCTATTTTGTGTTCAAAGACTTTTTTCCTCTATGTTAGCATGACTGTTTAGACAAGAAATGTATGCATATAGACTTATGTCTCCACCTGCTGCCTGATCAGCCAACAAGCAAAATGTGCTTAGGCAGATCAGAATTTATGAATGTGTACACATACAGACGAATAAATTTCGATTTGATTTGATACTGGTCCGTCCGTCCAGTGCTGTCGTTCTGCGACCCGTCTGCTCTTGTTTGCCGGATCAGCTATCCCCCACCCCCCCCGCTTCGACCTCGAATTGGCACCCCCGATAGGCTTGCGCAACCGCCCACCCGTTCAAGCGTGGCAAACATCTTCCAAGAGGAATAATAATACCTTAGCAAGCAGGTCCGGGAAGGGGCAGAGGGAGAGAGAAACGAGATTCTTCACGCGTCCACTTTTTCTCTTCTTTCAGCCCGTATTCACCGGTGCAAGCGAGAAAGTACACGGCGAAGAGAAGGTGGAGAAAGCAGGAGCAGAGGAGGAGGCCGCCCAGTCCGGACGAAAGAAGGGTCGCGTGTGATTCAGCGCGGTGGTATTCTCGACCCGACGGGCCAGGCAGGCCGCACAAAACACGCGGACACACACTGCCTCTCTTCCGCGTCGCGTGCCTCGTGCGCGTCGTCAGCGTCCGTTATCGTCGCGCTCGCGGCGCCAGACGGCGTAGGCGCCCGGCTTCCGGTTCACTCGACACTTTGACGACGATTATTTGATTGTTAATAGCGCAAGGGCAGCTAACGCATGTTTGGTCTGTCAAGGGTGGGGTCAAATACTCATTCTTATTATTATGCTTATTTCAGGCTCCTGGGCAGCGCAGAGCCCGACGTGGAAGGTGCGAAAGACAAAAGAAAAAAACACGCAGAATGAACCAATTTGGCCAGGCAAAAATGGAGCGCCACATGCACAGCCCTTATAAGAACGGTCTATGGAGTTTCTATAGACGTCTTGTAGACTACTGCCTTCCTATATATATACTTCCTTATGTCTATTCATGGCCTATTGACGAAAGTCAACTGAAAGTACGTGTTGGCTATAAATTCATACGATGTGTAGACGCTGTCTATAGGATGTGTACTGTCGTCTACAGAGTCGACCTTTTATTAACAAAAGTCTACGGACAGTCTATAGACTGTCTAAACAATATTTTGCATGGGAGTGCTAAATGCCTGAGCACTGCCCTGTGTCCGCTTCACTGTCTCTGTCACTGCAATTAACGCACTGTGAAGAACGCAAAACCTCTTGCAGGAGTTCGTAATACGCACGTTCCCTCACATCCCCTCCACATCGATGCAGTCAATGGCTGAATCACCAATAAGGCAGGCCACGGCATCGGGTATACAGTTATCGCGGTTCAGAGGTCGCGAGGCTGCCTGCCGCACGAGATCAAGCGCACCTCGTTCCCGGTACAGATATACGCTGCAGTTCAAGCTGGCGTCGTGTCGTTCCTAAAGTTACGTCGTCCCACGCAGTCCGCAGCAGAAGCCTCTCTCGGCCGAAATGACACGCAGCCCACGGAACGACCGGGCCGGCTCAGTGCGCGGCGCTTATTAACGGCCAATGGCGTACACACGTACGCCCCGCAAAGCCATTAACGCGTCACGGCGCTGCAGAAGACGGAGTCAGCCGCGTTTTTGCTCTTCTCGCCGTCGTTTGCAGCCTATAGCCTCGGCCCACGCACGCCGCGAGGAGGGGTTAACCGCTAAAGGTCTCCGCACCACCTATACACCTTCTCCCTTCGAGGCAGCATCGCTCCCCAGAAAACCCGATTTAGTGCAGGAGACGGTCATTCGCAAGATGACCCCCCGCGTTACGCTAACCACGCCTGGCCAGCCACCGGCAAACCCAGCGCGGATAAATGGATCAGAGGTCGTTTGCGCGGCCCCTCCTCCTCCTATACCCAGGGCACTAATGCGAGCGCACCGCAGGAACTGCTGCTTCTTCGAATATAACGGCTGCCTCGTGCCGGGGCCGAGCGAGACGTTCCTGCGCAGCCCTCGGGGAGTTGCGCAGTCGCACGACGCGCGCAACGCACAACGCGAAATAGCGCACGCTTCAGCGAAGCAGCTTAGTTTCGCACCTTCCAAGGTAAAATATTAACTCAGAACATAAAGTCCAGCATGGAGCACAGAGCGCACCAAAGCACGTGGCACGTTTCAGCCACAGGTCGCGGGAACGAAAAGAACCTAAAAAAAAAAACATAACGAGAGTGTTTCGATGATGGGCACATGTAAACTTTAGCGCGCCAGACTTATGTCGCACTGACAGTCTGGCTGCTCCACCTGTAGCACGCCAGAACCGCCAAGAATTCGAGGACTGCAGGTGAAACAATATCATAAGACAACGTCGAATGGTATACGTGCTATGCAGTCATGCATCCATGATTTAATGGAAAAACTTGTTCCATCCGAGGGCTAGCTGCGACTGACGTGTCTGAACAAACAAACAAATAAATAAAATAATTAAGTAAATCATATGCAGTACAGCTTCCTGTAAAAAGGAAGGGGATATAAGTGACCGCCGCCCCAGATCAGAATACATGTGACGAGACCTGAAAAGGTCGCCAGGCTCCCGCACACGAGCGGCAGACGCGCCGACTGTCCCGGGCACTGAACGAAATGCTTTGGTTTGGTTTGGTTAACGGGGGTTTAAAGTCCTAAAGCGACTCGGGCTATGAGGGACGCCGTATTGGAGGGCTCCGGGAACTTCGACCACCTGGGGTTCTTTAATGTGCACTGACATCGCACAGTACACGGGCATTTCGACTCCATCGAAATTCGACCGCGATGGACGCGGCGCTTGGCGACACCGGCAGCTAGACGGAGGACACCGACAATAAGGGACAAGTTCTGCCCCGCAGACCCGGGCTGCCGTGCCAAACAGCGGCCGCGCGACGCATGCCGTTCACGACTCCGTCGGAGCGAGGGACGCAGCAGCAGCACGTATCGGGTTAAAAATACTCGCTCGCTTGCGGAATGTCGCTCCGTCGCAGGTCCGCCCCCTCGAGGTCTCGAAACTCGCCACACAGCCACATACTCTACGTATCACAGGCACTCTCCGTCGCTCTCTCTACGTCCTACGGAGAAGTGTGCCTACAGGGATGGCGCAGTAGCCTTTTATGTCTCCGTAGGATAAGACTGGGCGTGTGAGAATACGAATAACGGCAAGGCACAGCCCCCCGTGTGTGGACGGCTGAACCACGCAGTGACGGCATGGTTGAAAAGGGTGCAATTACTGTATCGGCAAAGATTGCAACGCGAGTACAATGCATTATTCCTCTGGTCTGCACTGTCACCTCAGTGCGCATCGAGTTCGCAGTGTGCGATTCTGTAGGGTGAGAAGCTTAGGCGCCCACCACCAGAGGGAGGGCTTCACGTACGACCATCGACTTCAACGAACACTCCCCTATGCAGTGGGCGGGTATGCCCGCTCCGCCGACCGGACGCTAAAGGTAGGTCAAAGGGAAAGACGCCACTACAGAGTCACCAAGTGATTCAAAACCGCCGCCGCCGCTTTTGGCGCTACAGAGTACATAGAGGTGCGCAGTGCGCAAGCCTCTAAACTAGGCGCCGCCAAAACATGCATACTGAAAACTAAATCACGAAAGAAAGAAGAGCGAAGCTCAGAACGAAAATAACAAAGAGCGCATCAGGTAAAGGCATCCGTCACTTTCTTGTCTTTTTTTTACTTGCTTCCCCTCGCCCTGCCCCGAAGCCCGGCCAATGCTACTTTGCCGAAACAGCAGCACGCGCATACATCTTACTTTAAACAACAACAACAAAAAAACGTCGGAGTGAAACGGAGCAAGAAACAAAACAAGGGGAGGCGACATCGGGGGACGGCGCCGGCGCGTCGGCTGCGCACGTGTTTCGCGTTCCAGCGAGACGAGAGGGAAAAAAGAACACGAGCAAGCGAGCGAGCAGGCAGGCAGGCAGGCAGGCCGGCCGGCCGCCACAGGCAACGCAGGAATAGACGCGATGCTCAGCGAGACGAACTCCGACTCGGAGGTTGTCGCTTGACGCGGGCGCAAACACGGGGTTCCCGTGTTCCCCTCTCGGTCCAAGTAAATTCGAACGTCGCGGTAAATACTGCCAAGCGGCGTTGACGACAGGCCATGGACCAGGCCGCCATCTGGGGTTTACGACGCATAAGCAACTGAGGCGCGTGCATTATTTACTTATACGCTGCAGAGGCCACGCTACTCCGCCATTCGGTCGTTTTCGTGCACAGACAAACGCGATTATTTCACCGACTGTTTTCAAGTGCGTGCATCTGCGTCTTTTTCTGCCATGTTTAGCTGCCTTGCGTTTGCATTGTTGCGTGTGTAGACCAACACGCGCTGCATGCAGTTTCTCATTGCAATAAATTTTTACGACGTAAGGGCAGCTTTGGCCAAAGAGCGTCACGGCACAAGGTATATTTTTTTTCCACAAGGTTGGGTCGTAGACCCATTTCCCAAGTATTTCGCCCCACAGAAGCTTAGCACCAGGCCAGGGGAAAGCTTGAACCTAATGTATCATCGGTGGGTACCCAGTGGCAGTGGGGATCGAACCCCGCACCTCCCGCATGCGATGCGGATGCTCAAACCACTAGGCCACTGCTGCGGTGTATGTAGTTTCTATTTGTGCAAGAATTTATTTCAACTGAACACAATGAAGTGCCATGTTTAAGTTTTGCCTTCTTGAACAGATTTCCTATATACGCAGACCAATTCCGCACTCATCATCAATTTCGGTATTATATGTTTAAACCGTGAACGGCAGAAGCGCTGCATGTTGTCAGTGTTGACAAACTGTTTTCATTGTGCTACTGCACAATGAAAGCCTCCATATTACAACTCTTTTACCACTTCTCACCATGTAAAGCGCATGCCTGAAATAAAGACTCACTCATTCAAAACTGTGATTATAGAGCGCACGTTGGTGGAGACGTCACGCGTTTGAATCGGGTGCCGGGAAAATTATGAAATTCAATTCTTTTTTTTTGGGCAATAAATGTATCTTTTTCTGCCGGACAAACGACAAAGTGCCATAGAATCTATTTTTACTCAAAATGAAAAAAAAAATCGGTTGGAGTTGACCTCAGTGTCCCTTACGGGTGCCGTAACTGCACCGCTAAATGGCTTTAAAAAAAAAAAGCGTGTCTCGAAGACAAAATTTTGACTGACCGAATGCTGTGAAAATATAACACCTTGCACAGGATGACTGTGCACGTACCAACATGGACGTACAATAAAGCTGCCACAGAGAAATCAACAGTGCCCGTTCATAGAAGCGCAGAACGCACGCTGCTAAAATCGCTCCTTGCAAAAGCCTCCCAGCGAAGCTACCTAAAAGGGGATAACCGTTTCACCTCGGGGCGTGAGGGAAGGATTTAGAATTTTGAGTATGTTACCTCGAGCAACGGCAAAAGCCGGAAGCCGTAATTACCTGCAGGGCCTCATTGCCACGTTCATGTGAGTGCGTACTTATCGAGAGTTCAAAGCTCCCTTACGAGGCTTTCCAATTTTGCTGCGTACAATCCTCAACAAGCAGCTGTGCGCGCATGCGCTCAGTCCCACCAAATGCATTTTGACGCTATAAGCTGACGCCATGTTAACGCTGGCGTCATCCGACCCTTTCAAGTGTTCTTCAGTGGGCTTGAAAGAAGGCGCAGTTTTTCTTCGGACGCTGGCCATCACCTCACGGATTTGTTGTCTACCTCACGAGATTCAGTGGAAGCGGATTATTCCTACACCCCAGCATGAGACACGCAATTAAGAGGAATCAAGCAGCAAAATTAGCAAAACAAACACACATAACACGTCACCATGAAGCTCTATAACTTGAAAAAAAAAATTCAAAGGTCAATTGGTCGATATGCAAAAAGTAGTGAATGCAAAAAGGGGCGAATGCAGAAAGGAGCGCCGGGAATGTGTACAAAACGACGAGGGAATTCAGAGCAGTCTGGGGTCAGAATAGAAATGGCGTAACGCACCCGCGAAGGAGGCGGTCTTGAGATTCCCACTGGCTGGAACGGTGACAACTGCAGACGCGCCTGGCTTCAAATAGGAAGCTGCTAAATATATCCACTCATTCATGACCAGAGCTGCCGACACCAGTCCGTCCGACTAACCTAACCGCTATCGGGTAAAGGATTTACTCGACAGGGGCAGAGCGCGGTTGCTCGTACACTTGGCCGCAACCACATGTGCACTCTTACAACGAGGCCTTGTATGCAACGGAATAGCGCAGTTTGTAGCACCATTTAAATATCGATTTAGGAGCACCGCGGAGAACGAAACTTTCCAAAAGGCAGTAGGAGCAATTTAGGACACTTCTCTTTTTTTTTTTACACGCCGTTCCAACCGACAAGGGATGTACTAAATGAGCAGTACCGGTTTGTGGAAAAGACCAACCGCATGGGTACCACGTGCTCGGCACTGTCAGACAGCGCCCTGGGGTCCTCTGGTCCCTTCTGCACGTCATTTCGCAGACATGGACGTTGTTCTTTACTTCATTTTTACTTTTTTTTATTTACCAGAAGACACACAAGGTCTCCCCTTAAACAAGCCAAGCAAACGTTTCTCAGTAGCCAAGTGGTGGTGCTCACGGCTCACGGTTCGAGTTCCGGCTCGACCCCGTACTTTTCTTTACAGCGCAACTGCTTGCAGAGGAAATACGCGATGATACTACCTGCGTACCAATGAGGATGTGTAGTGGCGTCATAGCTGCTGTACTGTGTGTGTGGGGTGTCTGAATTACTCGCTCGAGGTCATGTGCCTGTGACTTCGCGACCCCCTCGACGAATCCCGATTTTCTCCACACATCAGCGCTAATAACAACGCCGGCTTTCCCGCTGATAGATAGATAAAGAGGAGGAGGGAAAGACAGGGATATTAACCAGAAAGGGGTTCCGGTTGGCTACCCTGCACTGAGGAAGAGGGATTAGGGGACTAAAAGGAGGAAGAGAGAAGGGGAAAAAGAATAACACACACACACACACACGCACGCACAACGCTGTCACAATATGTCACTCAATCCAGTCGCTCTCAAGTAGGCAAAGAGTGCCTTGTATGCCTTGGGGGCAGTCGACTGCTGTGGCCACGGACCGAGGATCTTTTGCTCTGTTAATGGGCGAGGATCGAGGCGGTCCAGCTGAAAGGGACCTCTAACGCTACCGCGTTAAAAATCAATACAGAAGTAGGCAAGCCCACCACTGCCGACAAGAGAAATGAAAAGCCGCGCAAGACGTGAAGTTCGTGGGAGACTGTGCGCTCAGAACGCGACATCGACCGGAGCCCACGGGCCGTATTTCGTCGGCGCGGAAGCAAATGAGGGGAACAAGCGAGCGATAATGGATCTTGCGCGGACCCACGGCATCACAAGGCGACCAACAACCGCCTAGCAGATGACGTTGCAACGCGGCCGCAGCTGAGTTTGGCGCCGCCCCAAAAAGCCTTAACGACGGTCCTCGCCACAAGATTATCTCTCTGTCCAAGCCGGCGTTCTGCCGGGTTTACTGCGCTTTGCAACGAGATTATACGCGGCATTCTGAGCGCGGAAGCACCGTCCGAATTAAACTTACACGCTTCCTTCCTTGCAGCGCTAACTCTCGGCGCTAATCCAGACGGCAGGACGCACCCTATTATCGATGGCTTCGGTAATGGGCGATCTACTTAGACGCCTGTGTAGCCTATCGCAGGACGCAAGCACGCCTTCGGCGAACCAACACGGAGACCACAATGGCAGCGCCTAGCAGCTTGCATTACCACGCTTGTGGGCTGCAGCACCTTCATCAACGGCACAAGGAACAGCAGGGATAAACGAGCGCGCAGAATACTATACTTCGCCAGTTAGCATGGAAGCGCAGACGGGAAGGAGCACTCGCATGGCTTCCAATACGACTCGTGCTTTCAGAGTGGCATTAAGCCGTTCCTTGTTGTCCTTTTGCTCATGTGAGGCGATGTACAGGTCCTCCGAAAGATTAGCCAGCAGATGCACTTGTCAGAAGTATCTAGGACAGTATAAAGGAACTGAATGTGCGTTCTATAGCACAATGGAAAAAGAACACAATGTCCTCAACGATTACGCAACTTGTAACACCCAGCTGTTCCCGATGCGATATCTGACATCAGTCAAAGACTCGAGCAAGTGGAACTGTAGTTTCTGGCCAGCTGGCAGAGCGATATCTCTCAGCTATGCACGCGAAGCGGTTATCAGCCTCGAAAAAGTTGCCGCCTTTGCCAAAAGTAGCCAGGCAGCGGGGCTCGCCATCAACGCGACAGAAGCCGACTCCAGTCCACTTTTTGAGGGAAAGTGCAAACACGTCCAGGAAGGAAGCAGGCGGCAAGTCACGCCTTTCCGAAAAGTCTCGACAGGCGAGGACAAGGGTATTCCATACCTTAACCAGATTCGGAGCTTAAAGAGGCGCAGACACAAAATTTAGAACGCAGATAGAACAATATGTGTCGTTTAATGGGCGTATGGAGATGCCTTCTAGCAAGCTTCAGTCGCAGGCGACGAGTGCAACATATTTTATATGATTTTTGATGTCATCCAAGGAGCCGCTCGGCATTTCAACCTGCACCAAGTGACGTCAATGTGCACTAGGCCCAATTATTGTGACGTCACCAAACCCGGCGCGGTTGTTCTCAGACACAACCAGTGTCCGCCAGCGGTGCTGACGTTAAGGTGCGCTTCAGCGCTGGCCCCTACAGAGACCGAAACTGCTAGTGCAAAATCGTTTGTAATTAATTGTTAAAGCCGGACACTGGTGTTTTGAACTCATCTGAGCTTAAGCTATTAAACAAACCCCGTTTCCCAGTAATTAGTGCCAAATACGGTACGTCCAACGTTGCCTCTGCCCTGGACGATGCCCGCAGAAGGCCTTACGGTCTACGTCACAACGGAAACACTTAAGACTTCAAGCAAACCTCCTTTTGACGAGTAACACCTCGCGGGCATACAGCTTCGGTCAGTAACTACATCGCGGGTAAATCTTTGCCGGTGATGGCGATATTCGCGAAGTTTCAAGAGAGTAAAGAAGTCATTTATTTGTCTAAGCACACAATGCTTAAAAAAACTGACGCAGCCGTGAGCGAAAAATATTTTTGCTCCGAAACACGTATGCTATAAAAGAAACTAACGGAATATGGAAGAGCACGTCAGAGGCCTCACATAAAATAAAATGCCGAAGGCAAGTAATGGGTATGTTAGCGAACGACACAGTTTATGAAACCGGAGAGGCTAGAAACAGTACATTTTTAGAGGTGGCGATATTCCTAAATAACCTCCAGAACGGATGCATAAAAAAGCGGTTAATCGTTTGAAAATTGCCGCAAGCACCGGGGCTCTGCAACGCACAGACGCTATGCCGAGACCATGCTTTTGTTTTTTGTCAGTGCTTGTTGTTAGCCGCCCAATCCTCACCTCCCCGCAATTTCTATAAAACTGACTTCGTCTAGCACTTGGTGCTGTGGCGCAGACCGATGTAAAGAGTGGAGATATATCAGCACCGGCTCCTTATTTCCTTTTTTCCAGAAATCACGATAACACGCAGACTTAAAAATAAATGGTGTTATGATTTGCGATGGCAAACGATATACGTTTGAGCAGACCTCCAGATGATCATCCACGCAGCCACAAGCGGCAGCGCACAGAGGCACGATCGAAAAAAGTAGCGTGGTGGACACAGCGAAAAGGACACCGACGCGGTCACACAGTTGGCACGCAACTCTCTCCCGACTGCGACCTCGTTTCCTTTCTTTTTCTATTCACCCACCCCGCCAATTCTTCGGGGGCGCAGCAACAGTTGGACGCAGTGACCGAGCAGGGGCTCCGCGCAAGAGCCAAAACAGCTCCACGGCACATTTAGGCGCCCGAGGGCAACAAAACAATCAAGAAAGAAGAACGAACCAGAGCGGCCGGAACGAGACCGGCCGACACCTCGGAGCCAGAAACGAAGGTAGCAGGAGAAGTCGATCGACCATGCACACGCACGCACAGCAGCTTGCGGCTGCTCGCAGCAGCAACGACGCCAGGGGCTCGTGCCAAATACTGCGTGGAGCGCAATCTTGCTCATTTTTCTTTTCGCGCGAGTGTACCGTAATCACCCGCGCGCAGTGCGCGCTCAATTATACAATGCGGAGCAAAAGGCTGCGAAGGAGAGAGAGCGTTAGCACAGGCACACGCTACGCTCGATTCGTATACATGCGCACAGCAAATGAGCGGCTTCCTCGAGCCAGCCTTGCCACAATGGCAGAACGTCAACAGTGAACGTTTCCCCTCGGTTACGGCCGGTAAGAAGAGGACGCGGTGGCGAGGCGCGCTCGGAGAAGGGCCGTGGCTCGGACGGAGAGCCACCTGCCACGACGCAGGGAAACACAAATATTAATAACAATAATTGGTTTTGGGGGAAAAGAAATGGCGAAGTATCTGTCTCATATATCGTTGGACACCTCAACCGCGCTGCAAGGGAAGGGATAAAGGAGGGAGTGAAAGAACAAAGGAAGAGAGAGGTGCCGTAGTGGAGGGCTCCGGAATAACTTCGACCACCTGGGGATCTTTAACGTGCACTGACATCGCACAGCACACGGGCGCCTTAGCGTTTTTCCTCCGTAAAAACGCTGCCACCTTGGTCGGGTCTGGACCCGGGTGCTCCGGATCAGTAGCCAAACGCCCTAACTACTGAGCCACCGCGGCGGCGTAAACATGCTCGTTTCGTTGATTGCTTTTTCCAGCACAAAGTGAACGAGCTACGGGTACCGCACCCGGAGGCTCAGCGCCGAGTACAAATATTTAAAAAATCTTGGGTATCATAATCAGTCATCAGCTTAACTACGTACACTGCTGGCCAAAGGCCACGCCAATTTCCCTCCAATTAACCCTGTCCTGTGCCAGCTGCGGCCATATTACCACCCAAATCTCCCTCTCCCTCCCCCCTATCTATAGGAGGAAGAATGATAGTGGAACCTCGTTATAACGAAATAACGGATATAACAAAGTAATGACGATTCCCCTTGTAAGCTCGGACAACACGGTCTGTAACGAAGCAATAGCCAGGCCCCTTTAACTTAGTTACAACGAAGTTCAACTGTATTCGTGAGATTAGGAAATTCGCGGGGAGCAGGACGATAGTCAGGGCCACGTTGGATTGGGAAATTCGCTGGGACGTTGTTTTAAAGAACAAAAACAGCCAAGAAATCAACCAGAGTGCAAACCAGCGTATGCACAGCTGCGCAGGCCTCTGGTTTATATCGTAGCGGACTTTTGCGGAGAGTCAGCACATATGCCGGAAGAGACGGTACATGCACTCCGTTTCTCATGTTCAGCGCAGTGTCGTAACTTTCTGCCGTCCCCTGTTATACGTTTTCTTGCGCAGTATTAAGTCTTGGAAATCAAAGAAAAGAACGAAGGAATTGGCGGCTATAGGCGAGTATTTTCGGAACTACTGTGCGTCCGAGCGCAGCGGGCCCGCCATCCGGCCAGCGAAACAGGCGAGACGACCAGCAGAGAGCGGAGCGATTTCTCGGGTTCCAAGTCCAGCCGACCACGCCCCCCTGCTGCTGCCGCGCGATGCGAGAGCGCGCTCAGCTGCCTGGAGAAAAACTGCGCCGAACGGGCAGAGCCAAATGGCCCTCACAGCAGAGAGCAGGGGCAGCAGAATGCGTGTACCGCGTTTTCCGGCACATATGACGCGCGCGCCGCAGGAGAGCGCGACGATATATGGGCCACAGGTATGTGCTCCGGCCACTATGCAGTATGCACCCTCCCCGGTTTGGCACTCTGACTTCTTGACTGTTCAACGCATTTCGCACTCCCATCTCTGGACTTTTTTTTTTTTGGCCGTTCAAAGAAAAAGGTATATACCAACTAACTTCACGATGCCATGTGGCCCGGGCTTTCTCCCGCTCCTCAACAATGCCCTGCGCAACTCAATTTCCTCCTCTCCATTTCAGCAAGGATAGCAAAGCTCGAGTTCGTTCAATAATACGCGGGCTTCCGTTTCCGCCTCAAAACCCTATCGTCTTAATCTCCCCGTAACCATATTTCGACCCTATCGTTACTCAACCATTATACAGTTTGACCCGCACTGCCCCAAATTCTTCGGCGCACTACGGCCTGCCACTAAGACGCGAATCCATGTGGCATGCACAACATAGAAAAGGAAGGGGGGAGAAAGGGGCAGGGGAGGCTGGAGCCACTCGCAAAGCGAGCTTAGGGGCGCCGCTCCCATCTGTTGTTGCCGTGCAGATGTAGAGCAGCAGCTGTTAATTCGACGCTGTGGCCTTTGCGGAGCCTTCGGCACGCTCCCTGACGATCCAGCCTCGATGCGCCGACGCCGGCAACCCCAGTTACGCAGTTTCCAATACGCGTGCATGCTGAACGAGCAGCACGCACCCCTTGGTCAGGCGCGCAGTCATGCGTGGCGAAGGCGCACGCCGCCAAGGCTATCCGGCCAGTGCACCTCGAAAGAGGATCGGCTTGCAGCCATGCCGTTACACCTATCACCGTTACCTATAAGAGACATGCTGAATATATAGTATACCCTGAAGTCGAGGTAATACTGCCCTACGCAAGCGTCGCGATTCGCAGGAAACGGGATCGCGCAAAGGCTTGCACATGCACTGCACAGTTGCACAGGAGACGACACAACGGGTAAAATCTCTGTACTGCGATCGCTTCGCCATACTTGTCGGCAAAAAAAAAAAAGTGCCTGCAGTCTAACTTTGCAACAGCCGGTGTTGCCAAATCATTTACTCGCTTTCTTAAATGACACCGATCGTAGCGTACCCCCAATGTCAAGACAGCATACGCACCAGCCGCACGTGTTCGCACAATTTTTGTGGCAGCACACATACGTGACTACACGATCACCGCCTTCATCAAAGGTCAGAGAAAGCGATATAACACGCAAGCCTCAGGGCGTCGTGCCGAGATGGGGCAGTTGCTTCAACGCGGCGCTGCACTCAAAATGTCGACTCCGGGTCAAGCAAAGATCTAGCCTCGTACGTAGATTCGCCGAAGCAATAATCATCGAACTGCATCATGGCCGAACTACGCCTCGGGAAATTCCTTTCCCGCACACGTGTGCGCACACGCACGAAGCGTGCCTAGTATCACACACGGAGGGAGACGGCGAACGTGCAATTAGCGAGACACGTGCGGCACGCCAATGCCACCGGCGGCGCGCCGATCGGTCACACTCCGTCGCGGACGCCCAGTTCAGAGGTACCGACAGTTCCGTGCACAAACCAATCGCATCCGGGGCACGCACGCAATGCGTCAATTTCCTTGGGGAAGCTGACCTGCACCACCGCACTCCGCGCGCGAATCCGAACACTGCAAGGTGCCTATTAAGGAGCCACAAAGTCGTACCGCTTATACAATCAAAACTCTACCACCAGTCGATTCGGGCAGAGGCTAGCAACAACGCCAAAAGGATGATCCCAGTTTCAACTAAGAGGATTCTGGTGTGGGCTAGTTGACTCATACTTTCTACGAAACAGATCAACACAGCGCAACGGAACTAAAGCCCAACAATACCAGCACAGCATTTTTATCAAGTCCGACTTCTTGCAATTTCTTCCTCCGAGTAAGCAGGGAGGCAAAGTTGAAGCGACGTTCCATTCGGCGATCCCACCTTCAGGGAATTCGAGCAGCAAAATTTGGCGAAGAGAGAATTTTCACGGAGTTTCTGGGAATTTCAAGAACTGAAATCACACCGATTATTTCAAAATGGCAATTTTCAAGCTGCTGCGGGGAAAACGGGTCTCAAGCAGGGAATTTCGTGTCTAATTGAGCGAATTTTCAGTTACGGCATGAAAGATCACTGGCGATTTGAAGCCGGGGGGAAAGGGGGGGGGGGCGGCAACTAAGGTCCGCTTCAGCCTGCAGTGGACCTATAGTCGGATACAACTCAAGAGCCCAGCGGCTCTTCCCCGTCAAAGGACCCCCACCCAGCCACTGGCGTCGGACGATTCTCACACAATGGAGAGAGGGCACTATCCCCTTTCATCTACGGCTCCCTGCTTTGCCACACTAGCAGGGTCATGGGAATCGCCCGACGCCATTGGCTGGAAGAAGGTCCTTTGACGGGAAAAGCTGCTGATTTATTAAGTCGTATCCGAGTATAGTTAGGTTGGTGACGGTTACACTTAAAACTAGAGCAGCGTGCCCTCAAAAGTGCTTAAAGGAAGTAGCACAAAAAACGACCATTGTAGTTGGACCGACGAGGACAATGAATAATCATTCGTTGAAGTCCTTTTCAGGCACCGCGCTAATGAGACACCACCCCACAACCTCTGTTCATTTCAGTCGCGTTTAACAGCAGTCGCAATCGTTTCCAGCGTGCAGGGGGCCAGACCCGACCTCCTCCACATAGTCTGGACACCAGACGGCGGCCACACACGACACCGCTTTCACCACAACTGCACGCAACTAAGATACGACCGACAGGACGCGTCTGCGCAGTTCGGTCGTCGGCACGCCAGCAGCACAGGCCCACCAACACCTGAGACACACTTGCGAAGCTCACAAAGGCTGCCGACGGCGCGCGCGCTCCGCGGCTAACGAAGACCCGTCGTCATCTCCCACTACAAATCCCCCCCCACGTATGCCTCCCGCCATTCAGAGGCAAGCGCAGCAACAACGAGGCGAAGCCGGATAAGAGGACGGCCTCTGGCAACTACCACTCCCCCTCCCTAATTTGGCACGCCAGTCTTCCTTGCGTCACCGCGGCCTGTCTACTCTTACGCTGATCCAAGGAGGAAAAGACGGGGTCAAGGCTGCCGCAATATCCCCCCCAGAGCTGCTGCTTCCACCGTTCGAGAGAGTCCGGCATTCCTTAGAGGGTTTCGGCTAGATCCCCGCGCTGCGCCCAGTTGCCCACAGCTGAGGAAAACGCCGCTCTCTACGGCGAGACGAGCGGCAGCTCTTGGCTGAGGAAACAGAAAAGGGGAAATATTTGGCGCCTGAGCGGCTCGACAGAATGCTGCACTGGACTTCGAAGGGAGCCCGCAGTCGGGGTGAGAAGGAGACCCGAGTAAGTAAAAAAAATAAAAATTTCCTCACGCAGCGCCTGTTTCTTCCGGATAACCTCCCATAATCACAGCCTCCCTAACTCATTCAAAACAAAAGCAATGCGTAGTGCAATAACATCGCTGTTCCTAAAACTTTTCTATTTCCATCGCGAGGCCCACTACTGCCCATTATCATCTTGCAGCGCTTCCCCAGTACTGCAGCTGCCTACGGGGAAAAACGCAACAAATGGGAAGTTCTTCTCGCATGGAAAGGCAACAACTGCAGCGTTCTGATCGTGGAAGGCGAAATGACAGCTAAAGTCACCGAGCAAAGGATGCGATTAAATAACCTTTCAACAGCGCAATCGCCTATTTGCTCGACCATTTCTGTTTCGACACGGAGCGGCAGTGAACGCGTAAACGGGCGTCGTGTCGCTCTTCCTGTCTTGTGCTCTCGGATCCTTTCGTGCTGTTACGTTGTGGGTAGTAACCAGGCGGCCAAGTCGTCTGTGTTGCTTGCTACGAAACGCAGCACACGGCTAACCTACCTGGCGACTTCGCACCGGTTTTGGTAGTAAACTTGGCATGGGTCAGATTACGTTAGGTTTGCTTAAGAAGAGAGGAAGGCGTGGTGACTGTCTCACTTCCAGAGGACACCCGAGCCCAGCCGTCAGGGAGCGCATGAAGTAAGTGCCGAGAAGGAAGGCAGAACGTAGAAAAGAACAGATGAGAACAGAACAGATGGACAAAACTGAAAATCGAACAGAGCGAAGGAATGGAGCGGATAACTGAACCGCAGGCTCGACGCAGAACGCAGTCCCAACGAGGGCCCCTCTGCGCACGAACTTCTTGTCCGCGTCACAATGGCACACTGCGTGCTTATCAAGTTATCCGTCACGTGAGCTGGCCACGTGCTCTCCATTGTCGACGACGCACGCAAGGGCTCAGCAGTAGCCACGCGCCGAGATGACAATCATCCCGCAGTGCCTAAAGGGCCGACACCCTCCTCCTGCAGATTCCTCCCCTATAATAGATACCCGAGGCCCTCTCCCCTCGTGACCGCGCCCGAGACGAGAAAGAAAGAAATGGAGGGGGCTTCGCAATGAAAGGAAGCTCACCACACAGCACAGCAGAATGTGGAGCGATGGGTCCCCGGGATAAGACCGAGACGAGAGGGTGGAGGCAGAGATCGAGCGCACCAGAGGCCCCAGCACAGCCTTATCGGCCGAGGAGCGGCCCAGAAAGAGAAGGCAGAGAATTAGCCGAAAAGGAGAAGGTTTCCACGACGCCAAAGAAAGACACTGAGATAAGGCCGAGTAGAATATGCGATACCAATCGGCGATTTACCAGCCAAGGAGTAGCTTGGCGAAGAGAACCAAAAGAACGAGATAGCACAGGCGCAAGACACAACCAAGGAGAACCATAAAAAAAAAACTGCAGCTGGTGGAAGAACTATAGGGTACGCCACCGAAATGGAGAAAGTACAAGAGGGGGGTGTACAGATGGGAAGGGAGAGTGACAATAGAACACAGGGCACGTGCAGAGCCGTTGAACAGCCGTTTCTACTCGCAAATGAAGGATGGAAGGGAAGAGAATGGCAGAATGAAAGCGCTTGGAACGCGTCGAAGGCTGGGGAATGAAGCCGACGCAAAACGCGGCGCGAAGTTCGCGACCCCTCCGGAGGGGACAAATAGACACGCGTGGCGGCGGTAGTGGCTTGTTCATCACAAAACGATAACGAAAACTGCCGCCTGTTCCCTGAACGCCTGATATCCGCAGCCGCCACAATATAAGAGGGACAACGAGGGTCGCACAGCTAGCATGATATAAAGTACGGAAAGATTAGGAAAGGTAGCGGAGAATTATTATTTACAACTATAGGACAAGGACATCGCGTTAACGCACAAACCGGCAAACGAGACAACTGAAGAAAGGAGTAGTCGTCCGTCCTCTCAATACAGCACAGGACTGCGGCAAGAGGGTGGGAACCGCGCGTAACTATTAGTGATTTCAGTACAAACCAGGTTTTGAACTGAAAACGGGCAGATAATTGTCACTGATAAAGCATAAACGGGCTCAGTCGAATTTTAGGGACAAATTGCTAGATGTAGGGCCACGCCCCCCCCTCCCCCCCACCACACACACACACGCACAAACTGAGCGACACAGCACTGTTTCCAAAAAAAAAAGCATTTCATAAGGAAATCGAGCAAAAACTAAGGTTTGCTCAATAAAAACGTACTATCGTGAGCAAAAGTTGTGACCCTCCCCCCAAGTTTCGGCCCGTGCAACTCTGCATGAGGCGCCCCGTGACAAAGAATGTCTGGTGCAAAGACGGGCCCACAGCGCCGGTCTAGGATCCAGGAGTGCTTCGGAAGGTTGCGCCCCAACGGAAAAGCTGCACGGGTCGGAAATTAAGAGGGGGGGGGGGGGGGCGTGTCTCTAACTTTTTGCCCACGATGGTAGACACCGATGCTACAAGCGAAAAGATGAATGCACAGCTGTAACCGAAGCGCAAAGATCGGAAGCCGCAGATGAGAGATGATCGATCGCAATCCGTGAAAAGTCGATCGGGGGACAGCAAGCAAATCGCCCATCCTTCTCAAATGGTCCAGCAAGAAAGAAGAGGGGAGAGGAAAGAGAGGAGCAGCACGGAAATCGGACCTCCACCCCCATCCCATTATTTCTTGTGCCATGTGTTTGCGCAACACGGTGTCGCTCGCGTACGAGGAAGCCGAGATAACGACAGCGGAGCCAACGTCACGAGGGAGACACTCTCCTCGGAGGCAAAGAGGGCCCAGAGTAACACAATCTTACCCAACTCTTCCAGGAAGCGGTTCGCAGAGCAGAAAGCCGATGCCCCAGAGGAAGGGAGACACGATCCCCAATCGCGCGCTACTCAATGGTCGGCCCTCGTTGTTACTATACTGTAGCACAGACTGCTACTGTAGACACGACGACTTTCGTGAGAGAACGCAGCGGTGACGAGGCGAATGTTTATTCGCAAGGGACGGTCCCGTAAGTGGTACAGCTGATCGATGGATTCTGGCGTGTCGAGGCAAGGCCAGCAACGGAGGGCTCCGGAGGTTTGCTTAACGGCGCAGTCACCAAACATAGGAAACAGTCCTGCCAACGGTACACGGTTACACGTGTCAGCAAATCAGGAGCACACAATGGAGGGCACGGAAGGAAAAAGTAAAGCAGTGACTGTTTGCGGAAGTGATGCTCAGAGAGAAAAAAATAGCTTGCAGGCTGGTAAACACCGTGTAACGAGAGATTCGGCGACATATCTCCGCAATGGTGAATATCGTTTATTCGTTATTGTTTGCCTGCTCTGTTTTGTCACTGTGTTCGGGCAACTCAGGGTGGCGCGTTGCCATGGCACATTACAGTGACGTTACTACATGCTGACCAATCAGCGCAAGGCGATACACCTGAGCAGCCATCTCCCCCTTCTCCACTTTCCTCCCCGCACTCTATGTTACGCCAACGCCCTGCAGAAGCGAAAAACGTGCCCTTAACAGCTGTCGCTGTAGAAAGAAACAGACGAAGCGCGTTTTCACTTTCGATATGAGAATAAAAAAATCTGGCCAGTCAGTTACGGCTCGGTGCGGTTAATTCCGCGAAAAGCTGCCATTTGGGATATACGCTTACTATCTGTTGTGGCTGCTTTTGGGATTTTGCGTTACACGAGCAATGTGTATACCCATAGTAAATGCAAATGGCTTCTCGCCTCCTTGTCACAAAGGCCTCCCGGACACCTCGTCAGCTCGCCTCCCATGCTTTGACAATGGATGAGAGAAAACGCTGAAGCGTGGATACACAACGAGGGCCAGTAATAACCGGAGCTATGCGGTATGAAGCAGCATAGCCGCTGGGACGACGGTCCCCGATCGTTGGAGGCGCGCGCCAGACGGCACACAACACCGATCACTCACGGCGGGAAAACCATTACTCGGACGATGACGGCGCCATTAGGGAAGCAGCTTCTGCGCACGTGCTCGAAAGCATAACCGCGGCCAGCGACAGCCAGGCGCCGCGATTGCACGCCCGAGAAAGTTTCGGTCACTTCGAGGCACATGTCGGGACAGAGAGCGAAAGTTGGCGAATTCTCCAGAGACAAATTCCCGTCACTGCAGCCGCGGACATCGCGTCGAGTGTGTCTTCTCCGAGAGCCACCCTTACCGGCTACCCGATACGAACGACCACTTCAAGCACCCCCCTGTACTTCGGTTAAATAATCACGCGGGACACGTTCGGTTACGTCACATTGGCGTTCTCGTTCACGCCACGCTGAGGCGATGGCTCCGACGTCGCCTGCCCCGGAAAAAAAAGTGTCATACACAGCCATCGGCGTAAAAAGCTACAACTCAATCAACCCCCCTTCTAGGCTACACCCGTGTTAAGCCAAAGCCACCTAGACAACTGTTAAGCGCTCCCGCTAGGAGTAAGCTAAGCCGCCCCCAACCCTATCTCATCCCAAAAGGAAATGCGAAGATACGGAAGACGACGTCAAATGGGCAGAGAAGACTAAAGCAGCCCGAGGTGCCCGGTGGAAAACAAAGCGAGCCATTGTGCGAAACGATCAGACGGGCGGGCCGACGGCCATAATACGCACAACACACACTACTGCTGATAACCCCCTCCCCGTCCCTTGGACCCAGACTGCAGTGGATAAGGCCGGAATGGCCGGTGCCGGCGAGCGACGACTGTCGCGGGCGTTACGTGGCCCCCCTCTTTTGTCCGCCACTTTTCTCGGCTTTTGTGTCCCGCGCACACCGACTTCCGCAACCCCCTTTTAACAACAAAAAAAAAGGGGGGGGGAGGGACCAAAAAAGAAGTAAAATTCACCCGCGGCAGGCAGCAGCCATCAAGGGCTAACGTCAGGGGAAGGGGCCAGAGGCGACGCGGCACAAAGGAATGCACACACGTGGCCCCCGAGGGTTACGGCAGCGGCGGCACCCTCTTGCCGGCGCCTTCAGAAACTGTCGGCAGAACAAAAGACGAGGGGGAGGAGGCTTCCGATAAACAACACACTGCTCTCGGAACGGCATCCCGTTGTTTTCTGACTCCTGGCCGTACCGCATTACGAAACGGGTTTCACTTCTTGCGACGTCCAAACCGCTGCTGCTGCCCGCAGTCCCTATAATGCGGCAGGATCGACGAGGGAGCATTACAAGCGACAATTCGATGCTGCTGCCGCGCGGCGGAGGGAGCAGAAAGAGAGGTAAAGAGAGTTGATGAGGATAAGAATGGTTGGCAGGCCATTGCGGCAGCGATGAAGCCTTCATCGCAAGACGGTTGGCAAGCTGGGATTACCCCTCGATTTGGAACAATAGAGAGGAGCCGTTAAGCCGCCGCTTGAAGCGGCTTCGCGGTATGTCCAACTATGCTGCGCCTTTAGCGAGTGTACACGAAATGAAAGACGGGTCGGTTAGACGGCAGAAATTTTTTACCGTCAGTCCAGAGACTGTCTGCAGACTATCCACAGACTGTTTAAAAGCTGTGCAATAGATGTCTTAAGGCTGTCTAAAGACGGTCGAATAGTTGCCTAAAGGCTGTCTAAATATTGTCTAATAGTTGCTTAAATGCTCAGAAAGTTGTCTAAGACCCTAGCACAGTTGATTCCCTAGAAGCTGTGCAAAGCCTGTCCAAAGAGTCTAAAACCTGTCTAAATGCTGACAGACTTTAAATGCAGTCTAAACCATCCCTCTCGTGGTCGGCTGTGTTTTTACACGCCAAAGCAATCCTGCGAGCCAAATGAATACGAATGGAGAGCGGAAGGAAATGTGCGCATCCCAAACCGCCATTGGTCAGTGGCGCACCTAAGTAGGTGCTCAAAGAGATGGCGGGGTCATTCGCACCACATCCATGCGTACAGCCTTTGCCAAAACCCGCACAGGGCTTATTTAACATGCAGAGTGGCTCTTGTCATCAGCGCTCCGAATCTCTCGAGGGTGAGTAGGGGTCCCTGAATTCACCTCATCCAGGCGTTCCAAGAGCGTTGCTCGAAGAGCAACACTACATGCGTAAAGCACAGCAAAGAAAAACAGCGCGGCCCGTAAGTTTTCAGCAGAGGACGCACACGTGAAGACGTCCGAACAACGATGTGCATGCCTGCTCTAGAAGTCTGCCTTTTGACACGCGTCTTTCTGCGCCTCACCGCTTAGTGTATTCTGTGCGCGCAGCTCTTATTCAGCATGCCTGAGTGTTACAATAAACTACGTGTGAGTGCAGAGTTTCTCCGTGTGCGTGTAATCCTCATGTGAATGTGGTTCTTGCGCCACAGTTATGTCTCAAGACTGCAACCAGTTTGCGCTAAAACCTCGCCCTACTCAAGCAGGGCTATGCGGTATAGTGTCATCACAACCGGGTGCAGGGTGTCGTCCTTGACCGCCAAAGGGGTTCCCAATCGCGGACACCGAGCGCAAACAACTCTTTCCGCGTTGCCAGGATCCAACTTCCCCCAATCAGGCCGAACGAGCCACTGCGGCACGCACTGGGCCAACAACGTGGGCGGAGGATGCAGGCAGAGTCGCCAGCGGCGATGGAATTCGGAGGATGTCCGAGGAGAGAGCGGAGCCAGGCAAACAGCAGCAGCAGCAGTGGACGGCTACGCGATCGAAGGACGCACCAGATGAGGGCACAGCCGGAAGGAATGCGCCGGAAGGAACGGTTGGCAATGAACGAGCTTGGGCGCCGACAACTTTCACGGGGAAAGCGCGGGCGCGCTTGGCTGCATGGAGCTATTAGAGAAGATGATATCGCAGTTCAGGCGCACGCACGCAAGAACGACAACGCGAGAGTGAATCATCGTGGGGAACGGAAAAAAAAAAACTGCGCTATCTTTCGTTTCGAAGGGTACTTACAGAACAGCGATCCGGCCTGTTCTCAGTCGCAGCAAGACGGAACGTTGACGCGCACGGAACGGCTAATACGAACATTAAAAGGGAGCACTTTTTCCGACAATTCCAAAGAGAGGAGTTAACTTTTTGAGCTAGATGTGCGTTCTCGAGGACCCACGTCCCAGATGAGGACCCAGATTGAGGGTTAACGCTAAAAATCTGACACTACGGACGACACTTGCTGTAGCTACATGCAAGGCGGAGAAAATATAAAACATCTTCATCCCGTGTAAGGACCTCCAACCCCCAATGCACGATGCCGCCGCAAGAATCGGGGAAGCACTGGGGTTTCGGAAGAGCCAGGGCATGCGCAAATTTCAAAAAAGTAGAAACAAGAGACGACTAGAGCATTAGCGAAGAAGGTCAACAAAGTAGTATGAAAATGAGAGGACGAAAACTGGCAGTTAACCCGTAGATACAGCGCACGCTAGGAATCAATGGCTAGGTGACATTTTTCACAACCCTGATACCAAGGGGATGCTGATAACCATCTATCTACCTAGGAGACTGACAGAGCGCATCATTTAAATTTCATCCACGAAAATAACTTTCACCTGGTATTTACAGCTCCGTTTTACACTGTGTCGCGCCACTCGGCTGTGCGTCGCCTGGCAAGGGGACAGTTTCACTGCTCCAATATACTAAACTAAATTTCGAAACGTGATTAAGATCCGACCTCTCAGACTCCGCAGACAACGGCAAAAGGAGGCAGCTCGGCAGCACCACTGCAATTAAGCATCGCCGCTGCCATCCCTCTACAGCGGCACGGCCCCTCACGAATAACAGCAAAAAAAAGGCGCACGCAGTCGGAGAGCAACCGAGCCTCCGGAAAGCGCCCCCCCCCCCTTTTTTTTTTTTCAGGAACTCGGCAGCACCAATATAATTTGGGACACACTCGTTCATTTCCGAAGGCCGGAGGGAGCAAACCACCCCTGCAAACCGAACCTCAGCCGTCGCGCCGCCAATAATAATAATACAAAAGAAAAAAAGAAAACGAAGCCAAGGATACGAACTGGACGCGGCGGGCCAGAGAGCTAAGAAATCAAGGGGCGCCTATATGGGGGGAAAAGAAGGAAGGAAGAGGGATGGCGAGAGGAAATGGGGAAAAAAAGGACAGCACTCGGCGCAGCGGACCCGTCTTCCGGTTGGTGAGCGCCTAGCGGCGGGTGAAGAGTGGAAGGGAGAGATCGCTCATTACTTCCCCATTTCCGCGAAGGAATCGCCAAGTCCCCTTCTCCCTCCCCCGCCATCTTCCCAACTGGCCGTTTCCTAGAGGCACCGCCCACGTCGTTGACGCCGCACGCCCAACTCTTCTCCCACGCCCTGACCGCCCCAATAGGAGCGGGGCTTTGGGACTGTTTTGAGCCTCTCTCATGATTGAGAGCGAGCGTTCCGCAATTCCGCACCTGTGGTGCACGGTTTGGTAATGCAATCTTGCTCCTGCCGGAGTCACACAAGCGTACGTCCGGCGCTAACAGTTTTAGCCTGCCCGCCATCACCCCAATGTTCCGTTCGTAGGCCGCTAGACGGCGCACGATTAGCGCAAGGTTACAAAGTATGTTCGCTAGCTAGCAAGCCATAACCAGTATTCGATTCATTCCCGTAAAAAACGCTTACAACTTAAATATAAAGCTTTCACGCATCTGGAAACGCGTCATCCGTCAACTTCCGTGTGCGCGGGCACATGCGAGTTCCGTCTTCGCGCCGCGTTGCAGCGCTGCTGCGTTTGCCGACGAAGGCCAAACTATCATCATCATCATGGCCGCCGCCAATGGAGCCGTCGTCTAGCTTCCTTCCGGTATGAGTCGATCGATCCCGATCAAGATGGAACGGCGCTTGGCAGGGGGAGGGGGTGGGGGGAGGGCGAGCGCCCAAGTTAGGGAAAGAGGGCCGTATTAAGGCGTGATCTCCGCCGCTGCATCAAGTGGTGCCCCCGCCACGCACGCAAAAGGGAGACTTCGCGCCAGCGCGGGACGACAATAGAAAGGGGAGAGGAGGTGCAAGGCAGGCAGAAGCAGCTCATCGTCGTCGTGCGCTCAAAATATACGGCGAGGGAGGACGGGAGAGCACGGAATCAATGATGTCACGAACGCGGCCCGTGACGTCACCGGTTCGATGGAAAGCCGGCACGCCATGGGGTGAACGCCCTGTTATAAGCTTGGACGGGGGGCCTCCGTGAAAGTTGCTGGTTGGCCGCAGAGCAGGGGAAAACGAAAACAATAGAAGCGACGGTCGAGGGTGAGGAGGTCGGAAGGCGCTAAGTGAGCGGCGATCACTGCCAGCGGCTTCGACGACACACACACACGCGCGTACACAGACAGACGGGGGTGGGGGTTAACGAGGCAGGAAATTCGCCGTAACACGCGGGCAGTGCCAGCTACGACGGCGCAAGTAATCTCCCGTACTGCCCTGCTACACACTTCCCAAAGGTCAATGGAAGTCTGCGCCCTACGTTTGCCTAGATGGATGCTACACTGACCAACAGCATCGTTCATTGAACAGCGACTGCATCGACGTACTACGTAACATTTGTTTGCACTGCCCAAGACAGCTTTCATCCAGCAACTTGAGACGGTGTCTGGACTTGTTTTTTTAAGAATTACTTCACGGGAGTAAAAAAGATGAAGGTTATTTTACGTGAGCTGAGATGAGATGTTGGTGGCTATTAACAAAAATAACAATGGAAGGAAAAGATGTTGCCAGCCGCGACATCTGCCATCGAAACCCGAAGCACCTGAGCTGCGTTTAGCGCACGCTGAACTTTGTCCGCCATACTCACGGCTGAGAGAAGTGCACTAAAGATTTTCCCCGCCGCCCGATTGAAACTCGCGACGTCTACACCGAGAAAGACTTGTTGCCGCCGTTTCGAAGTGAACGGCGGCGTACCGCAGCCTCCGGGATCAGTGACGGCAATTCGGTGTCGACGCAGCGCAGTTTCCTCGCAAAAACGGCCGATGGAGGCGACACCTGCATCTCAATTTTGGTCTTTATTTCCACACGTTTTCAGCGTGAGCAGCCTCTTTCTGGTTAGAACGCGGTAATCTGTCGATACAGGCGGAAGGAGGAGGAGGGAAATGTTTTATATTCGTCGGCGAAAGTAGCAGATGGTGTCGGGGAAGAGCCCCATCGTGTGGTCATGAGCCCGTGACGTTCGGCGGCTTCTAGGGCTCTTGTCACAACCCGGATCCGTGTGTCCGAGTTGCAACTGAGCAACGCGGCCTCCCACTGGCCTGGATTCGAGAGTCCCGAGGGCAAGCCCAGAGTAAGTGGGATAGAGTGGCACGTTGGCCGCACAGTTGACAGGAAGGAGAGTAGACCCCAGGTATATATGCGGCATATATATCGCGGGGTTGGGGAAGGTGTTCGTTTGGAGTTGCCTCCACGCAACCTCTTGGGGTTTGGTTAGAGAGATACGGGCAAACTTCAACTTCTCCTCAGAGTCCCTTTAACACCGCTGCGACCTGGATACGTGTCCGCAATGCGCAGCACACGGAGCGACAAAAGAACAGTCCCGTACGCCACGTATCGTACGTAGGGGAGCAGTCCACGTGCCCTCTGCCACCGCCTGTGCCTCAGCTAGCTCCCGAACTGCAGCGGCACACTGCTCCAGGAATTCAGAGAACTAAGGGCCAGTGGAACGCACGAAAACGAAGACGGGACAGCACCGCGCGCGCGTCGAAACTTCGCTTCAAGGCAGCTCGGAGTACGTAGTACGCGAGCCATTCTTTCGCATGTCACACTGTTGCGGGCGGCGCACGAAGAGAACGGATCGCAGAGGCACACGCTAGCGGGCTACGCGGCCGCTTGCGATAACGACTTTCCATATCGCGACGCTCCTCCACACAATGAACGGTTGCTGGGCGCCTAGGAAAAAAAAAAATTAAGACGCACCGCCGGACCCGCGGGAAGCACGCACACAGTAGCGGCGCGCAAAACAACAATGGCCGATTTTTTTTTTTAGAAGACGGCGCAGGCGCACCTCGAGATCGGGGCCGATAAGAAAACCACCCCCTCGAAATGACGCTGGCCTGAAATGGAACAAAGAATATCTTTGTCACAGTTTTCTATAGAACGTCAGCCGTCATAGTCTCACCCCCACATTTCGTGGTGGTTCGCATGCAATGACGTCAACATATATCAAGGTCACGTGAAACATACACTCTCACATTAACAAAGATTTTTCACCGCTCAGTTTGTTTGTTTTGTTTTCTAACGCAAAGCTCCTTCAGCAAAACCACTGATCGGTAAAATGACTCGACTAGAGTCGGACACAACTCAAAAACAAAACAGCAGATGCCCCTCAAAAGAAGACCCCAGCCAAAGGCGTGACATCCAGCCTGAAATCGTAGGCGGTGGCAGATGAAAAGGAATTAACCACGGTTTAAAGGAATTAATCCCACTGTCATGAAAATCGGCCGACGCCATTCGCCGGAGGGACTCCTCTGAGGGGCGCGCATCTGCTGCTGTGGGGGGTACAGTATAGCAACGACACAGAAGAGACACCGGCAGCAAATACACTTTTGGACGCTCTGGCGCGAGAAGGAATTACAACCCGCACACACTTTCCAAATAGCGTTTCGAAATGTTGTAAGCATCACGGTGTCCTGGTTATACAAAAACGACCCAAAAAAGTAATAAAATGAATCTCATATCGACATTAATGTCTGGAAGCATTATACCCTACGACCACTTTCGGCCACTAATAGCAGGAATGAAATTTCTTCAGTGAATAATATTTATTTGGAGAGATGGAGGCGGAGTATCTCCGGATTAATTTCGCCCCCCCCCCCCCCCCCCCCCGGGGTTCTTTCGTGTGCACCCTTGCGTGGGATTAAAATTCGAGCCCGTTTCGCGCCTCCTCATAACAACGGCGCTCTTCTCGGTTGGTGGATATCCGGAGCCTTTAATACGCCCGCCAGCGCTATTTCTTTCCAGAGTGCAACGCGAAACGAGAATATATTTTACGCAACAGCGAATCCACGTGGCACATGATTCCGCGAAATCATTCCATTCGCGGCCTCAACAAAAAAAGACAAAATCTGCAGTTATACTCGGGCCTTCTTTTTTCCGATTAAACGTCATCAATACTGGCATTTATTCTGCGAACAAGCGGCTGGGATCTTTGCGCAGAAAAAAAAAAGTACACCCGCTAGGCCTGCCAACAAAAAAATGATATGAAATTTTTTACTCCATTAAAGTGCAAAGAGGATAAAAATACGTAAAAAAAAGTGTCAAGTTACAGTTTCATTCATTACCACACCGCCTACGTCCGCCTAATGTGCGCATCAAATAAATACTCTGCACAACAAAGCTGCTAAAATACAGGCGAAACATTAAAAAAAAGAGAGAAAAGAAAAAGTAATCTGGAGGGACGGAACTTGACAGAACACCTACGCAAGCGGAGAATGAAGCGAGCGGACAGAGACGCATAAAAGCCTGAAATCAGCGGCTGCAGTGTTTGACAATCCACCGCATAAAACTCCGCATTTAGCGACGGCATGGAGAAAGAAAAATAAAAAAAACCAGGAGACGTACCGCATCTACCCGTGTACAACTAGAACCGGTTATAAGGCTGACGTTCACTTCACGAACACTGAGTGGCTCGCTCCAGGCCGACGTAAAGTTAGAGATGATAATGATGGTAAACTACAGATGGCCCACTGCGGTTTTAAAGCAGCCATAATGGGCTAGTCGAAAATAATTAGAATCCGAATCCGACTCGTTACGAAAATAAATGAAAATGCAATGGATAACGTTTAATCCTAAATCACTGGAAAGCAACAAAAAAGTATTCGAAGCTGTTCGAATGCGTCCGGTAATCTTTTTCTTAGTTTTTGTGGAAAGGAAATGACGCTTTAACTGTCTCATTTATTTCGGTGGACACCCTAACCGCGCCGTAAGGAGAGCAACAAAGGTGGGAGTGAAGAAAAGAAGGAAGAGGTGCCGGTAGTGGAGGGCTCCGGAATAATTTCAACCACCTGGATATCTTTAACGCGCACAGACATCACACAGCACACGGGCGCCTTTTGCGTTCCGCCTCCACATATAAACGCAGCCGCCGCGGTCGGGTTCGAACCCGGGTGCTCAGGCTTTCCGTTAATGAAAATTTGTTGCTTTACTAGAAAGAGGACGTCCACAACGACAGAGGCAGATTTACGGGCAACTTGAACGGGGCTTTATGAGGGGTTCATACGCACGTTTTTTTTTTTTTTTGTATTCCCTAATATGCATAAATAAGAAAAGGCGAGCTTGGTCTTCGATATAAAATGTCTCGCGTAGGCTCGATCCGCGTCCCGATTCCCCCTGCCCCGAGTCGGCGTACTGTGCGCGGGTAAACACGGTACACCACGCCCACAAACGGAAGCTGTGCCGGGGCGAATAGCGGCGCAGACGTAAAAACAGGGACGGACGGCGCAGGACGAGCCAATAAAGGACGGGCTGCAAAGAGCGCGTGGGTGTCGCAAAACAGCGCCCCCATTTCCACAGAGGAGGACGGAACAGTTCCCAAAGGGGGGCCAGAGCTGCGCGTTCTTCTTCCCGGCCCAGAAATAGACGCGTAGCGGACCGTTACAACAAGCGGGTGTATTATGGTTTGAAACATTCCTGCGACGACTCAAGTCTTGACGCGACAGTCTGCATGCAGACTAATTAATTACTGTTAAACGCCGCTTCCTTGCATACTTCCAGTGTGGCGAATTCGGCACAGGCCTTTGTATTGGTCAAAAATTTAGATTTATGGGGGATTTAACGTCCCAAAGCGACTCAGGCTATGAGGGACACCGTAGTGAAGCGCTCCGGAAATTTCGACCACCTGGGGTTCTTTAGCGTGCACTGACATCGAAAAGCACACGGGCCTCTAGAATTTCGCCTCCATCTAAATTCGACCGCCGCGGCCGGGATCGGACGCGCGTCTTTCACATCAGCAGCCGAGCGCAATAACCACTGAGCCACCGCGGCGGCTGGTCAAATGTCGATGGGGACTCCGCCAAGGTGGGGTAGATTTGTAAAACAGGAGTAAGTACTCCTTTGGCTAAGCTTTGGTGCATGCCAAAGAGTAATTACTCCCTTATTACGCTTTTATACATTAGGAAGCTTTAGAATAGGGTGACCAGGCCTATAGGCTGAGGGGTTAGAGCGGGGAGCCAGTGCGCATGCGCAGAACAATAACCTAACTGATAGAGAACCCTACTTACTCGCCGCGGTGGCTTCGTGGGTTCGGCCGCTAAGCCCAGGGGAGGACTGATGAGTGACTATACTGATGTGAGCGTGGGGGAGGATGCATTTGCCCAACGCATTTCTTCGTCACTCTCCACCGAAAAAAAGAAGCGGGACTTCAATGTTTCTCCACAGTTTTTTACGCCATTGGCTAATGGTACCGCAGGATCGAATCGCAGCAGCGGAGAGCCCCATTTATATGAAGGGGACACCCAAAAGGCGTCCGTGTGCTGAGGGCGACGTCAGTGCACGACGAGGTGCCTCGAGTGGTGAAAACCAGTAACGACGAGTCGCCGCGGTGGCTGAGTGGTTATGGTGCTCGGCTTGCTGACCCGAGTGGCGCCGGTTCAATCCTGGCCGCGGCGGTCGCATTTCGATGGAGGCGAAAGGTAAAAGGGCCGTGCACTGTCCGATGTCAGTGCGCGTTAGAGAACCCCAGGTGGTCGAAACTATCTGTTGTCCTCCACTACGGCGTCCCTCGTACTATGAGTTAGCCAAACACCACTAGGACGTCGTTCAGATCCCATTTAGAGACGTTCATTGAAACAGACATACCACCGCCATTAACCGCTACTTAAGCATCTGCGAGAAAATGTTTACAGCGTAGAATCACCTTTTGGTCTAAAAAAGCTGAAACATGCACTTTATCCCGTGTTCGACGCATGAAAAACCTGCATTCCGTATTTCCCATACCGGGAGCATTCAAACAATTTTTTTTCACGAGTTCTTTCGTGCTACGGGGATGCACACTGAGCTATGATTGCATAGCAGAGCGCATGATCCGTTAATTACGAGCTTCCTGGATCCAAGCCCCCGTTGCGGCTTTCACCAGGAAACCCCTTCAGAGTTCCTTGTGGCAAGAGTCATAATGCGAAGTTGCGAACAATAATGACACTGACACGTAGCACTTGCAGATAGAGAAACAAAGAAAAAAAATGTGACTTCTAATTCACACGACGCCTCGCGTAGCGACGCGATCGACGCACCCTGCACAAGTGACAGCAGAGCGGCAAGCTGTAGGCTATAGTTGGTGCATCATACGCGTTCGAAAATTGGGTCACTGCGCTAACAAACACGGCCCATTCCGTCTACTTCCTCTCCTGATGCCAACGTTATCCGTTAGCGCAGAAATCGCATTTTCAAAGATGGCACAAATAAGTGCTTAGGCCAAAGACGGTGCGAAAAATCAAAGAATATCGATTCAAATCCTTAACACATTCGAGACGTAATCGCGCAATCTCAAAGCGCAACGGAGGGTCCAAACGCTGCTGTGACTGCTGCACCAACGAACTTCAACGCGCACCCGCTCCTACGCAACGCGGTCATTCAGCTTCCCAGAGAGGGCGTAAAAAAGGCATTTCACAGGAGGAAAATAACAAGAAGAAGGTAACGTCTTCAACCCATTTGCGTAGCTCATCAAGCGAACTCGGGGCACTTTCAAACCCTCCTCCCCTCGGCCCTTTGTAGTTTCTTCAGTCTAGATTCCGATCCTGAAACCCTATAGCGCTTCCCAGCAGGAAAAAAACAAAAAACACGACGAAATCGAAACGCGAGCCCCACAAAAAGAGGGACACGAAAAATGCTCGCCACCGCCGTAGGGCCCGCTAAGAGCCCCGCAACCACTGCCTCCAGAGCAGAGACATACCACAAGCATTAGAGAGAGAAGCACGAGCGCATTTTCGCGCGCCCACTGGCGAGGCGAATGAGAAGCACAATCTCGGGGTGTGGAATGGCGGGGGAAACGGGCTAACAGCACCGTCCTCGGCCGGCGCCAGAAGCAATCTGGTCCGGAGACTGCCGGGCAGTTTTCATTTACCGTAGTTTCAGGCGTACATTCCGCAACGCTAAGTTCTGGCTGAGAAAGAAGAAAAACTCCCAGGACGATTATGACACTCGGCAAAGCATCATTAAAGCGCAGCTCTAGTTTCTGGAACACAATTAAGTGCTAGATTTTCCGAGGCCACCCCTTTTTAGTTCGGAATGTTCAGTGTCAAAGTCCACGTTCTCTCGGATATCAACGTGAAATCACGTGAGTAGCATGGGGGAAGAACTGCCAACGCCGTCTTGCATACTCCTGGTGATGCCGCCACGAATTCCAAGAACAATCAGAGGCATCTGAAGTGTCAAGTGAGTGATGACGTCATGATTATGACACGCAAATCTGAACCGATATTGGTCACATGATGTGTTACGCCAACGACGCCGCTCCCACCAATATAACGAGCCAGTAACAGCTGCGCTGTAAAAATTTGTCTTAATTATTGGATGTGTATACTGTGCATTTATTACCATGAAAAATCATTGTTGACCTCCCTCCCCTGCAATAATGTCAAATGGATGATGTAAATGAAGTTAATAAATAAACAAACAAATACATAAACAGGCGCATAACCAGATAGCTGAGTGATGACGACGGAAGCACAGCGCAAGTGTATAACAGTAACAAGCATCGCGATAATGCGAGGCACGTTGGGGCGTCAGATTTTGTACACCTCAATTTCGAAAACACCAAGTAGGCTATACAGCCAGCGCCAGTGGACAGTAACCACGCAATTGTAATTTTTAATACCGCACAAACCGGGGACTGTATTCCGGAAAATACGGTATTCACATTTTTCCCTTTCCCCCTTTTTTTTCGGGCGACGTGCTTTAGTTGCTGGTTCCCTGGCTGATGTTCCCTAGCCAAGAGACGAAATTGCGGAGCCGGCGTGGACGCGTAGGGAAAGGGCAAACGAGAAGCGCATTAGCGATGCGGCGCTGTAAGCCCGGGGTCCAGTTCGCCAAGCGCGGCGACGCTGGGGTAAAATATAAACGCAAATGCGGGGTACCAGCTCCCTATCCTTTTTTTTTTTTTGCTCCCTTTCCTTACAGCTCCACATCTGCCTTAACGCCTGGTCTGTGCCCATACCTCTCTCTTCATAAATGTAAAATGCTCACGGGTAGGGTCATCTAAGCTATCACAAACTCTCTCATAATCAGGAAAAGTCTTGCTTTTCGAAAGGACACCCGCCGCTATTTACAAAATGGCAACCAAGAAGAACATGAAACCCAACTGGAGCCCGATCCACGTCCAGTGAACTTCACCGCACTCAAAAAACCCCACATACAGCTGAATCTCGTTAATTCCACGAGCTCGCTTAATTCGAATTTCCGGTTTATTCGAACTGGCGCGCTCCAGGCCAGTCAGCAGCACGTGTATTAAGGGGAGCCCAATCCGGCTCCATTTAATTGGAACTTCCGCACGATTCCAACAAATTTTCGGTCCTTTCGAGTAATATTATAATGAGAGGTTTCTGGGGTGGCAAAAAGCCGAACTATTTCAATGACCGGAGCACAACGAACGTAATTATCCCAGGCTACGTGAAATTTTCTAAAGCAATCGGATTAGAGAGTTTAAAAATGCTTCGTAAATATGTCCAGGACGGAGCACGCGTGAAATCCGAAGAGTTCGAACAGTAACTATACTTTCAACCTCCTTGGACGCATTCCCATTAAATGGTCTCCGCGAGAGCTGTTTAATAAGCAGGGAATGTATCTAAAGCTATAACAACATACCTCGTAAAACAGCTACATAAAAAAAGCGAACTTCGATACAGCTAGCTTTAGCCCAGCCAAAATATAAGCACAACAAGAAAAAAACGCATAGGCGGCAGGAGCTTTCGATAAAGAACTGGGTCAAAGTAACAATGCTCGCTGGCATGTGGCCTTTTATAACAAAATAAGTCATCGCAGATTCTTTTGTTGTTCCTCATGAGACAGGGAAATCACATTGTTTCTCTCATGGCAAGTATATGGAGAAAATGTAGCATACGAAAACCAACGTCACCGTGAGAGCTATATAACTGGTTTGCTCCGCACTCGCCTATCTGAATACAAAATAAGAACGAAAAAGAAGACGGTATACATTTCTTATGCGCTATATAGCCTTAACAGCCAATGTTTGCATTCCTTTTTTTTCAGGCTCTTTTTTACTAACTTTGATTCTCTATAACGTTTTTTTTTTTTGTATTTCAGCTCTCGTGTAGAATATAAACGTTAACTTAGCCTCCGCTTCTCCTCTGTATACCGAGTATCTTGAGCGGATGCTTTTAGGGCTATTGCTAGCAAAATAAATAAAAAGTAAAATATACTCCTTCGGTCTAGACAGGTCCGCGCCGCTGTCAAGAGACTTGTTTTTGCCCCAACGTCGGTCTCGTCGTGTGGTGTCGTAAACAATGAGCTGCGCTCAAAAACCTTCGGGCGCTGTCAGTTCTTCCTGTTTGTTGTTGTTTACATCTCTTGTTTATGTGGGTCTCAATTCAAGAGAAAAAGAGTGGCGGAGGGAGGCATTGTAGCTACTGGAATATGCGTCACATTGAGGACTTCACTTTCAACCACTCTCTCTCTCTCATAGGCGAGATACCAAAGGATAAAGAAAACAAAAAGGCCATTGTTATCGCTCTGTTTTCGGGCCGCAAGTACAAACGTAACAACACGAAGGCCACACAAAACATGCTGTCGCTTCCAGCGCACGAAAGATGAAAACACGGTACAAAGAGCGAACAAGAAACAGGTTAGACAAACGTAAAAAAAAGAAAGAAAGGCTACGGGACTCGGGTATATATCCATCAGTGGCGGACCTCATCATCCAGCCAAATGAGCCGCTGAGCACTGTCGTATACTGTCGCTCGATTCGAAGATGACGCATGCCTTTGAGGAATGAACGACCAGGGAAAGCAGAAAACCGGTTGCGGCCCTGAAGGCAATGGACAATGCGAAGAACACAGCGCTGACAGCGGGACGAGGCAAGGCGTACGCCGACATGAAGCCACGATGCTAAGTACACTCAATAGAGAGTAGACAATCGCTACCACCTCTGCAGGTACAAAAAAAAAAAGCAGGCCTTGAACATTTGTTTTCTAATTTCACTATCGGTCCTCGTCAAGACCAAGATAGGAGCGGAGTGATCAAGGAAGCTCAGATGCAACAAAATGAGAGCGCTATACAATAGGCCCAATACAAATAGTCAATATGGGGAGCGCCATCCATCCATCGATCCATCTACCTATCCATATGCCGCGCTGTGAAGCGAGTCACCTGGAATAGAAACACGTCCTTCTTTTCCCACAGCACCCCAACATTGCAGCACTGAGAACGACGACGTTTCGCGAAACTTGACTGCAGTCGGCCACTGGGACGAGCCGTTCTAGCGCCAGCGCAGAAACGTCGCGCTGGAAACGCTCGGAAAGGGGAAGAGGGGGCGCAACGACAAGCCATCCGTCACGCGAACAACTCGTCCGCACCCAGCAGCGACAGAAACACGTCGTCGGTGCACAAAAGGAATGGACGCGTCGGCAGAGACAATGGCTCCCGGAACGCCGCCAGGTTCATCAGCCCCGCGGCGCAAGGGGTCGGCAACTGAACGCGAAACGACGGGCAGACGGGTAGACAGGCTAGCGAGCCGAGGTAGCTGAGCCGACGGCAAACACAAGAAGCGCCGTCTGCCGCCGGCTCCCACCGGTATCCCACGTTTTCGAACGGAATGCGTTGTACGCATCCTTCAACGACGTCCCCCGACAGCTTGCAAAGTCAGGTTTTTGAAATTATCGGCCGAAGGGGATATGTTCGAGAGTTCGGACGCAAGGCCATTTCATTAACTATAACGGTAAGTTAAATCGGTCACGTGACGGTACTACGTCATTTGGGCGCGGGCACTAGGATATAATAGTTGACAATCTAAAAACTGCAGTAGCTTGGGACTTGGGAAAGTCAAACCCGATGGTAATGCTGTTTCGGGAGTCACCGGAGTTCTTTGATCGATCGGACTGTGGTGAAGGAACCCGTTCACGCCTACGCCGCCATTCGCAATCTCTACAACGCTTCAGCGCATCTTTTGAGAGAACTACCTGAGCAACAGATACTTAGGCGTAAATTTAACGTTGAGGACAGTATTACCTACCGATTTACTGCGTATGGATTGGCTGCACAGTTACACATTGGGGCAGCCCGGCGAAACGGAGATTCGGCTACGGAGTACCCGAGAGGGAAAGCCGTTTCGAGAGCCCCGTAGGCTGGGGGAGAGTGAAAGCTCAAAATGGCAGAATTATTCACGCTGACACTCGCAGAGTGCCGCAAGGAAGCGTTCACTGTCACGAAATGAAGGTCGCATGCACTGTCGACGCCTACCGTTTCGAGGCACACCTGCCCCGATCCAACTTCAGAAAAAAGTACAGGGCCGTCGACGCAACTTTTTAAAACAGGAGAACTGAAATGGGCCCGCTTTTCTCTCACGGAAAGACCCAATAAAGGGCGCGGCCAAGCGCGAACGCCAACGGCGAGGAGTCTGCTGCTCGGCTCCGTCCGGCCAAATCTCGCGAAGTAGTCGACGCGTCGGGGGACCGCTAATTAGGTTAATTGACAAAAATCGCGGCAACGCCGTCATCTCGCGAGCTCCTCCTGCCCGCGTTATCGGCGCCATTTCCACTCCGTCGCCTCGACGGCCTATTAGGGAAATTAGCCACGCGCGCGGAGAGACGTGTATAACGAACCCCGGCGGAGAGAGAGAGAGAGTCACGACTCATGCGTATATTCCGCGCGCAGACGCGCTCGCAAGACCAATCCGTATACGCCAGTAGCGATGGCCGCACGATGGGTATTGTTTCGGGAACATAAAAACACAGCCTCATCCGCAATAAGAAACACGTGAGATTTAGAACAAATGTGGCTCAGCAGTGGTCGCGCCGAGGCAAAGCACCGCCCCCACGAATCCAATGCCTGAAACAGCGTTGTCATCAAAGCGAGATCCATTTGCACGCTTTCTGTTCCTTTACTCGTCGCGATGTGGCGCCACCTACGTATGGGGAGCGTAAGCTAACAGCTCACATTCGTGCGCAAGTTGGCGCTGGCAGAGCTCACGCACTACAGAATCGAGATGAAAGGTCGGCGGTTCGAGTCCTGCCTCGGCGGTTGTCTTAGCTTTGTGATCTGACGACAGCCGACGCGCCGTATGCGGTATTTTAAGGGCATTAGCTCTTATTCATCACGTTTATCGATTTCTTGGGGTCTGCTACCACCTACCTTCGGCGTGAAATTTTCCAAGTCCTAGGAATTCAAGTTGGCGGCCCTTATAAGTTAATCGACAGAGCAACCCAATTGGTGTTGGATTGGTGACATCATTAGTATATGGATTTGGTGATTGATTGATGAGGTCACTGACATATCCACTATAACCGCCAATTGATGACGTCACCGAAAATCCAAGATGGCGGCCACCATAGGATATCAATAGGAAACCAATTGGTGATTGATTGGTGACGTAACTCATAATTTGAAGATGTCGGCCAATAATGGTAAGGAATTGATGACGTCATTAATTAAATTCTAGTAAACCAAAAAGCTAACTCTCGTTACTTCAACGTCTGCCAGACGGTGGCAGCATTTTTTTTTCTTCTTTCTTTTCGTCGGTGGGAGTCCGCAAAATAGGCTGAGACAGAAAATACGTCCGGGTATACGTGCATTCCAAGCGCAAAAGCCGCTGGTCAAACCCGCATTAGAAGAATAACTATATGTACTTAACGATGCTCTCCTGGGGGAAAGAACACCGCGCTAAGAAAACTGAGAAGACAGTGGCAATTTGGTTAATCCTGGCGACCTCGCGCGGGAAGATATATCGGCGATGGAATGAAGGCAGATCTCTTCGAGACAACGCAAGAACTAGCTAGGCCTTCGAAGAAGCAGGCCTCTGCGCGCGGTGCGATTAGGAGGAAGCGGAAGACGGGGTTCTGCAGATGGCATTTCCCACTTTCTTTCTTTCTGCGCAGACTTAAGAATTCGCCCGGGAGATTGGCTCGCGCTCCGCCGTTAGCACCAGTTTCGGCCTTTCGCAACGAGCAGGCTGCGGTGGCAGAACAAAAGAAACAGCTGAAACCAGTCCGCGCGAGCAACAGCAACCGAAGTCGTCATTACAGGCAAGAAGAAAGCCTCGTGCGCGTGCGATTTTGGGCTATTACGAAGACAAAACGACCAGCAGTGCTCTCCTAAATGAGAAAAGAAAATTAAAACCAGGCCGCGCAGCAATTTGTCTCGCTAACGGCCCCCTCCGCTTGGCTGGATACACGATTAGGCGCAAACGCGCGCGCAGCAGTAAAAGATGCCTGCGCCGGGCAGCCTCAGATAAGCGCAAGAGGCGGACGACTAACTGTGCGCGAGTGTGCCCCTGAGTGAACGAACGAGTGACGGAGGGTGAGCGAGTGAAGGATAGTGCGTGAGTGATTGGGTGAACGGCTGTTACTAAGGTAAGGATACAGTAAATGATAAAGAGTGATCAAGCGATCATCAACCGAGTAATTGCTGAGTGTGTGACAGAGATAACGACTATTACCGAGTTAACGACACCGAGTGACTGCGTGAATGACTGAGTGAGTGACAGTTAATGAGAGAGAGAGTGAGTGACCGACTGAGTAGCTGTCGATCTCTGAGTGGGTGCAACTAACTGATTACAGTTGACATAGCGATAGCTCCATTGATTTCTTCGATCGAAGCAGGGAGTGAGGGCAAATGGTGTCCAGAACGATTAGCGCACCAAGTTTACAACAGCTATACGACAAGGCTTGCCATGTCGGCAGATTGTCTACTCGATGAATCACCTCTTTAAATACGAAATGCCTTAAGGACATTGGCCGTAACGAGGTAATGTTTCAAGATGATCCATTACAAAAAAGGTCGTCTCCAGTTTCCATCCTTCATCTCTCAATGTGCTCCTGCAAAGCGTTCCCGAGACTGGAGCGATTAACTTGAGAGAAAAAAAAAAATCCCACGCATTCACATCCACGATCCAGGGATATTGTTGCGACTCCGCTGTGGGAGTCTCCAATGATTTCCGAACGTCGTCTATTCACAGTAGAAAATGCGATCATACACGGAGAAATAAACACAACTAGTCTAACTAGCAATAACAATGACGATACTAACAGAAGGCGCCAACGAAGATGGCAGGCTGCGGATGCACCGAAAGGAAGACCGTGCCGAAAACTTCCTTCGACGAGAAACCGTGCTCTAAGCATAACCAGCGCAACGATCCATCAACAAAGGCAGCAAAGGACCGCACCACCCGCTGACCCCCTTTCCGAAACAGCACGCGGCAAGTGTTCCCGCCGACCTTCACACACACAGCTTGTCATCGAACCAGTCTCTGGGCGCAAAAACAGAGCGCAAAACGCGCATAAATCATCGCGCCGTCCGGCTTAGCATAACAGCGAGCAGACGACAGGTCCCGAGGGAGAACCAGACAACCACGTTTCGGGACGGACTCGTACGCTCACACATCCTTTTTTTTTCTTTCGCCAGAATCATGCAGCGTTGTTGAAGCTACGAGGCACACTGGGGTGGCCACAAAGGCGGAAGCGAGCAGTGCTCAGTTTTCAACAACGCCCTCACGGGGCACTTGTTTACTAGACGAGCTTCACAAACCGCACTGGCTTTGCGGTGCGTCTGCAGTACACAACGTCGTACGCATCCATTCAGGAAGAGCAGGCGACGCGGTGTCGTGGCTCGGAGGAAGTAGGCACGCTCCGCTTTCGGCGTACGCCAGCATACGGACAACGCTGCTCGGTATTATCGCCCGAAGGGTACAAACGCGTCAGCACGAACCAGAAGCGAACGACACGTTGTCGCCGTCGGCAGCAAAGAAAGCACGGCTTTCTCGCAGCTCATCGCACAGTCATCCTGGCTACGGAGACGAGCCCACCATGGCCCCAGCCCAACGTATGCGCACCATTCGTTATAATAGCACGGCACGGCGGCAGCGTGAGGAAATCGCGACAGAGAGGAAGCTGTTAGCCGAAGCGCCCCGAGGCGTTGGCAGAACAAGAGGAACCGTCCATCAGCGCAGCGACGGATGCCGCTCCTCTGGAGCCGAAGACGAACACAGGCACGCACGTAAGAGGCGCCAAGGAATAATAAATACACACTGTCTCGACTGCGGCGGGAACAAGGTCCTCCTTCCACACACTGCGACGGTCCCAAAAACGACACAGTGGCGGGGCGCCTGATAGGGACCCGCTGGTGGGATGAAGTATAACGCCGTGCGGAGGAAATGTGGCGGATGTTGCGCAATTACCGTGGGACCTGTGGGACGAGGCTCGCCCTCCTCCCCAGCCCCCGGGCTTTATCTAGCTCCCTGCCTTGACTGCCGCCGTGATGCGGCGGGTTAGTGCTGGAGTCGCAGCTTGGTTCAGAGATATGGCACTTTTATTACCGTTACTTCTTTTTTGTGTCCGTGCGGCTTTATCGTTTGGCACCGCATTTATACCGTACGCTCTGGGTCGACAGTCGCCATACGCAGAAGACGACGAAAACCAAAGGAGAAAGTAGAAACCTGCAAAAAAAAAAGTACTTCGACGTAGAAAACGTTAAATGGATCCACTGAGGATAAGCAGAAGTTGGCCTGCAGCGATGGGCTACCACGTTCCTGTCATAAAGAGACCACTACCCACCGTAAACGAAGTTTCTATAAGCTAGAAAAAAACAGTAAAGGTGTCGCCATCCTTGGCCGATTTCACAACTAAAGTGCGTGCGTCGACGCCGAATTTTGTGCGCGGATCCCAGAGGCTAGGCTACACCCCCATTTACTTCTCCACGGCGGCGACCCGTCCTTTTCGGTAAACACGTCACGAGTTTGAATCGACTGGCGGGAAGATTTTTAAATCCAATGCTTTGTTTCTTCGATGAATGCGTCTTCTGCTGCTGGAAAAAGCACAGCCAGAGAGAAGCAACGAATAATTTTTTTTTTTGGTTTGGTTTCTTTAACGTCCCAAAGCGACTCAGGCTCTGAGGGAGGCCATAGTGAAGGGGCTCCGGAAATATCGACCACCTGGGGTTCTTTAACGTGCACTTACATCGCACAGTACACGGGCTTATAGATTTTTAGCCTCCATCGAAATTCGACCTCCGCGGCCGGGATCGAACCCGCGTCTTTAGAGTCAGCAGCCCAGCGCCATAACCACTGAGCCACCGCGGCGGCTGGGTTTTGCAAGGCGGGATCCAGGAAATGCGGAGCAAAGAAGGAGCGAAGACGTCGAAACTTTTGTTCCCAGACTGGACGCAGACGCGTGTTTGGTTCCAAGCGAACTCACTCGGATCGCTTGGAGACCAGTCTATTCAGAGTAGTGTCTCGTCCTCCTTGCCATTACCACGCAATCACTGCACCGGCCGGCGGCCGAAATGATCGCCGCCCAGTATAATTAACCGCGGTGCGGCTGCGTAACGGCCCACCAGGAACAGATATGCGCAAGGAGGCCAAATATAGAGCGCGCCGGCGCATTCTAAACACACACGCCCGAACGGCAGAGTACTACGGCCGTGCGTATGGCGTAATGGAGCGCGCGATATTGAACTTAGACCGGCGCCCAGGAACCGCACGGGCCGTTTGTGGGTCGGCGGCGGTTCTCGCCGAAGCCTCTCTCGCGCAATCGAAGCCGCAGGCACGCACTTAGTACGGGCGCTCTCGCTCCAGAGCTTGCATAATCGTTGCGCAATCGCGAAGCGCGCTCGGCGCAAAGTAACGCGCCAACCTACATGGCGGAAGTTTTTCTTCCAGCAGGGTTTAAAAAAAAAAAACAAGCCCCCTGTAAAAACGCCAATAGAGTGGGAAAAGAAAGAAAAAGAAAAGCATGCGCTCTGTCGACTTCTCTCTCGTTGCTGACTGGCGTCCCTTTTCTCCGATGTCGGCAAAGGCGCGCCAATGAAAATCGCAGCCATGCAGATTCGAAGCTGCTGGTCGCGCCTGAGTTCTCCGACGCAGCACGCCACTACTACGCCGCCGCTCGGGTGTCGTAGCGTGGATGATACATGCGCCGTAAATTCGTTCAACCGCGTCACTTCGGGGACGGCTTCGTCTCCGTCGTGTAACCGCATTGCGTAGAGCGCACACAGCCGCGCAGCTTCCATTCCAAGGTCGCCGGTTCGACTGTTCCACCAAACACCCGAGTGAAACGTTCACGTTTCGATCGCGAGAAATGGAAACAAACGCACGATTTGTCATCGTTCTAACCAGGACAGAGCACCGCTTCCTATCCCGTGATGGCACGCGCTGAATGTCAGTGTGCTTGTTAAAGAAACGACGCCACCCTACTGCTTCTTCAAGTGCTTCGATGACGAAAATGCTGGCTTCGATTTTTGCCGCCGGCGTCACTCAGAACAGGCACATGTGCGACGCGATCAACGCTAACCAGAAGCAGCCTGACTGAAATTGTCGTTCAGTATTAGACTCATTAAAATTATCTAAGAGCGGAGAAGCCTGCTTCGAAGTTACGTTTAAGATTTTAGGGAAGTGCGCCGATTCTGACATCTTTTCAACGCCTAATAATGCCGATACCCAGACCTAAGAATTTCGCGCACGTTCGGAAAGACGCGTGCGTCAAAACAAGCACAACTTGCCTTTGGTGAACGCCGGCAGTTCAGGACGGGGGGGCGACTGCAGTTCGACCAGCATGCAGGTCATGGGCGACGAGGCGCAACCCTTGAACACAATCTTGGAAATGGTGCCGGCGGTCTCGTTCTCTCCCACAAGACGACGCTTTGCGATGACAAAGAGATACACCAACACACGCGCGAAAGCGCGCGCCGAGTCTCGCAGTTTTTACACCTCGGTGCAAACGCCCAGATCACGCACGCACACACTGCGGGGGTCTGATCCGCGCCCGACGACCACGAAACAGGAAGAAATCGCGACCGCACCAGGAATCCCTTCACAGCAGACACATACGGACAAATACTTCCTCAGGCTGCGGGAAAGGCGTGTCAAGCTAAAGGCGGATGACGTACTGAGCATGCGCAACAGTAGCAGACGACGGCGACGACCACGAAGCTCGCAGCAGACGACGCCGAAGCACCACAGCCGGATGACAGTCCTAGCAGACAGACGGACGCAGCGACGGCGGCGGCAGCAGCAGACGACGTTAGCCGCGCAGCAACGGGAGGCTGGCAGGCGAGGGAGCAGACGACCCTCGGCACGCCGCCGCTAGCAGACGACGCGCGCCCCCACACTGCCACACAGGACGGCCGACCGCAGCGAGCAACAATTCCTTTCACGCAGTTCTCGATTTTTTTTTCTCCCTTTTCCTTGCCTCACTTCTCGTTCTTGCCTATTTTGGAGAGCCGTCGTCACCTTGACGGTGTGCTTCCGTTTCAAGACCGAGAGAGACGAGGGGCGCACAGAATCGCGCCCAAAAAGCGCGCACTCGCACAAGAAGAACGCGGCGAACAACGTCACCCTCCACCCTAACGACGACGTCACGACGCCGCCAGCGCTCGCAACGACCGCTCCCCGTCCGCTGGTATGCCCAGCGGAGGGCGCTCGGCGGCGGCGGCCGGCAACGACAAGAGCGCAACTACACTGAGACGATCAAGGAGAGAGAGGGAGAGACATTGAGAGAGGTGAAATAGAGTGCGAAATGTGTCGACATCCGTGTAGCAGCGAGAAAAGCAACCGCAATAAAACGCCCGCAGCACCATCGGAAGATGATGCCGAGAGCGGTGGAACAGCAGCCCCCCTCCGAATCGCAGCGCCACCTGGCGACGGAATCAAAAAGCCAAGCGCAGCCTAGCGACCGAGCAGCGAGGTAACCGTAAAACAGGAAAACTATACTGCGGCAACGGCTCGGGAAAAGATCGCGCTCGGGCCGTGGCGGCAACTGTAGGTGGTGGAATGCCAACTTTACAGTTTCTTCGATGGCGATGACTGCCAGCTGCACACAGCAAGCGGACGCTTCGCTCCCTTGGCGAGTTAACGGGCCGTTTCTCAAAGTTCTTCGCAGCTTTCGAACTTTTTGAACTGAACGAGACAACACGCACGAATACTCTGAAGAATTATAAACAAAGGAAGACGAACGGTTGGCCCGGGCAGAGAAAAGAAACCGATGCATCTACCGACTGACCGCGACAATCGTTTTGTTCGCAGTTGCGCTGCTAGTTTATATATATATATATATATATATATATATATATATATATATATATATATATATATATATATATATATATATATATATATATATATATATATATATATATATAAAACAGTGACGATCCAAGCTTTCATATGGTCCATACTCGTGTCTTTCGAATCGAAATGCAGTCGGCGCCACCAACTACACATGAAGGAAAAAGAAGCAAAAAGAAGCAATGTATGAAAGGCTCCCCGCTACTGAAGCGCAGGCGATTAGGAAATGACCACGCTGAATTTCTACATACCCGCAAAACAGTTAACTTCCAGATGTGTCACCCTACTCCTGGACAAATAAGTCAGAGCCATACCTGGAACCCACCCACGTCTTCGATATGCTGCACTGCGACTGGTCAAAATGCGATCATGTGACCCCCTGCACGATGACCTCACTGATTTTTCCTGTCCGCAGAGGCATACAGCCACAACCACAATAAAAAGCGCCCCAAGCGTACGAAGTGCGACTATAACTGCAAAAAAAAAAAGTTACTCAAGCAACCAACGGAAAGCCCGAACGGAAATTACATAGCACCCTTTCAAGTTGCCTCCGCTGTAAATTGCGGGCACCGTAGAAGTTAAAAATCGCTTTACGACAATGCCTAGGTGCTAAACGGACATAAAATGCACTGTTCCACTCAGGCGAGGAGGCCGCGGAGGAAGGGGAGAGACAGAACAGATGCCCCGGCGACCATCGGGGGCATGACGTCAGAAACTGCGGTGACGCACGATCAGTCCTGAATTATACACGTCTGCTACGCACGGCGAAAATGAAACGTTTCACGAAGTGCCTTCTTCGCTTTTTCCATCGGGTTCGCGGCAAAGTGCTACGCACACTTTTGGCAGCCAAGCCGGCACGCCGTTCACGTCCACTTTCCAAAACAACCCTGACCTCCTTCCAGCTAGGGCCCGAAAAAAAAAATACGAGAAAAAAAATGTGGCGGGTGGTGCCAATACGATGAGTGAGGAGCGCCAACGAGAAGAAACTAAAGAGCCCCGATCTGGTGGGGGTGGGGGGAACAACAAACAAAGAAGCAGGCCTCTCGCAAGTCCTCGCCACCCTTCATACCCTCCTTTTTCCCGCGTAACCTCCTCTCCCCTTCGCCCATCGCCGAATATTGGAAAAGTTGAAAACAGGTCACGACTACGAGGCGCCCATTCACGGGCAAATTCGGCGCACGACGGGTGAATGCTGATCGCGGTCGGTTTGCAGACTACAGCTACGCACAGCTTTGGATTACAGGCGCGACAACAGACAGACCACAAGGTAGATAAACGGGACGGAGCGCTCCGTCCCGTTTATCTACCTTGTGGTCTGTCTGTTGTCGCGCCTGTAATCCAAAGATGTACCAACTTGCCCAGCAAGACGTTCTTTTAAGCTACGCACAGGCCCGCACATACGCATGAGCGCTCCCTAACGGCGAATTCGGGCAGACTTTATTGAAAGAGGCGGGCGCTATTAATAACGCGTGTCGCGAGTTCAACCGAATGCTACGAGGGTGCAATCGACGAGAAGGTTAACGCTAGAGTCGAAAGAACGAAAAATTAAAAACAGGCCATTATTGATTTCCCGATCGCGCACGACAGAGAGAAGCGATTAACGATGGAAAGAGTGAGGGGGAGGGATAGCAAGCAAGAAAAACGACTAGCTATGAATGCTCAATGCTGAGACATAAAGGATGAACGTCACGCACCGGCATACAAATGCGTGGAAGACGGAGAACTATGATGCCGGGCTTGGGAGAGTCATACCGAGTGTCTGCTCCGCGAGATTACAAATTGTAATTTCAGCAATAGCGAAACGGGCCAGACAGTCGCTTACGGCACCAGGGAAAATGAACCGTTCTCAACGAGGGCGCAGGGATCAAAGGAAAGTGTGAGGGAAAAAGAAAACAAAAAGTCTGGAGTCGGCTAACCAGAGAAGCCATTCCATGAACTTTTATCGACCATAGCGAGACAAAGTTGCCCGAGGAAGCAACAAAAGAAGCCAGCCTTTCAAACAGAGAACACAGCGCCAACGATCTAATGCGAAATTTACACTCGAAATGCTTGGCCACAAGTTATACTGACAGTGAGCGCCACGCTATAGAACCCGAATACGACAGCCACTTAACGTTCTGAACAGACTGCTCCGGTGAAGTGCTCAACATTTGCTTCGCTCTCAGCTAAACACTTGCTGCACGTGCGCGCAGACGTTCCTCTTTAAGAGAACAAAAACAATAACAAAAACCGCATTTCGTTCATTGCACACAGGACTCAACACTTCTCCGCGGGGGAAAAAAAATATTTTAGTTTAATCTGTTTCGGAGGTTTGCGCTACTAAACCCACTTGAATTAAGACGTCTGGCTTGGCGCTGACTTTCCTCAACTGCCCGAAGGAAAACTTTTGACGAAGAGCCTGTGGAACACTCGCTACGCCGTGAGAAAAAAAAAATGTAGGGGCCATCAAATGGACTGATCAGACGAAAAGCATTTTTCTTTCACTGGGCAATCTATTCCAATTCCGACTCTATTCTGATTCTTCACTCCCAATCTATTCCGATTCTGTTTCTATTCTTGTTCCATTTCTATTCGTAATCTAGTCTTCATTGTTTGCTGAGTCATCAGACTTATTCCGGCGTCTCCCTCCTCCTCTCTCTTACAAGCGGAGAGGGAGATTTCCTCCTCTCCGCCTGCCAACTGTGGCAGGTGAGGGATTCACACAGATGCAGAAGCCGGACAGCTTTCGCCTAAATGGCTGTCCTAATGATATCCCATTAAAAGCAAGTCCAACCCCTCAGAAATAATCCAAAGTGCAATCCCGTCGCCAACGTCGACAGCAATACTGGTACGAATTAACCTATCTTACCCGTCCAACAGACGACTTAAGGAGAGGAGCACTGAGTGATTGCAACTTAAGTACATATAACGGCCGGCGAATTTTCACTGCATAGCTGCCGCTGAATTCTACGCTCACGGAAACAATTTCAAAGAAACCAGGAATCGAACGACTTAACCTCCTAACACGCTGCATTTCAAGGGTTGACGTCAAACTTTGTAAAGACACAAGAAATGGTAAACGCTAAGTACCTGCGACAATCTGTACTTACAGTTTTCGATGTGGCGAACTACAGCTTGATGAACCAAATGACCAGTAATACTGGACAGATAGGTACTGCAACAAAAACACCAGCGCCAAGTGCGCCCTCCTTGCACCATTTCAACCAAGACTGCAATCTCTAGCACGCTTAGCGCCGATATCAATTTGCTCAGGGAGGATGACCACTAATCATACTGCTAGATGAGTTCACAGACTGCATTTCAAGGGTGCCAATGGCCTTGTCTGTGAGTGTTCCTTTTCGTCGTCCATGTCTTCTTCTTCGCGCTGTTTCAAATAGTTAAACATGAACCAACTAGCTCCAGCCAGAACTTGCCCAGAATACAGTGAGGCGACTTATTTCGAGGCTCAGAGAATTTTTTTTTTGTTATCTGGATTGGCGTTTAAACAACAGCACACGAAACAGAAAGGCTACGAACAGAGAGAAAGCCTCCCCAGCGGTGTCGTACAGCAGGCAGCCGTCGTAGTCACCGCGCTCGTCTATCAATCGCCGGGCTTGACGACGACCGAAACCGCCAGTGGCGGGAAGACGAGTTCGACCAATCACGGGCGGGTTGGCAGACTAAAAAATGAACAAAAACCAGAGGAAGTTGCGAAAGGCCCAACTATTAGACTACACGAAAAAAAAAAAAGGGTAAGATCGGCCCCATGGACCGCTCCGCACATCATGGCAGCAGAAATGAAAGCAAGTGTCGCACCAGGATGCGTTTAACTGCCGCGATGCGAAACCAACAATGAGAGGGGGGGGGGGGGGGGGGGGGGGGAAGCGAGCGCTGCCGTCACGTCGCGACAGCCAGGGATGGACGGTGCACCGCGTGACCGAAATCAAAAAAGAAGTGACAAACAGTCTAGACGGAAGACTCAATGTCCTTTTTTCGCCCTCTCCTATCTCACTCCCGGGGGGGGGGGGGGGGGGGGGAGCAAGCGGACCCGAGTGGAAACAGCACCTCTGACTCAGCGTCCTGCCACTGCGGATCTCAGACAGCGGCGGCGCGGACGAGGAGGCGTTTTGCCGCCTCCAACAACGGGAAGGCACGGACACGCCGTTCCGGGCACGTGCTACTGAGAGAGATCAACGACAACAAAACTAAGGCCCCGTGTACTGCGGCAAAGGACGGAACAGCAAGCGCCGACTCGGAAGCGCGACTTCCTCTATAAATAAACAACCTTCCATGCATTTTTTCTTTATACACAGCTTCCAGGTGTGAACGAAATTGTTTGAGGGTCCCCACTGTTTAAAATGACGGTGATGGATTTTTATGGCGCAAGATCGAGCACCTGTGGCCAAACAGCTCCATGACATAAGGTGTATTTCGTATTCTCAAGGTGGTGTCAAAGAGCCATTTCCAAAGCATTTCACCCTAAATAAGCCGAGCACCACTGTACCACCGTTGGCTACCCGGCGGTACTGGGGATCGAACCCCGCCGCACCTCCCGCTCAAACCACTAGGCCACTGCTGCGGTACTGCTTAAAATCCCGTAAGCGTATGTAAGAGGTGGAGAGCTGATAGCTACATCTCCCCCTCCAGTGTTCACCGAGAACAGCGACCCACCCCCTGGATCACACACGACCAGTTCTCGAAGGCGTCCTCCTGAGTGCCAGACAAGGAGGACATTTTCTTCAGCTAGCAGGGGCGATCGCGGGTGTACCCCGTTACGACGTATTACGACACACACGGATGACGCCTTTCGTTCCAGAGAACCTCCTCCTTGCGAAGGGTCGAACGGAGAACAGCACCAGCGCCAAGAACCTTGGACCCTCGCCTGGGTGCACTATTTCCATTTTTCAAGGGCCACTGGTGACAAATTAAGCTGGCCTGTATACCATCAGATTAACGCGCTCTATTAACAAAGGCGCTATTTTCACAGAACATCGAGTTTTTATAACCCAGAAAAGGCCACAAAATGAAATACAGATGTCGCCACCAGCGGCAGATTTCGCACGTGGACTGCGATGTGATGCCATGCCTTCAAGGGCGCCCACCTTCAGAGAGAGTCACTTCAAAAGAGAGTCGGACTGTCCGTGTTTCGACTCCCGCCTCAACGTGCGGAACGAGAACACAATGCACGGCAAAACAGCCAACAGCTCATCTGCCCATATATTCATTTCCATGCCATCCGTGTGACGCCCTGCTATTCGACGCACAAAAAACGCCTTAAAAGGGGCGACTGCGGTAAACTGCGGTCACACTCGTCCAATTTCCGCGCTAAACCAGTCTCCGGGACGAGATAAAAGGGGCCGGAGAAAGGTCCTTTCCCGTACGGTTTACGTCACCGACAAACCGGGTGTTTCCCAAGGACTGCAAAAAGCGTGGCAACCTCGAAAGACGCAGAGAAAGCCGCGGGGAGAGCGCCCAATGGAAACGCGCGACGGAGGCACAGATGCGAGCGAAAATTTTCCGCGCAAACACGGCGCGAAAAATTTTCAACGAAAAAGATGGGGTGTGGTAAGTGTGAACAGCTATGGACCGTAATGTTCCAACCACTAATGCGTTTTTATTCTTTTTTCAGCTCGCCGAAAGCGCGTGCAAGGAAGGGGCAGGCATTCCGTGTCTTCGGGACAAGCATGACTGCAGCAAGTCAGTGAGAAAAAGCGACAGCGAAGACAACATGGCCAACAACCCTTCCTCTCCAACCCACACACACGCACAAAGGCACATTTTATTTTATTTATTTTTTCAGAGGTGCGATGTTGAAACCGCCGATTTGAAACACGTGAGTCGGGATGGCGATGATCGCACCGCAGCTGCCCGCCCTCCTATTGCCTCACAAGCAAGAAATCTCGCGCGCTTTGTCAAAAGGAAGGACGGAAAAGCCGGCAACCACCAGGATGTGGCTCGCCAGGGCTGGTGGGTGCGCAGCTCTGAGTGCGCGCGACTTTCGAACGAACACCGTCGAGAAAGAAAAAAAATATGTATATTTAAATGCAAAGGGAAGAGGAACCTCGCTACATTTCCTCCGACAAGTGCAGGAGCACGTGCAGTACACAGGAGGCCGTGCCGCCGTATTTGTCGCGCACTACCAACAGCCACGGCGCAATCTCGTTGTTGTATCGCTCAATCCGGACTGCCGGTTTGTACGATCCGACACTTTGGTCAGAGTCCGACACCGGCTCCGAAATTTCGCCTCTTACGCCATATTTGTACTGAGGAAATCGCGATAAGTGGTACATAAAGACGCGAGCACAGACAGACGGAACGCGGAAGCGCCCTATGTACTTGAAACACCTCAGTATGAAACACCAACTAGGCCCCGCTCTTGCCTTGTTGACGATATTCGGTCCCCTGCGAGTTAAAATTGCTACTGCTACTACTACATGTTCTGTATGTTTAAATATGCCCCTGATCGACGTTTCTTGTGTTGTGTACTTTATAGCTTACTTCAATGCTGGACAGTTCATGAAGGAAGGGAGTGTGATTATTAATTTCGCGCTTCAGAGCGTGGCTTAAGCGAAAGGTGTACAATTTAGTTACCGGAAGTATTTTGTATTTAGAAAAAAGTTCTTGTGTATGGAATGTTCTAGGAACATTTTCAGTTATTCTCAGAAAATTTTTCTGTAATACGAGTAGCTTATTGATGCTTTCTTGCGACGTTTTTCCCCACACTAAACTGCTGTAATTGAGGCGAGAACTAAAGAGTGAATGACATATGGCCAGCAGTGCTCATGTTGGCAGTAGTTGGCGACATCTGCAAATTAAACCAATAATTTGCGACAGTTTGCTGGCAATAAAATAGACATGGTCATCCCAAGTCATTTTTTCATTGAATACAACGCCCAGTGTTTTAAATGTAGGTACTATATCTAAATGAGCATTATTGAAGCAAATGTCTTTTACAAGTGTAACTTTCTTATTTTTTTGCTCTAAAAATAACTGCTTTTGTTTCCGCGACATTTACCTCTGCCGCCGATAACCCCCGAAACCTACTTCTTCAAATGCACAGAACGCCTCAAGACTGCGCCTACGCCAACGCTGCCTCCAGGACCAAACGCACACGAACAGCACAACTAAAAGACCGAAGAAAGCGCCTACGAGAAAATAAATAAATAAATAAACGTCCCGCCCACGGCAAAACGAATCCCCGAAAACTTTTAGCCGCCACTATACTTGAGCGAAAAAAGTGTGAACTTTCAGACCAACTCATCGCATTATAATCCGGCTCCCAGCCCACTCAGCCGACGCACAGGCCACCGCTCCGCATCTGGGCGCTCGAGCGCGAACATGTTATGCAGAGGGAAGCATCCCCATCACTTCTCCCCAGACAAAAGGGCCCGCCGCAGGGCGCGCTTCGAGAATACTTCGCAGGGCAGGGTCTGCGTAGGCGGCGGCGAGGTCTAGGGAGCCTACATGTTGCGCCGCCAACCCGGCTTCGCAGCAGCGCGTTCAGACGAAGTGCGCCACACACAGAGAGAGGGAGTACTAGATAAGGAAACAAAAGAGGGCCCAAGGGAGGAAGGGCACGCACTAGCAGATCGGATAAAAAAGCAGACCCCCCCCCCCCCCCCCGCTAAAAACTGCTCTTTGGGTGAAGAAACAAAAAAAAAAAGCTCACGAAGAAAAACAAACTATTTCCATAAGTGGGAGCGCTCAGCGCTCTCATGTGTACAAAAATGCAACCGGACGGACGGTACAGGAAAGAGCAGACCCGGGACGCGAGCCAATGGAAAGATAGAAGATAATCCCTCTCTTCGTTATGTACCACTTTGTCGCAATCACTAGCCCAATCCTGAAACGCTGCCAGTGAAGACAGAGGATCATAGATGAAAAAAAAAAGTCCTTGAGAACAAAAAGAGAAAGGAGGTTATTGTTCTGCCCTGTTTGACGTCAGTCACGCATAGGGTTAAAGTTTGAAAAGGAGTGGTCACAACAGTTGCCCCAAGCTTGCGAAGAGGACTCGCTTGCGCACGTCCGTCGGGAAACATTCATCCGGTAAACATGCAGAAAGAACGAGTGCCACTTGCCAAGTGTTTGTATCCGTCCACAGACTAGATTCCACGCGACTGCGGTCAGAAACAAGGTCAAAGAATAAAAGACTTAGGCAATCCTCGGTGGATCGTTCGAATGCGTGGTAATGTTCTGCTGCTGCTGATTCTGTTGCAGCTAATGGCCAGATATGCAAAATTTGGTCATTCTCAACTTGACATTCATAGATCCCAGGGAGTCCTCATACCACTCCTGGCGCAGTGGTGCAGTGGTTAGGCGATGCCCCACTACCCCAGCAAGTGACTGTTTCAAACACAGCCACGGGTGGGGCTTGCGAGACCAAGGCTGCTCTTTCAGAGCACCTGGGCTCCTGAGCAGGTGGCAGTTAAATGAATGATTGGTACTGACAGGAACAGCAACCTGGGTTTAAAGTTTGTTATACCCAAGGTGGCCACGTGTGACGGCGGTCACCATTTCCGCTAGCACAGACCCTTGTAATGGCAACACATTAATAAGAACTCACAGGACAGTTACCAGTGTTTTAAAGCGAGATTCAGCTAGAGCTGTATGCGGTGGCAAATATGATACTGTTCATTCATTATTACTTGCCTTCCTTTCTGAGTGAATGTACATGATGTCACTGCGTTTGGACAAATCGGCGTGGAGTGCTGCGGTGACGTTATGCGTTAGTCACTACAAGCGGACCAATCAGCAAGGCGCATTGATGTGACGTGTGATGTCACCGTCTGCTGAATAATAAGCATAATAGCATGGTGTCAAACCAACAATGCTGCAGTAGTGGTAAACGTGCCCTTAACAGCAATCACTGTCAAATATGGTCAGTACGGATGTTCAAACCACAACCTCAGAACGAATGACACGTACGTGACAAACGCGTCACGTGCAGTCGACTACAAAAGATTGTTTTTAGTGAAAGCCTCGAATCCTTTTCTTGCTAACACGATGTGCAGCCTGTATTCAGGCAGAAGTGTGCTGCGCGTCTGTTGTGCAGAAAAGTGTGGACCGCACCATTCGGTTTAAGACTGTGCTAGAAATTCAGATATGTACAACACCCGCTCTTACAGCAGTGCTTACTTTGGTATCCACAGAGGTGTTAGTGCACAAACCACGTACTAAGGGGTTGATGCTCAATGGTCCACGTTTAATATACAGACTCCCTATGGCAATAACTAACCCAGGATAGTTATAGATGCTATCAAAGTAAAGATGAATTGACTGACGGCTCGAAGGGAAGCCCTAAGCAAACCCGTACTAAACTAATGTGGACTCTGGAAGACTGACCAACTGAAGGGACACTCGATCAAATCCACCCAATTTTTATTCTGAATAACATTGCGTTCTACCAATCGTTCTGACCCTGCTGCTGTTTGTGCAGCAGCAAAAGATGCATACAATGCTGGCAAAGCTGAATTGAAAAACATTTTCCTGCCACTCAATTCAAGGTGATGCCAGAACGAAAAGGCTTCCGTGATTGCCGTTTCAAAAGTGTACAGCGGCGTACTATCTTGACACACCGCAATTAGTTTCCGAAAACGGGGAGTGATGGCAGTGCCTGTACTTAATTTTTTTTAAATCTCTTCCAGATTATAAATGCTCCATTTCAAGTTAAAGTAGTCTCTCTAATAAAAATGCAGTACTTTCTCAATAAAGAGCAACTTAATTTGTAAACAGCACCCCTTTAAAGCCTTATCAAACGATGTCTCCAATAGCATCGTTTGAACATAGCGCAGTTCCATGGCTTAATTCCGCGTGGCTGAAATAATTTCGTTATTGCAGTGGGAAAATGCCCAACTTGTATATAGAGCCATGCTGCTTAATTAATCAGTCACATTTCCCAAGCATAGGTAGGAAAGAAAAAAATTGACAAAAACCAAAGAAGCAGAAAAGCTTCAGACAGAGAGATGCCCTACATTTGCAAGCCACACAGTAAAGCAAAAAAAAAAGAATGAGGTACATCAAAATGCTTTCTATCGAAGCACAGAGACCTTTTTAAACCCCCAGAAAACCGCAGCTAATCTGGACAAAGCTGCGGCACCCACGCGAGGATAAAGAAAAGTGCCAGTCTCTTAGGTGTGCCCACGCCAGACCGCACCTGCAGATTGTAGTGAAGGAGAGAAAGAATCAAGAAAGAATAAAAAAAGTCACTCACCGCGGCCAAATCCCTTGAGAGCAGCGGCAGAACGCGCTTTAAATGCAAGGTAGATGAGGGGGAAAAAGCAAAGTGAAATAACGGCAGAGCCCTCTAAGTGAAAGCTGATGCACCCAGAAGTGCCCGTAACCATTTTATCTTGTTTTCATTTTTATTGAAACGCATTAAATTTTATCTGAGCCGACCCAATACGCGATTCCTTAGCTGGGCAGCGAGGCACATATTTAACTCGATGTTATTCAGGCTGTCTTTAAATGAAATCGCAAAAAAAAAAAGCCACCAGGCAGTTTCAGCAGCAGCTATACTGCGACAACATTAAAAAGCAGCCGCACTTTTTCTGACCATAGGTCATCCAGTGTACTTGGTAAAGCTATTTATATTGGAGTACAAAATTATCCCAGGTGCTTAAAAACTCCAGTTTACAACCCTAGTTCAGTTGCTCAAGGTTACCGAAATGTATTTTCGAGACACCGTTAACCAATTTGGACCAAATTAGGGGCTCACTTAGGTGAGCTCCATTTTTTTTGTTCCCAGCAATATCGACTCTCACTCTTCCTGTGCAAGTTTATGTCTAACCTGTAGCAAAAGATGCATATATAGCTGAGAAAATTGAACCCAAAAATTTTCGTGCCACTTGACTTCAGGCTCGTAACATCTACACCGAAAAGAATCTGAACACCACATTGAACTGAATGGTGATGTAGTCTAACCTCTGGGATCTTTGCGAGAACACATCGAAATGCAATTGCAAAATCAGCCAATGATGGCAACCCTTGCACTTTTTTTTTTTTTTTGCAGCTTATAAAAGCCCAATTTTCTGTAAAACGAGAGCCTTGGTCAATAGAACGTGGTAACCCATCGATACAAGCCAACTTCAATTCGTTCGCAACATTCCTTTAAGCAGAAATGTAGTGTAAACATAATTGTTTCATGTTTTTCGTGAAAAGCTCCACAATTAACAGGGCTCTGAAAGGGGCAGTATTCCTGGGATGTTAAAGGACGCTCCTTCATGAATATCCTCCAGCAAGAATTTTTTCTATGCATTTTGTAGAAGCTGGGTTATCTGTAGTCAAAATTTGAATTTCAGTGTCCTTGCGCCTCTCCTCTCATCACTTTGTGCACGTTCAAATGTCAACGCTCCTCATAAAAGAATTCCCCGGGGTGTGAAGCTTCCCAGCCCTCCGGAGCGACACTGCTGGCTGGACGCAGCCATGGTAGCTGTGCGATACCTCAAAGAATCTAACCAATAGCCATCTCTGAACAGAATTATACAGAGCGTAAAACGGAGATGGACGCGAGCATGAAAAAGTCGCCAGAAAGGACTCGCGAACTTTCGCGTGACTACAGGTTTTCTGCTGTGTGTAGAAGTGTATTATTTGGCTCTGGTGTTCATGACGACCGAACACAGAGAGTGACCGAGTTTATGTACTCTCCTCCAAAGCAGTTTCAAAGCCCCTTTCAGGACGCTTATCAACGCTGCTGAATTTACTTGATTTTCATAAATTTTACCAAGTAAACTCTCACAAATTCATAAGTGCATGCTCCAAGCAAGCGCAAGACGAAGACTGATGACAACAGCAATCTATTAAAAACACCCGAGCTATCACAGCAAACACTCTACCCTTGTTAAACATGCGGAGAGAGGCGCAATGGTGTGACCTGCAGCCCAGCTATTGAACAACAACCAAAATCAACAAGGATGCTCATTAGAGGCTGACAACAGAGGCCGTATTTAGCAGCCGTTCAGAGGCGTTACTTGTTTAACTTTGGGCGCCCTGCGAGCTTTCTGCAAACTCATTATGCACACTTGGCTGGCAAACCGTACTGAGCCAACTAAATATAGTGCCTCTCAGCACCGGCTGTTTACACACGACAAAGGAAGTTCGCGACAACACGCAGCTATCCCTGTTTTTTTCAAGAACAGCAGGGATGAATTCCGCTGTATAGGAATGTGCAAATTACTTTTCTCTTCTAATATGTGCATTTTTTCAAATGTCAAGGACAAAAACTAAATATGATGAAAGTACAGGCAGTTAGGTTAATGGTTTTTCACATGCCATAGCAACAAGGTGGATCGGGAGGCATGGTTTAGTGGAGAGCACCATGCTTACTCTAACCACCTCGGGTTATTTAACAAGCACTAATACATCAGTACGCAAGCATTTTTGCATAACTTCCCCTGAAATGTGGTCCAGACTAAATGCACTCGCATGTTTACACTCAAGAGAAAAGCAACAGCTGTGGCAGTGGTACGCTGAACACTTGTTCAGCAAGTGGCTGGCTGAGAACAATTCAGAACCCAGTTTGTTTGAAAATGCAGGAAAATACAGGAAAATGCTGCTTAACACAGCAGAAACCTTCCAGCGCATTGTATACGCTAAGCAAGATATTCTGCATAAACAATAACCCCCAAAGAAAAAATAAGGCAAAAGAAGTGAACTAATCTGTTCCCCACCTACAAAAGAAACTGAGCTGTAGAGCACAAAAAGCAGAAAAATAAATGAACTGTACTTATAAACAACCAAACCTGCAATGCAAAGTACACCAACAACTTTCAAAGTAAAGCACTGAAGGATAAACAACAAGGACACCTTTAAATCAAGTTCCACAATGGTTAAACTGCTCACATAGAAGCTTCCTGTGGAGTAGCCCAAATTCTAGAATGACTCCATGTGCGCTTGCAGCATCGACAGTTTTCGTACCACGCATACATACTGCGGGCAGGGCGCACAAAGGGGTCGGACGCAGGTTATCTCGCATCACGGCGTCGGGTTTATGCCGTCCGTTCGCTGTAACCGATCAGGAGGGCTTAATACATTCGTTATACGTGTGATTTTGTGCCACTGAAATAATGTATTTGACGCTAGCGCAAGTCTCCTTCGTTATAAGCGGAAGTTCGTCTTAAGTGGGGCCGTTATATGTGGGCTCGACTGTAGAACTGGCAAAAGAACAATGCAAGCAGGTACACAAACTTAACGCAGAAATATAGGCTGACCAAATTCCGACCAAATAGTCCAGCTTTAGCCGCAAAAATATGGGACTGTGCTGTTTCTGCTCTGGTCAGTGAGTCAATCTAAAGCGATAAGGTGAAGTAAACTGAAAGTGAGGGCAGGAAAGTTGAACATTCGGACCCAATCAGCTAAAACACAGTCAGATGAAGCCCTTCCAAGGAAAAGTTCTAGTAAAGGTGCACCACCTAAACAAGGCAAACATCAAAACTTCCGGTTTAAATTCAAAGCAAAGCAATGTGATCACGGCGGTGGAATTCAAGAAGAGTAGTTATCACAATGCAAGTACAATAGGAAGCAGGTTTTCGTAAACTTGGGAAAGCCAGAAGCAGTTGCACTAAGTATTAATCCTAACTTGCAACACACGGATTGTGACCATAGTGTGTTTCTGGCTTAGCAGCAATTATCGTTCCTTAATTCGTACTATTACCTCTCACTATTATCAGACTTACAGTACTATGTGAAGGAAGCCTTAATCACATTTTGTATGTTGGAAGTCATACTGCACTCGACTCTGACAATTACATGAAAAGCCAAAATAGACATAAGAACCCTATCCAGAAGATTTCACCCATTTCAGGACACTACAGAACAGACAAACAAACATCAAGCTGGTACATGTGAGCCTACAATAATAAAAGAAAGCTTAAACAGAATGTGCACGAGCTCAGGGCATCTCAGAGTGAAGACTAAAGGAGACGTAGACCTTAAGAACAACACAATGCAGAAGTCAGTTCAAACAATGCTGCAAGCAGTCAGCAGGGCGCAACACCCCAGACTCAAGAAATAATTAAATCTGTTTGTGCAAAGTTGCACAACCAGGGGAGCTCAAAGAGAAGAAGCCGTGCTCGATAAGTTAACGACGCGGCTAGCCAGCGCCCGTTGGGCAACGTCGCGACCACGCACGACGTTAGGAATACATGAGAGACAAAGGCGCGCCAGGTAGGTGCAAGCAACGCGATATCCGCTGGCGAGTCGCCAGCCTATCACCGCGCACAGCCTTCTGCGAGCACTGTGAACAACAAAAAAAAAAACGTCGTCGTGTGCGGTTCGCGTTTAAAGCTAAAGAGAAGAAATCCAGCCCACGTACGCACATTAGGAATCCGCCCCGATTGCAAATTGTCGACCGCCGCGGCGGTCAATCGGCTCACCTGACCACAAGCGCCAGAAGCAGCGCTGTGTGGCAGAAACGTCGGGTTCCTCGACTTCGCCTCGAAACAGCTTGTTCGGTGGACCATCATCCATAGCGATGAACAGGTACCAAGCCGCGAACCCACAAAAACACTAGGCAAGTTTTTTTGTCTTCCACGGCCGGAACTGCAATGACGAGCGAGTGCTCGCACGAAATTCAGGAAACTTTCTCGCTCAGTGGTCGCAGCAGAAGATAGCGCGCGCCTTTTATCTTGGAGGGCGAAGATAGTGCAACGGATCGCAAGCCGCTATCTTGAGTGTCCAGATGCGCAACTCGTGTATTGAGGCTAGTCAGGTAAGAATAGGAAAAAGAATTCGGTTTTCGTTCAGCAGGCCAGCCCCGGGCACAGTAAAAGGTTGCCTGATATCCGCCTTTTAGAGTTCTGGGATCCGTGTGCGAGTAATAAGAGCACAATAAACAGACGCTCAAGAGAGTTCTTCCAAAGATAGACGGGAACTCCAAACAAAACGAAGGTTTATCGCATGTAATAAGAAAGCGAATATTGCTAAATCAGTTGGGAAGCTTGTTTGTTCTTGCTGTCTAATTTACACCCCGCCGCAAACACAAATAAAGAAAGAGAGCGTTGATTTGAGTTAAGAGTTGTAAACACCGGGCCAATGCACATAAACACGTTCTCGGCGTCGCATTACTCGGGCTGTTTCCCGGCGTCAGGTGCCTGCTGAACAATGAAGAAACGTGTGTCTCGAAATGGGGAGTCACGCTTCGACGCCACAAAACACTTGTGCCGCCGGGGTCGCATCAGAAACATTGAACATCGAGGCGCGATTCACCTGTCAAAACTCGTTAAGCCTAGCACCGACAAGACCGTTAAGCCGACGAATCTGCGGAACTACGGAGCACAGCGCGATGCGGCCGCGCGGGGCAGACAAATAGGGGCTCACCATCTTCAAGGCGAAGTTGGGCTAAGGCTTCGGCGGTCGCTTGAGGGTCCGAGTTGCTGCGGTGTCTCCGATGACCAAGTTCACGCACCTTCAAATATCCACTGCCCGTGGCAGACATTACAGTCCCCGAACCCCACGCGAAGATTTCCGGAACCTGCCGAAGTGAACGCGGAAACCTGCTGCCATCTACAAACGTTCATGTGAAGTAATTACGTTGCGCGTTTTGTAGACTGCGCTAGATGGCACTGTACGTGCACATTTTCTTTTTGTATCTCGCAATATTAAAGCACACAAAAGGTTGTTCAAGTAAATGTTGACTTCACCACGACAAACTTTAGGCGAAATTATTATAAAGATGTGCAGTTTATTAAAGAAAACGATAACTATGCCTTTGAGGATGTGTGTAAATGTGCGAGTCCGCACCAGATGGCAGCAGGAAAAAAAAAGAAAAAACGACAATTAAGCGGTTTGTTCAAACAAACTCAGCACGCGAAATCGTCACTCCATGTGAAAGCTAGCGCAAACGAGGCAGATAGACAGGTGGGTTTTTGTTGCAAGTAGAGGGGGCGCCGAAAGATGGGTATCTGAAGAGAACCGCAGTAGCCATAGCTCATCTGGTAGAGCACGACACAATGCATGCGTGAGCAGCGGGTTCGGTCCACACAGTTTCATGCAGCTGTCATTCCTTCTACTTTCTGTAAAATCATCTCCTACCTGAAATGATTACTCAACAAATTCCCGCTTCTAACCAGCAGCCCCACAAATAACAATCGTAACATCTCCCTGTACTTTTTTTGCTTTTAATGACTGCTGGTTTTTCTGTACGCCAGCACCTGTCACGCAAGGAGCATCGAGTTTTGCAACGGCGTATTTCTGGCTGAAGTGGCACTTCGTCTAATTGTCGTTCTTCGAGATTTTGAATTTTCGTTCCGCTACCGAGCACAAAATCAGCGGAATCGAATCGCACCCACGAGAGATTATTTTGATGGAAGTTAAAGTCTGGAATGACCGCCCGTGTGTTGTGCTATTTCCGAGCACGTTAAAAAAATCCTCGGCCGTCAACGCTAAAGCTGACGTTGGGGCCTCTCAATCCTTTCACTCTTTCCTTCCTCTTTTACAATGCCGTTGCAATGCTGTTACAATGCCGTTACAATGCGCTCAATTTCTTTCTGCAGAACTGATCCTCGCCACCTTTTACCGACGAGAATATCGAATGGCCTCCTTTCGTAATTTTGTTGGACATGCAGTTCTCCTTTTGCAAAAAAAGAGCGCGAGGTCACAATGAAAAATCTCAATTCCACACTTCTGTCTCATTTTTCCCACGCCCTCCCACACCGTCGAGACCTGGCTGGACTGGCTTGGAGCAGAAAGTGGAAACAAACAGGTCATGCTCGTGCGGCAGGCCATCGACGCCTAAGTGTTGCGCCCGAAGAAAGTTCCGTACTACTGCTACTTCAACGACCTACACCTCCACGGAACTCATCGAAACGTGCTTGCCGTGGTTGTCCCAGTTAGCTACACAATGACGCTTTGTACGCACAGTGGCGACAGTGCAAAATGTCGCTGTGTTAAAAATTAGCCGCTGGGATTTTGACACCGGAATTCAATAAGCACCCGGAGGGTCCTGTCTACTTTATTTTTTCTTTTCTTTTTCGAAGCTGCACTATTCACAGAGCAGAGAGAACTTAATTTACAGAGCGAATAGGGCTGAATTCCCCTGAAATAAAGATGAAGTCACTCATAAGAAAAGACCACTGCAAAAAGAATTACACGGGAGTTTTCCATGTTCCGATGACGAAGATTGGTTATTGGGACATGAGCCTGTCTCAATTCTCTATGGACACCTCAAACGCGCCGTGAGGGAAGGAAGGAAAGTGGGAGTGAAAGAAGAAATTAAGAGTAGGCGTCATCGTGAGGGGCTCCAAAATAATTTCGACCACATGGAGATCTGTAACAAGCACTGACACCGCACAGCACACGGGCGTCTCTTTCATTTCGCCCCCATCGAAACGCGGCAGCCGCGGTCCGGTTCGAACCCGGGCACACCGACTCACTATCCAAGAGCCCTAACCAATGAGCCGCCGCGGCGGGTGATATGTACCGATAGCGTCAAATGAAACGCGAACATGACAACTGCAAAACGTGCGGTAAACGACAAGATTTTAGCTGAAGGAGCTTTAATGTGTTTTTGATTTTGACTTCGATAGCGCGAAAGCCGCTACGTGAAGTCTTAAGCGAGCTTGTTGCTTCTTCACTGGATAATATTTCTGAGTTCATATTTTCGCGCCAAAGTTATCGTGTTCGCTATGGCATGACTCGCTATGGCATGTGTTCGCTATGGCATGGCATGGTATGTTCGCTCACTGCATGGCATGCAACGCTAATAAAAAGAAAGCAAAGATCTAGTAGCGCGAATGATCAGCGTGAGCTGGCGCCAAAGGGAATTACGCAGAACAGTAACTTTTACAGTCGCCCGCGTCTGCTGGTCGTTCGCGCACAAACACCAGCTGTCCCCGTGCTTTAATCCCCCCCCCCCCCCCCTTCCGCCGCGTCGCCAGCATGCTATAACACATGCTGCGTGCATTTTTTAGAACTTTATCAGGATAAAAAAAAAAAAAGATGTGAAATTCACTCCGGATGTGGAGTAGGCACTATTCTAATAATGCATTTGCAGCTATGAGGAAAAGTGAACATCAAGGCACATGCACAAAAAGAGAGCGAAACAGTGCATGAACGTCACGATGTGTGTTTCTCAACGTTCGAAACAGTATGACTGGATAATTCAAATCGTATATCGAGCTCTCGCGAGCTTTGTAAGTTCATCGTTACTGCTCATCGAAAGTGCTTGTATACACTTCGCCTCGTTCGACAACAATACACCTCAATGTCAACCCACCCTGGTTGGTCTTGGGTTCGCATGTGGCTGTTTTTCTTCTACTTTGTAAAGAATTATTTTTCTCTCATAAAATTATTACATTGCTTATCTCCCATTAATTACTATCACAAAGAGCAAAAAAATTATGATGGCCAATTTGCGTAGTTAGGCCGAATGCGAATTAGGCGCGCTGGCAGTTCGGTTTTCAATTAGGTTCCGGTATTCAGATCCAGTGTTCACGGATGGCAGTTGTTCGGATAGCGATAATGAATTAACGTCTCTTTGTGCGGTATTAGTCATCCTTTACATTTATAGATCCCAGGGAATCTTCCTAGCATTGCTGGCACAATGGTGGAGCGGTCGAACTATGCGCCACTGCCCTTCTATGGCAGGTGCTGCCAACGGTGGGACCCGGGTTGCTTGGGTTTGGTTGTGACCAAGGTTGCGCCTCCCCAGCAGCCTCTCACAATCAATTGAGCTGCCCCCCGACACGATGGGCAGGTTGCCTGGTGTATATATTTGGGCAAGTTGGCCACCCCCCTAGGGGCAGGTGAGACAGCCTGCCGCAAAACAGGCTTCAGACGAACAAACACACAACGGCTAAATGCGGGGAATGGCCACTGCACTAAAAACGATAGCAACATTCAAATGCCGGTGACCACCCAGCCCTTCTGCACATGGTCGGGCCAGTGCCAGGACATTCGTACAATCTCACTCATTCCTAACCCCACCCCACATCGTGTCGAAGGCGGCTGGCCAACAACACGACTACTGGTCAGCTGGTGGACGAAGCCGTCGAGGCAGTGGCCGCCACCTTCGATGCCCTGGACTAAGCAGTCCACACTTTTGTACAACATAGCTGAGTGCTACTACTAATACTAGTACTGATGACGATGATGTTGAATTTTATTAGTGCAAGGATAGTTTTGGCCAAATAGCGCCATGACACAAGATTTGGTTTGGTTTGTGAGGGTTTAACGTCCCAAAGCGGCTCAAGCTATGAGGGACGCCGTATAGTGGATGGCCCCGGATATTTCTACCAAGGGGGGTTCTTTAACGTGCACCGACATCGCGCAGTACACGGGCCTCTAGAATTTCGCCTCCATCGAAATTCGACCGCCGCGGCTGGGATCGAATCCGCGTCTTTCGGGCCAGCAGCCGAGCGCCATAACCACTCAGTCACCGCGGCGGCCCACGGCACATGGTATTCTTGACACAGGGAAGGGTAAGAGGCCTATCTTCCAAGAATGCCACCCCAGAGGAGTCGATCATCAGGCCAGGGGAAAGCTTGTACCCATTATATCATATCACCGGTTGGTGCCCGGCGGCACACGAGATCCAGCCCTGCACCTCCCGCATGCGAGGCAGAGCTGCCATTGATACGAGCTGCTTCTACTACTACTACAACAATCAAATTTAAGACGACCCACGCGACAACATCGACGGCAGCAGAGCTCGCAGCGCTCTTAACTGCCCTTCATCACACTGGTGATGAACCGCCACACAAATGGACAATATTCTCCGATTCGAAGGCGGCACTGCAGTCTCTACTGTCACCTCTACGACGCGGACCGCACGAACAACTAATCTTCCATATTACAGAGACGTTACACCATATAAGTGATGCCGGCCATGAAATAACGTTCCAGTGGCTTCCAAGTCACTGCGGGATTATCGGCAATGAACGGGCGGATCACGCTGCCCGCTCAGCCCATACTGAGGAGCGCCACGTCCCAATTCCTCTTTCTAGAACTGACGCGGCACGGAAGCTCCGCCTACTTGCTCGGCAGTGCACCGAGTCGCAATGGAATGAGCCACATTTAAGAAATACGCGACTGTACTCACTTGATCCAACATTAAGTCTTCGAGCGCCATCACAGCTTCGCCGTAGAGACGCCACGCTTTGATATCGACTTTGGTTGGGTGTTGCCTTTACTAAAGCCTATGCCTTCCGCATAGGGATGACCGACACCCCAACCTGTGACCACTGCGGCCATGAAGAATCAATTGGCCATATATTGTGCTCCTGCCCGCAGTACAGTCCACAGAGGGCATGCCTTAGCCACGAACTTGACCAACTGGACGACCAACCGCTATCCGAAAAAAGAATTCTACAACATCGAAAGGACCTACCGTCGCAGAAGAAGGCCGTGCAAGCGCTTTTGCGCTTCTTACAATCTACCGGCCTGTGTGAAAGACTTTAACTGGAACGCCTTGTGTGTGTGTGTGTGTGTGTGTCTCCATGTGTGCACGTTCCTTTTTTTGCGTTTTCCTCTCTGTCATCTTTCTAACCCCTATCCCCCATCCCCAGTGTAGGGTAGCAAACCGGAGACTCACATCTGGTTAACCTCCCTGCGTTTCCTTTTCATTCTCTCTCTCAGTATTAGTAATACTAATACTACTAATACTATTACTATTAGTAGTAGTACTACTACCACTAATACTACTACTACTACTGACGCTCCTATTTCTGTGTAACATGCTAACAAAAAAATGTCGTAGTCAATAGATTTCTCCATGTGTTGCATCGATGTCAATAAGTTGCACCTAATTTGTTCATTTCATTCACGTTGAAAAGTGACCACCGAGGCCACGGACTCCAAACTCGTGACTCTTTGCGCTCGGAAGAACGCGACAGCCGCTAACTCACCTCTGTCCATGGAGAAGATGACGTGTTAAGTATCGCACTGCCGGTTCATATATGCTGCCCCGCTGCTGTTTGCATTTCGCTGACATCACAGAGGAACGCGCTTTACGACTAACCACCTGCGGCGGAAGAGCGCAAGGCTTATTGTCGTAAATAAGCGAAGTGTCGGGAGCCCTTGGCGCCTCTAGTGCGGACAGAGGAACTTTGAGAGTAGGGCAGAATTGTAGGCCTGATGACCGCGTTCTATGGCAACATGCTGCATACTCTGAGAGAACGAGACGAAGTCGGAAGAAACTGCAGCGCATCTGGTCCTCGAAGACAAAGGTTACTCAAACAAAAAGCGGGCTCATCACGAGTGGTTTGCGCGTTCGTTTTCTGAAGTGCGATTCCTCCCTTCCCTTACGACTCGGTTCGGGTGACCATCGAGATGTGAGACAATAACGGCGCCATTTCCTTTTCCTCCCCCAAAAAACATTTTTTTTTGGCAATTGCAGTTGGTCTCCGGGGGGCTCAGGGTCCCAAAAGTCCCCAGGTACCCAATGGTCCTCAAGCTAGAGAGAAGCGAGGAGTCCCGTCCCACTCTAGTTTTCTGCGGTTTGGAATGTGTGCTTGGAAGAGCGAGAACAACATGCAGGGGTAAAGGGAGAGAGATAATTGAGAGAGCTATAGCTGTCTACACGTTGTCGTGTCGGCGACTGCTTTCTTGGACCTTGGTTCAAGCCTGAAAGGTCTTCATTTCTAAAAACCCGTACGCTTACGTGTTTCATTTTGATTTGCTGCTATTTTATTGACATACGCAAAGTATAGTTATTTTTCTGTGACTCTATCGTCAGCTAAAGAAGAGCGCGTGCAGTGCGCCGGTGTCGACATTAGGAGTGCTTCGTCAGGTGGCGCCACCCTGCGGTGCGGCAAGGTTCGGCACTCATTGAAGAGGTTTTTCTCATGATAGTGCGCGTCCTCCGCGAAATGGCCATGTTTGAAGTTTGAAGTTTGAAGTTTATTATAATTCTGACAATACAAGATTGTCATGGCACCAGAGCAAAAGGCGAGACTATGCCCGCCTGACTAGGCCCCTGGCGCCACGAGCACAGCAGACAACAGTGCACAAAAAATGTATACATATATACACATAATACACACATATACATACTTATATATACAATAGGCACAATTATACATACAATAAGTCAATGCAACTTAATAGGTATAAATAATGCAAATGAAGAAATAAAGATACAGAAAGGCCAAAAGTCAATTGTTGGAAAAATATAGTTTTGATTTCTTTTTGAATATAGAAATGGTTGAGGAATCTTGCATGATATCAAATAAAGCATGCTCACTATTAAGTAAATTAGGAATCTGCCACTGTAAAATATGATTGCCGTAGTTTGTTCTAGTTTTAACCTTAATAAAGTTTCTAGCTCTTAAGGTCAAGCTGAATTTAGATTTCCCTGTGTTTCGTTATAATTTCACGCACGCACTGTGCATTAGTGTTTGTGTGTGTTTACGTTTGGAAGTTCTGCATTTTTTAAATACGATAGCCTTAGAATTCACGCCAGGAGCAAAATCTGCCGCCCCTGCCACGAAATCCGCTGATTGGTCGAAAGAGGTCACCTGACCTGGTGAAGTGATCACAACCTGCCCCGCTTGGCCATCTTGATTGGGCGAGAGAGGTCACGTCACCTTGTGATGTGATTACAACCTGCCCACCGTGTCAGGCCAACACCCTCACTCAAATTCTCTAGAGGGTGTTGGGCAGGCGGCAACCTGCCCATCCAAATGTGGAGGGGGGCGGTGAGGTGAGGGGCAGGTAAAGTAAGGTACAGAATGGCCAATTCCGAATACATTAACGTGTAGGCAGAACCTAGGCGACAGAGAAGGAGTACTGGCGCAGGAGAATTTTTTTAATGATATCGTATAGTATACCACCAGGTGCGCCACCTAAGTCACGTGACCTTGTGGCGTAATAACATCCTGCCCACCGGACTGTGAGCAAAGTGTCCATCGTGGCAGGTGGCAGTCAGAGTGGTATGATCGAGGACTCCCAGGGATTTATGAATGTTGAGTAGAGAATGACCAATTCCGCATAGATGGGCATTAACCCATTAACCACTATCGCGTCATGTGTACCCCGTTTTTTGTTTTCTTTTTTCCACAGAAGACGTTTCTTCCAGCGAGCATTGTTACATGGCGGCCAGCCGAAGAATGAGGCACGATGAACGACGGCAATGAGATGATTTAATGGCTGCCGGCCTAGTGAGAGCCCGCGCCACTGCCATGGCTTTTTCGTGACAATATGAAGTTGCTGTCTTTATGGCATCGCTGCACAGTGAAGCGGCGGCGGAAGTGAGATTACTAAACAACAAAGAAAACAAAAGAGCGCCACTCTCATCATAAAAATTATGCTAGAGTTGGTTCGTTTTTTAGCATATGGCTGTGCGCCGATTAACAGTGACGTCAAAAGCTCGGCCGACTTTTTCCTGAAATCAGGGCTGGGCGAACAATATGCTAGGGCTGCGCGTTAAATACCAGTCCTCACAGGGTGATGCTACGCGGAGCCTAATAGGATACAAGGAAGTATTGTCGCACAAAAACACCTGAGGCGCCCTTGAATTATTGGGGGCAAGTAGCGCCAGCGTCCACGCACGACCTTCGCTTTAACAATGTTTATTTTCACAGCCGCACGTACTTCCGCGGGGATCACATCCGGTGATGCATGCCAGCAGGCTGGAGCGACGCAGCTGCGTATTCTGCTGCAGCACGCGCATTTCCGTTGGCGAAAACAAAAATGCAATGCTGAAAAGTGGGCTACAAAAGGTAGTACCGGATTTACAAACCCATATCAGGGCGCTCCCCTCGATCACGGGAGTAAACCATTCGCAAGAGCAACCCGTTTCTGGATGTGCGATGCTCAGAAGCGCCTTGCTCAGGTAAACACACTTTCTGCTCGTCCCATTCTGCTCTTGAGTTGGTTCGAGTCTGCGTGGAGCAAGGATTGCCCCACGGGCCGCTGAGCCTGAGGGTATATAGTTCCTTGTGCTGAGAGCGACATCCCAAGTGACATATCTCTGCAGGGTATTTCACCTAAGGCTGTTAACAATTTTTAAAATAAGCTTTTTGAGTTAAGGGAGCGCGTTTTATTCGGCATGGCATTGTCTGCGGTGTAGTGCGTCAGACTACAGCTAAAGCTTGCTAATTATAGTCGGGTACAACTTAAGTCTGCAGTGAAGCTCCGCCCACATTCAGGCCAGCCGCAGAGAATTCCTCCACTGCAGAAAAGTAGTCCTTTGTGAAAACTTTTTTTGCTTCCTAAACAAGAAGCTAATCGGAAGAAAAAAAAAGTATAAGGTCGATAATTTTGATACCTCGCTTGTTTGATAATGTCAAAAATTAAGAAGCTTATTTTGTGAACTGTTATGACTGGCTATCAAAGTAATACAGGACGCTGTGGACCGTGGCCCAGTGTTAACAACTGCTGTGTTTTTCAAGTTGTATCCTACTATATAGCAGGCTGGTTAGCTTATACTGAACAGTTAAGTTTTGGACTATTACAAACAGGTTTATTGAGAGGTTTGTAGCCCACTGTAAGGAACACCCATATCAATTTTTATATTTTCGAAATTTCCATCCCCGTAGTAGCTGCAGCCCAATGGAATTTGCGGCCGCGCAAGGACGAAGCCGAAACAGCGCGACCGCAGAGCGCGCTAACCACGTCTAAGAGAGTGCATCACACTGCGGCGCGGGTGTCACGTGCTCTTTTCTCAGTGCTCGGATGGGAGCGGCGAGCGTTGCAGCTGTGACGTCATCACTGTCTCGACCAATCGGAGAATTTTCGGACAGCCGGCGGCGGGGTTTTGGTGTGACGACATTTCGAATACTATTGCAATAAAATGACTATTCTTTAAAATTGCCAAGCCTTAGGCGAAACGTCCTGTAATCGCCGCCCCCGGTTTGGTGCCAGCCGGTTGACCAGCGTGTGTGAGTACTCGTATGCAAAGGGCTACGCATGCTTCGCGTGGAAATCCGCACAGTTCCAAGCTTTGAGCCTCAGTTTGAAATTTGTACATGCCTGAGAAGTGAAACAGGAGTCCTAGTGGTCTGAGCCTCCTTCTCGCATGTGGGATATGAGAGGCTCGATCCCCAGTGCAGCCGGGTACCCATCGGTAATACAGTGGATACAAGATTTCTCCTGGCCTGGTGCTCGGCTTCTGGGGCTGAGGTGCTTAGGAAATGGGTCTCTGACTCCAACTTGTGGTAAAGAAAGAATACCTTCCACCATAAAAAGTAATCATCGCCATCATGGAAGAGATCACGAGCGACATAAGGGGTGCGTTGTCCTCCCTCGTTCCCTCTCCTCTCCCTTTTCCGGCCCAGGGAAGACAGAGGCTTGTGAACGCGGCGTGCTCGACGTGATGAGTTTGAGGCCCCTGGTGTAGAGTCTCCCAGAGGTGCTCCTCGAGGGCGAGAAAAATATTTAAAAAGTCGCGAACTCTTTATCTTCCCTATTATTTTAATTTTTTCCTTTTCATTTGCTTTGAAAGCGCATTTTTCGGCAAGTATATATGTCGCAGAAGGTTGGTACTACATGACTGAGATTTTTTTTCTAACGCCACAGAACAAGACGGAGGAGAGACAAAGCGTAGAGACTAGATGCTCTAGTTGGAGTTTTCCAGTGTATATGAGTCCGCCGACATCGGAATAAGATCAACTGCAAGTGGGATTACATGCGCCGAGGGCTGACAAGCACAACTGCACGAATAGGCTTCGGACATCTTGAGGGTGACCTCAAGAAGAAAGCGGTGATTAGAGCGCTTTTTTTATATTTGCGCAAGATTTTTTTACACGTACAGTACGAAGAAATGTACACCTTTGATATTTCGTATTGCTATTATGCTTCCATTGAAAGTGCTGCCAAAAAGCCCTGTCTGCAGAAGCATGTGAAAGCTTTTTTTTTTCGGCGTGAGTTCTTGGCGGTAACTGAGTAAAGAACGCAATAGCACGATACATGTTGGCAGAAAAAAAAATACACCAGATGGGTCCCAGCTAAAGGTAGCCAACCGTTTAAAAAAGAGTGCCATAGCCTAGTGAAACCAAGTGAGGGCTGTTTTAACAACGGTATTTAACACTGTTGCTTTAACAAAAGTCTACTTTACGTCCCAGAGGAATTCTTCTAGTGATCCTGAATGTGGACATAGCTTCACTGCATCTAGTCTTCACTTGTATCCGACTATGGAGACGTTTAGCATAGCGCCACCGCGGTGGCTCAGTGGCTATGGCACTAGCCTGCTGACCCGAAAGACGCGGGCTCGCTTTCGGCCGCTGCAGTCGAATTTCGATAGAGACGAAATTCTCTAGGCACGTGCACTGTGCGATGTCAGTGCACGTTAAAGAAGCCCGGGTGGTCGAAATTTCCGGAGTCCTACACTACGGTGTCCGTCATAGCGTGAGTCGCTTTGGGAAGTTAAATCCTCATAAACCAAACATTTAGTGCAGCGCGCACCGCCACTGCTACCGTTTGAGGAGGCGTCACGTGGCGTCCTACTTTCGTTCCATAACGTCCACGTCTGGGTCGGGCATGCAGAACAGCCGCGTGCTTTCTAATCCGATTGTCGCCTCTGCAGCTGGCGGCATCCGCATTAGGCATGTGCATGGTATCTCGTCACGCCATGTGCAACGTCGCGGGCCAAGCGTGCACGTCACTGAGTGAAAGTGCGGCGTTACGAGAAGACTGGTCCACGGTGGTCCGCGGCCCAGTGATCCATCGGTCTGAATCCACTTTTACCGCGCACCGCTCTCCACCACTGCGGACGCGCAGAGGGGGTCCCGACGCAGCAGGTGTGCCCTCAGCTGGCAAACAGCTGGCCCGCCCCTAGGGCCATCGGCGCCCACAGGGCTAATTGTCTAAATATAGCGCAAAATTTATTTATTTATTTGTATACCCTAAGGGTCCTTTCGGTCATTACATATATCAGAGCATCACATATGTCTCTACTATTGACCTCCCACCTCCACTGCTGACTATCTGAAAGGGAAGTTTGTCGCCTTGACCTTTTTCTGCTTTCCCCCTTTTTCGGCTGCGAACAGCGTGGTCATCTGCGCGTGTCTCGTGGAGTCTCGACGGCCATCTTCGCGCAAGCCGTCTCGACCTCCGCACATTATCTTCCTCTTCGCGGACGACGTTGTAAGTATATACGGACCATTCAATGCCTGCCTTTCACTTATAGAACAGTCGGATTGTCGGTCTCAAGGTGTTTTCTTTTAAAGAAACTCGGCAGCCCTCAAGGCGTGCAGGCCGCAGCTGCGGCGGCCTGTGACTGAGTGTGTGTTTCCTTGTTTGTCGTGCTTGCTACGGACAACAATTCTTTACTTCCTCTTATCCTTTCACGCCCCCTAATCCCTCTGACCTAGTGCAGGGTGGCCAGCCGGAACATACTTCTGGTTACCCCCCTGCCTTTCCTCTGCCACTTTTCTCTCTCTCTCTCTTAAACATTTATCATGATTTAATGCGATCATGCGACTCTTATTACACAAACATTTGCGGCGAAGACTTTAAGTAATATTCAAAAATGAGCGGAGCGGTAGAGCTAGTGGTAGCGGACAGCAGGTGTCAGGAATTATATGGATCGTATTATTAGTACACTGGTTTACTAAAATCCAATCGTTAACATTTTATTTATTGCAGCTATATGCGTCTGTTTGTAATAATAGATTTGCAGCGGGCCGTTAGTAGCAGTAAGTTTAGCTTTTGGAATTTCGAAAATGATAATCTCGGCACTGTTTCGCAACGAATTCTGGCCATCTCGGCACTTCAAACTTCAGTTCCGCATGGCCAGAGCGCGCCTGCAGCTACACCCACGTAAACATGTCACTCGGTGACGCACGTGTCACGTGGTCTTCTCTCTCCCGCCCGGGCCACTGCTTACTGCTCCAGCCCTCTAGCGGAGGTCAAGTGAAGAGTAGTTTTATGTAACCCAGTATGAGATACGAAACCACACAAAGTAACAGTGACTGCCACCAGATGGTCGTAGTGGGCAGAGGGCCAGACTCGCTCTGCTTTGAGGGAGGCTGTTCCGGACGTGTCTGCAACGCGCAGGGCTGGAACGACGTCAGCTTCCACGGCTCGCGGCAGATCCCCACGCCCAACCTGGACGCCCTGGCAGCATGGGGCGTTGTGCTGCAGAGACACTACTCGATGCCAACATGCTCGCCTTCCAGGACGGCCCTCATGACCTCGTACTACCCATCGCGCACGAGTAAGCACGCGTCTTTCTTGTTGCTGCGTCCGCTCAGCCGAGATTTTCAATTTTAAAGTATAGCTACTCAACTTTTGCTTCAGTATCGTATAATTTTGACCGAGGTGTGTTATTGACCGGTAAGAACTAAATTGTATATTATGGGGTTGAACGCCACGCAGCGACGCAGACTATGAGGGAGGTCGTAGTGGAGGGCTTCTCATCATTTTCGATCACCTCAGGCTCTCTAACATGCGTTGCATTCGCACAGCACACATGCGTTCTTGTACTTCGCCTCCATCGAAAGACGGCCGTCGGGATCGAAGCTGCGACGTTGGGATCAGTAGCCGAACGCCAAAGCCACTGAGCCGCGGTAGGTTCGTATGTTGAGCACAGGCAGGTCGAACGAGGCATAGTCAATCAATGGCAGACGTGGAATTAAGAACGAAACGTGTTTGGCCATGACAGCACGCATGGGCAGCACTGGTTGTCCCGCGCATGTTTGTTAGGATGGGTTAGTCGAGGACGTCCGGGGAACGCTTTGTTGAGTGCGACGGAGCTGAGCGTTGTTGAAAGCTACAAGAAAACGCCGCATACATCGCGAAATAAGTTTTGTGCCAACGCTATAGGCACGCATGCGTCGACACTCCATGAGCAGCCAGGTAGCGGCACCAGATGTGCGTGATGGAGAGGAAAGCCGCAGCGCCTGCACAGAGGCACGTGCAACAGCACTAGCAAAGTGACAAGACAACCTCTTGTCTATTATAATGTCAGAGTGGGCATCACGTGCAAAAAATAAACTCACTCACAGGACGGTGACCAGTGTGTAAAAATATTCAACGACAGCTGATTTCGCTGGGTAATATATAATCATTCATTCATTATTATTTGTCTTTCGTTATATTATATTATTATATTATTATTTCATTACATTATTATTATACGTCACTACGCGATCACTAGGGACGTCACCGATTTCGGACCAGCCAACGTGGCGCCTTACAGGGATGTCACGCGTGATGTCATTACATGCTGTCCAATCAGCGTGGCGCCTTGATACCACTGCACGCTGACCAATCAGGGACCATAGTGGCACGATGTTACGCCGACAACGACGACGCCAGCTCCGCAGAATCGGGAGACGCGCTCTTAACGTCCTCGTGAAAACTTAGTGTCGAGGACGACCGAAAGTCACATTGCGTTTAGGAAATGAGCTGTGATTGGGCGGCTGCAGGAGGAGGAAGACAGTGGTATCAAAGGTGACTCTATGAGACGCTTTCGTCTTGCTGTGAGCTCAGTTTACCAGTATCCCTGAAGAGAAAAGTATACAGCAGCTGTATCTTACCAGTGGTCACCTACGGTGCAGAAACGTGGCCCAGAGGCTAAAGAAAGGGGTTCAGCTTAAGTTAAAGACAACACAGTGAGCCATGGAAAGAACAATGATAGGTATAACGTTAAGAGACCGGAAGCGTGCAAAGTGGGTGAGAGAACAAACGCGGGTTAATGACATCCTAGTCGAAATCAAGAGGAAGAAATGGGCTTGGGCAGGGCATGTAATGCGAAGGCAAGATAACCGCTGGCCCTTAAGGGTAACGGAGTGGGTTGGAAGGGAAGGCAAGCGTAGCAGGAGACAGCAGAAAGTTATGCGGGCGGATGAGATTAAGTTTCCGAGTATAGGGCAGGACCAGCTGGCACAGGACATTGCTAATTGCAGAAATACAGGAGACGTCTTTGTCCTGCGGTGGGCGTAGTCAGGCTGCTGCTGATGATGATGAGCGCAGTCGAGCGATGAAAACAAGACAAAGGAAAAAATGGCCAGGCTTGGCTTGGTTAAGCCAAGAATGCGTTGCATATCTCGATGGAGTTCCGTGCTTCTCCGTTGACTCGATAGGCTATTGACTCGATCGCCATTGAAACTGCCCGTGTAGCAGCGCTCGATCGCCTTTGAGTCGATAGACTATCGGTTCGAGGGCCCTCGAAATGCCCGTGTGACAGGGGTATAAGACTGTCCCGGCGAAGGAGCGCAGCTCTTTTATACATATGCCGTGACGTCAATCATAGCGCAGCGCCCCTAGCGGGAGGAGCGGGAGTCAGGTGGTGGCTGCGGCCGCGCGCGACCGCGCCAGTTGGGGCCCAGCTTTTCCTCCGTGACGTCACGCGCCGGCGCAGCGCCCCTAGCGGGAGGAGCGGGAGTCAGGTGGTGGCTGCGGCCGCGCGCGACCGCGCGAGTTGGGGCCCAGCTTTTCCTCCGGCTGTCGTGACGTCACGTCACGTGGTTTGGTGGCTGCCCGGCCACGCCCAAGGGCTGAACTGAGTGATTGCAATATGCAACGCATAAAATGAAAATAAAATATCTGGCCCCTTTCCTTCCCCCAGGTGTGGGCCACATGGTATACCCAGCGGCCCCGAAAGGGGCCTTAGAGCTTCGCTTCAAGCTGCTGCCGCAGTGGCTGAAGGACCTCGGATACCGCACGCACATGTTGGGCAAGGTGAGACGAGCAGTGCGCTGTGCTTTGAGTCACGCAAGAGAGCGATTTCCACAACACAGCGCGACAAGACTGCGTTTGAAAGCCCATGAATGTGTGTGCGCAGGTGGTGCCTCCTTCTCTGTTACAAGGAGGGACTAAGATGACTGTAGAAGTTCGCTTTCAATGAATTGGGACCTCCATTAGCGTAAATTTCGCCCCTCGTACGTGTGAAGCCTCATAACTCTAAGTGGCATTTAAGAAATACCGTACTTATAGCCTCGAGCGGGATTCGAATCTGTGGCGGAGCGAGAAGATCAGCTTCGCTTGCCACTTCTTCAGACCACAAGGCCATCGCCCGCACATTTTCCCTTTCTTCAATGGGAAAACTCAAACTACAGACCCGAACAAACTCATGCCTCAGATCAATGGGCTGCGTAATCAATCAATCAATCAATCAATCAATCAATCAATCAATCAATCAATCAATCAATCAATCAATCAATCAATCACCGAGAGTTAGTTTTGCTGGTCTGTCGGTGGGTACCGAGCCTTAGGACATTACTTCTCAGCATCAAACGCTCGGTCTTTGCGTACGCTCAAACCATGCAGTGGCACCTGGGGTACAAGAGCATCGAGTACACGCCCACTTGGCGGGGTTTCGACACCTTCTTCGGCTACTACAACGGCGAGGGATACTACTTCAACCACACCGTCGCATGGGTGAGCAAAGCCCGCTATAACGTTAGTTAGTACGCACGCCAATCGTTCACTTAAGCCATGATTTAAATTCTGGAGTTTATTTGAAACGAACCGGGACGTCTAAAAAGCGCTTTCTCACCTGACCTACTATATGTAATGCTACCTGTGTCTTATGCGAATGGATAAGCACTAGTGAATTGTTAATTGTGATTTGCATGGCTTAACGTCCCGAAGCGACACGTAAGCTATAAGGGCGGTCGTAGAGTTGTGCAACGTAATAGTTTAGGTAACCTGGGGCTCTTTAACGTGCGTGGACATCGCATAGAACACGCGGGTTTTTGTATTTAGCCTCCATCGAAATGCAGCCGTCTCGATGGGTCCGGATAAGAACTAGCAGCCAACATGCCGTTGTGGTCACCGATTATATGTAAGCTCCTATTGAGGGGCTTAAGGATATGGGGTAGGCCATTTTACAGCGCATCGAGTGCTAACGGAGCCAAGCTCAGTTCTCGAGTGCTGCTGGATTCCAGTAAAGGTCTGCATGGTGCAGTCATATTGCAGGGGTAATGAAACAATCTCCTGGAAATCACCAGGAATTGAAATCACCAGCTCCCCGCTAATAGCTTCCAAATGGATGATCAAGAGGAAAGTCGAGGCAAAATGAGAAGGTAAACAGTATTAGCAGGTCTTGTATGCTTTATTAGAGACGCGAGGAAGCAGTACAGGCCGTCCATGCAGTTCGAAGGTTCAAAAGCAATCACGTGTAGCAAGGCCATGACGTACCACTATAAACGTCTTTCTCCAAAAGCTAGGGGGAAAAAAGGGGGGGGGGGGTCGCAAAGGAATTTAAATAAAAGGGAAGCTGGAATGTTTTTCGAGAATTCAGCGAGGTTGAACGATTTAAATGTATAAAGCTTGTAGATAAAGCACGCCAGATTTTACGGGCTAACATTTAAAATGTTGATGTAATCGCCGATTATAGTCGTGATGATATGCAAGCTTCTCCTCATGGCGTCAAAGGAGTGCGGAGAAGCTCAATAACGACGTCGTTGTTGCTGACATTCCTGACTTCCGCTGCGCTGCCTTCGCCCACATCCTGCTGTGCGTTGTCCGATGCCATCAAACAACACTTCGCGGGCTTTAGCTTCGGCAGGATTAGTTTTACTGCTTCGAGCAAACGTTTCAGCGTTGGAAATGCAACGCCGCGGTAGATGATGTCATTGTTGTAGAAAACTAACTGATTTAGTTTCGTTTCTAATAACAGTAGACTGTTATCGTTTATGTAACTTCGTTTATTGCAAGATACAAGAAACAATCAGACTGTTCGTTAGGAGGGGAGCAAGAGCTCGAAAAATTACATGCTCATCGTCGGGGCTCCCCGCTCGTTCTGCCCTTTTCCCTTGCCCCTCCAGACGGAGGCGCTCTCTGCTGGTCTCAACCTTTGGCCCTCTCCTTCGGGTTCCCAGAGTCCCGTCGCCCGAGGGGAGCCGCCGCCGGCCATAAACAAGCGAGAGGTGTCTGGGTTTCGTCCCATGAAGCGTATTTAAGAAAATCACATACAAAGGACACACAGGTTAAACACGAAAAGAAAACGAAGTTTCAACAGTCATCGTGGGGTTCCCTACCCGGCGCTGTGAGCTGCGGAGAAATTGGAATGTAATCACGGCGTTTACGTAACTATTTCAAATGCTACCATATAAACACTTCGCCCACATTATCGGAAAACTTTACACATTCTACTCCTTTAAGCTCGTCAGATTCTTAAACTTCTTTAGTTGCCCTTTAATTCTATAATACGATTTTGACCACGCTTAGTCTGGCTTACGCCGCCAAACTATGAAATCAATTTCATATCTTTTTTTCTTGGAACTCACAGCAAGGACACTGCGGCTTGGACATGTGGCACAACATTGGCCACAGAGTGCAACCCGTCACCAACCTCACCGGTGTCTACTCGACGTCTGCGTACACCAACCAGGCGAGGAAGATCATCGCCGATCATGACACTAATAAGGTGAACCACGGCTTCATAACTTGTAGGTAAATGCATGACCCCAGATGTCATCGAGCGAGAAAGAGAGATGAAGCAGATGTCATTTCGGACTAGACTCCGAAATCTGAAGCGTGGAAGCAGGTCCAGTTCGTTCGGATGATGTGAAAAAATAAAATAGGGGGGGGGGTCGATGGTTTCCCAAACGTGAGGATTGCGTTAAAACCGTCGTTTGTTTATTTAGTCATTGAAATATAAATTTTTACGTTACTTTAAGGAAACCGCCATGGAGAACTGGCTTAGCGGTGGCAGCAAAGAATGTGGTTACTACGTTTCACGTCGATGTAAACCTTTATTTTTTGCTTATAATTACTACCTTCAACTACACTGGCCAAGTCTACATGAAAACGGCAAGTATCGCATAAAATCAAGTTCGTAGAATATAACCCGGCAGGCTAGTGTAAAGGGGGGACGATGCGCTAAAAAAATGGACTGAATTAATGCGACAACTATGGTGCTCTTTGTCCAAGGTGCCCTGTGCCAATGAAATCAAATCATCATCATCATCATTATAGATTCAGTGGGACAGTTGAGGGCCAATCGAGATTGGAAATTCACGTCCAGAGGGGCATATTCCAGCTACTACGGTGGGGACAGAGCGTCAACCATCACGGGTTCGATTTTCGCGCGAGCCCAAGGCCTCGATTAGTCGTCACTTTACACATGCACTGGGAGCACTGATGCGGTGTACTCAACCTCCGCAGGGAAAAGAGCGACTGGAGGAAACAGGCCTCCAAGTTCACGAATTAGACGTTTATTTCCAGCGTCGTACAGCGGCGCACACGCTCAGTGTCACCCCGTCCCAAGGGAACGTCACGAACGAGGCTGCGATGTGCGTGCACGAGGCGGGGACACTAGCAACGAGTGCCACTAGCACGCCGCTGTAAAGATTTCCGCGGCAGAGCTAAGATGTATCTCGTGGCGATCACTGAGCACCCGTCTCGGCTGCGAGAGGTAAACGGTTCGAAACCCACCGCCAAGTAGCCACAGGCACAGAAATGAGAACAAGCGTTCCGCGGCCAGACGCCCGGCTTTCTTCAGGGGCGGGAACTTAGCAGAAGCCCCGTAAACCTCACTGCGTCCCCCGCGAGTAAAACCCAGTTTCTAACGACAGCGCAGCTTGCTAAACGTGGTTCCTAGCACGAGGTGCACAATTGCCCACATCCTTGTGACAGTGGGGCAGCAGAGAAAAAAGGGACATAAGGGAGTTCTACCGCACAAGGCGGATTTGTATTACTTTCGTGTGCCTGTTCAAGCTCCAAGCCCATCAACATTGTAAAACCAATCACTAGGCTGGGGGATAACCTTGAACCCATTCGAAGAAGCCGGTGGGTAGCCGGCCGGAAGTAGGAGTCGAAGTCACTCCCTCCCGAAGCCGAGGCGGTTGCTCTATGCGCTGTACCCCCCTAGACCGTACTACTATGGTCCCTGACTTAGCAAGTGTGGACAGCGGGGCTATTTGTTGCTTTGTAACACTTTAAGTCACTTTGTTTGTAACACTTCGCTATTTGTGAGTGACACTGTGTGTGTGAAAAGCATACACCTTCAGTGAACCTCTTATACAGATCCACAGAACCTTTTATACAGCGTCAAGTGCTTGAGTAATGATAGAGCTTGGCCCTGTGTTTTTTTCCGCAGCCCCTGTTCTTGTACGTGGCCTACGAGGCCGCTCACAGCACGTGCAATGGTTGCACCCCAGAGGCACCCCAGGAGGAAGTGGACAAGTTCGCGTACATTGAAGCCTCCAACCGCACTTTCTTCGCCGGTGAGTTGAATGGCCGAGAATATACTAATATGACACCTATTCGTGAATTTTCCATCCGCTGCCTGCGAACCCTTCTTCTTGGTGTTGCACGTTAGGCTAAGTCATCAAATAATGCAATGAGTGCGGGGACACTGTTTGTTACCCCCAAAGATCTGCGGAGGCGTAATGTTAACACCGACTAGCTGTGAATGATCCCCGCACCGACCAAAGCAAAGGACTGTTCATTACCATGACGTCCTCTGTGCGCGCGAGATTGGTGATTCCTAAGCCACAGAAAGCAAAGATACTACAAGCCCTGTGGCATCTCTGACGCTTGTGGTTTTGATGGTTGATTGATTGTGTTTGGTAGTGTCTTCAACTTCTGTACTTAATTTCTGCTGTCCCGTCCATTGGTTGTTACAAAGATGACTATTCGATGAACGAGGTTGACACCGTAAACAACCGACCAATTTTCGCATGTATACAGCACTTCAGTGTGCACATATGACTTGCTTCTGCGCCCAGAGAGTGGCCGCCTTCAGTGTCTGTATGCATGTCAGATTTCGGTGTCTACAGTCGCGTGGGACGGTGCTTTGCAGGCGCCGTCGATGTGATGGACCAGTCCATCGGGCAGGTTCTGGAGGCGCTGCAGTCGCGCGGCATGCTCGCCGACAGTGTGGTGGTGTTCGCCAGCGACAACGGCGCCGGGCCGCTGGCCTCGGCAGCCGCCGAGTTCCCCAACGCCGGCTCCAACTGGCCCCTGCGTGGGGCCAAGGAGGGCCAGTGGGAGGGCGGGGTGCGCACGCCTGCGCTCTTCTGGTCCGGGCGCGCCCTCAAGGACCTGCCGCGGGCCCCGTCACAACAGGTGGTGCACCTGGTCGACTGGGCGCCCACGTTCTACGCGGCAGCAGGTACAGTTCCGAGTGAACTGGTCTTTCATTTCTGGCTGACTGAATGAGAGAATACCTTTACTTTCGCGGCCGCCAAAACCATATTCCTCCTAAGTCCGGCATCGCACGGAAAAGGAATGCTCTACTCTGAAAACTTATCCACTGACTCTACTAGCGACGGACTGAGAGGAGTGCTACTCGAAGAAGGAGTATCTGTGGAAAACTGAAAGAGCGCTCTTTAACCATAAAGATATGAAGTCTACCGCAGCGGTGGCCTAGTCGTTTGAGCATCCGCCTCGAACGCGGGAGGTGCGGGGTTCGACACCCAGCGCCACCGGGTACCCACCGGAGATACAATGGACACAAGCTTTCCCCTGCCTGGTGCTCGGCTTCTTTGGGGTCGAATGCTCGGGAAATGGGTTGTTAACCCCACCTTGAGTAGAAGAAACAACCGTGTTCCATGGCGCTGTTTGGCCACAGATGCCCTTGCCCCATAAAAATTATATAAAGTCACTGTCCTATTCTCTACCTCAGAATACCGTGAAATATAAATGCCTTAACATCTGTCGCTGAATCTCACGTCACACCGTAGAAACCGCCACTCTCCGTCTCTCCAAGGTGGTGACATTTCCAAGCTCGGTGACGTGGACGGCAAGGACCTGTGGCGAGCGCTATCGACGGGGACGGAGAAAGACCGGGGAGACGTGATCGTGGAGCTGGAAGGCCACAAGCAAATGTCAGCAATCATCTCCGGGAGGCAAGGAACTCAGGCTTCGATCGTTACCAGACAGACACATCCACCTTGGTTAAACGATATCTTACTGCCGCTACCGGAAATATATCTTCATTACAACCTTCTCGACTAAAGAATGGGCCTCTTCGATTATCCACCTCTGGCAGCCCGCAGGCAGCCCGCGGGCTACCAGAGCGCGCCGCCAGGCGCTCGATTTTCTCGGGCTGCTCCGCCCACTTCCGGTGGCTACCCAGAACGCGTTCGATTTTCTCTGGCTGGGCGGTTTCGGGCTGCCAGCTGGCAGCCAGACTCGCCAGGACGATTTTGTGCTGGCAGCGTCGTCTGCTAGTTCCACAGCTCTCCGCTCTGGCGGCTAGCAGACGACAAAATGGAGGGAGGCGCATTCGCGACAGCTTCGGTGGTTAATAGCTAGGGCGCAGAAACGGCGTTCGCGTTCGTATATGTGCTGTTTTCCTAACCGTGTCTTATTTCGAGTGGAATCTCCGAGCCGTATCCTGTTTACTCGTTTCAACTGACGCTTCCTATTTCGGCATCTCCGCGCGGCGTCTCGCGCGAAGCGTTGTTTTCTCTCTTGATTACTTGAGAAGATAGGTTGGTTTCCGGTCGTATTTTATTTTACTATGTTCACGTCGGCATCTCTCTAAACTGCATGCATGCATGAGTGCTCTTGTACGCTGGCTTGCAGCTGGTAACCTTCTCTTCTTGCGGCGTCTACGATATATCTATTCTTGAATCAGCCGTATTTATCTTTGTTGCGTGTCTTGTAGGTTCAGCGGACGCTCCCGATTTGTTTTTCGAACGACGATGGCCGCGCTTCGGATATCATATCGCAAATTTCGGCAGTTCTGCGTGGCGTCTCAAACGGGCGCGCCGTTATCTCTCTCAAACTCGTTAGCGCGCTTATATCTTTTCGTTTGCGCGGCGGGTACAGCTGTATATTGTATATATTTATTTGCTTTTTTTTCTCTTGCAGGCTCAGCGACCGCTAACGACGCCTGTTTCGTTCGCACCTCTGGGTTTCGGCTCGATCGTATCGGCATGCGCGCTCCGATCGAGCGTCCCGTACACACGCGTGAGACGCGGTTCACGAGATAATTAACGGATGCATCGTATATATGAGACACGGGCGTCTCATATACGGTATGCACCCGTTATCTCGTGAACTCCACGCGGTTGGTTTCCGGTCTTGTTTTATTGCAGCACATGTACGCGCGTGTCGGCGCGCTCCTCTGATGTGCATGCAAGCATATGTGCCGGCGTGCATGCGTTGTAGCGCTTTTTGCTGCTGGCTTAAGTGGTATCTAATTCTTAGTTTGTGGCGTCTACGATATCGATATCTCTCTTCTGGTATCAACATATCTTAAATTTGGTTCGTCTCTTGCAGAGGTTGAGCGATATCGTTCTGTTTCGGACAGCACTTCGGCATCCAGCTCTGCTCGGCACCCGTGCGGCATCACTTTGGTGCCGACATGCATGCGTGCGCGTGTAAGCTTACGGGTAGTATCTTATTCTGTTTCTTTGGCGGTTTACGTATGTCTAGCAGGAGTCATTCGTTTTGCATGCTATCCTTTGCATCTTATTCGGCCCTTATTTATACGTCACCTCCCTTCCAACGCTTTCACTTCATACGTTCCTTTCGGAGATGGCCGCGCCGCTGAGAATCATCTTGGAAGGTGTGGAGAGAGAAATTTTTGAGGCAGTCGACGACACCGGTGCACCCATTGTCCACGGAAACCTGCGCCTTTATGCGACAGCAGGTACGTACGTACGTGTACCTTTCTCGCTTGTATGTATATGCAATATTTGATCAGTATACTTAATGCGCAACATATATATGCTCTCCTTTGGTTGCAGACAACGTGCAGGTTTGGCTGAATGCGCCGGCAGCCCCCGTCCCACATACCATCGAGCCCGAGGAGTTGTGGCCTCGGGCCAAAGTTCTTTTCCTGAATAAAAATTTCAAATCAGACCCTTCTAAACGCCTAAAAACTAAAAGACAACTCTGGGAAAATTTGGCAGATTTAGTGAATTCCAAATTCGGTTGCCATTTGACCCATTCGCAAATTGAGAACAAGTGGAGAAATCTAGAGAGAAAATATAAAACGGTGCGACAGCATAATAGCCAGTCAGGGGCGGACCGGAGAACATGTGAGTTTGAAGAGTAAGTATACGTAGAACATGATCTCAGTAGAGATAATTAACTTCTACTGAATGGAAAACTTTGTTTTCCTGATTCTACATACGTGACTTTTGCCCCTGAAGCAGTTTAGTCATTCCACAAACCTGTGAATTAAGAATGTTGCAGCATTTTTTACTTTTTTGGTGCAGGTAGATTTTGTGACAGAATAATTAACTGTACCAATTTTGGACATCTTTTGTCTAAATAATGTAATTCCTGTTGTAATTTTAGGGTGTTATAGATTACACAGCAACATTTGGGCAGATAAATTGACTGTCTTTTTGTCAATTGCATACAGCTGCTGAGAGGCATGAACCCGGACTTTGTGCTCATGTCAACAGCTTTGCTGCTGGGCAACTATCGGGCATTATGCATGCCGGCCATGGTTATAAGCTAGCTATACATGTGTCTTGCGTCGCTGAGTAGATATGTCAAGCTTTATGCATGAAATAATGTGTTTGTACACATATTAAGTGATGTCATATATATGTGTCAAATGGATCATAATTTTTTTTTGTCCTCAGGGAGCTCGCTGAAATTTTTGAAAAAACTCACAGCATCACCCCACCCTACCTGCTGGGGCCAGGACTCGTCCGGAGCGTCCAAGAGTGAGTCATTTTTTTTTCTGCACACGACAAGTGCGACAGGGAATTTACATGCACTGTAGCACAGGCATTGCCGAAATAAGAACTAGTAAATTGGGTTTGCCTCCTAGCCATATAGCGGAATCCTTATGGCATCACTACACAGCAAATGGCCTCAGATAGTGAGGAATGTTTTCCTTAAAGATTTTAAGTTTAAAGGGTGCAATGTGCTCCATTACATGCTGAAAGAACCAATCCAGTTGCTTGGTTGCTTTTGAAAAAGACAGTGCATGTCGTGCAAAACATATTTGAAATCAAACACTACCAGGGGTTTCCCCAAGTATAAAATCAGAGGAATGTTGAAGCTAGGGGAGTAGCGGTAGTCATTTTTCAGTTTTTAATTGTGTCTTGATGTGGCACGTAGGACTAGAAAGGCTCATGACTGCAACACTCATGTCAAAGAGTGCCAACAATTGCTTCGCTTTAGACAAGGATACAAGTCATATATCAAGAGACAAAAGTAAGGAACAAGGACTGCATGAAATGTGTCCAGAAACGGCGCAGTAGCTCGGACTACTAATAAACCTTACAAGAAGAAATATCGCTGTCAGTCGCCTATCAAAGACTTGTTAAACTCTGCAAAACACGCATCATTGCTCTGAACATAACAGATCGAGTCAGTAATTAAACACACACACCAAGAAGTCATGTGCATGCTGAACACTACGCACATGTGGAAGGTGTACATCAGAGCTTTAATATCAGCCGTGATGATTTGCATGACACTGAAACATCTAGGTAGCAAAATTTATGGCTGCTACACACAGTTGGTTAAATATGTACATGCACAGGCTCTTCGCATTTTCCGACTATTCACTCAATAATTATAAAGCAATAAAGAAATCATCACGGCTGATATCAAAGCTCTGATGTGCACCTTCCACGTGTGCGTAGTGTTGAGCATGCACATGACTTCTTGGTGTGTGTGTTTAATTACTGACTCGATCTGTTAAGTTCAGAGCAAAGATGCGTGTTTTGCAGAGTTTAACAAGTCTTTGATAGGCGACTGACAGCGATATTTCTTCTTGTAAGGTTTATTAGTATTCCGAGCTACTGCGCCGTTTCTGGACACATTTCATGCAGTCCTTGTTCCTTACCTTTGTCTCTTGATATATGACTTGTATCCTTGTCTAAAGGGAAGCAATTGTTGGCACTCTTTGTCATGAGTGTTGCAGTCATGGGCCTTTCTAGTCCTACATGCCACTTGAAGACACAATTAAAAACTTATATATCTGTGTGTTTCCTAGTAATAAAATAACTGGACTGCCACAAATATATGGCACATTCTCAGCCACATTCCCAGCAGTTACATCCACCAGTTAGGTATGAAAAAAATTCACTACAAATTAAGGAAGGGCCTTCAGAGAAACAAGGGTGTGTGTAGGGAAGCCACTGAACCTCGCACAGAATGATATGGCAGGCAATAAACAGCTGGTTTAAGGGCACATGGAAGGTCACATGCATTGAAAAATTTTACTTTGTGTACAAATGAGTGGTTTTTCTTGATTAATGTGGCCAACATGTGAAATAGTGGCCCAATACATTACGAACATTATGGCACCACATATATAAGGCTTCATGTTTTGAGCGATATTGTGCCATCCCTGACGGCAATCGAGAATTACTGGGAATTAAATGCTCTGATTTTTTGAAAATGGACCTTGATACGTTTGAAATGACATTGAGCTGTTGAAATTACTTTGCACTTCTTGAAAAATTCTGTGCTCTAGCTTATTTGTAAATGTAACTGTGGTGTGCGCATTACAAAGTTCCTCCTATATTTTTTTTAATGGCTCTTTAGAGCACAACAATAAATTTGACAGATTAATTTCATAGGGTAGACCTTTTTGAACAAAATGACAAAACAATCTGCACTGCTAAATAATTTATTTGGCTAAACTGAAATTGAAAAGCCTTTGATAGAATTTTAATTCCTGTTTCGTAAATGGTGTGAAAGAGGCTCCAAACCAAAGTTTCTCAGCTGACTTTTGCTGCCAGCAGAATTATGTACGAAATTAAATGACTACAAAATGAATGACAGTGCCCTTTGTGTAGGGATAACACATATGCACTACAAAGTCTCTGTTCTTTAGTGCAAGGAGTGCATAATGATGTCGCATTGTTTTGCCACCAGCAGCCAGGCTGAACCTGCAGCCAGCCCCCAGCCTGGCCCCAGCAGGGTAACTGCCACAGCGAGCCCAATTCCCGGCAGCTCGCAACCAAGCACGAGCAGGGGCAGCACTACTGCTGGAGACTCGCAGCCCCCAAGCCCATCCGCGCAGCCTAGCCCCCTGCAACAGCAACCAGGCCCAGCCAGGAAGAGGCCCAGGACAGACACCTCTCGTGCAGTGCTCGAGAGTGCCGTCGCCCATCTTGAGGTGGCCGAAGCTAACAGGCAGCAGCGGCACAGGGAGCGCATGGCTCTTGAAGGGAGGAAGGTTGCTGCTGTAGAGAGGAGGACTGCAGCTCTTGAGCGGGTGGCTGCAGCACTTGAACGGCGCGAGCTTGTCTCACTCTGTTCTCCGATACATGCCCCAGCTCATTCCCCAACTCATTCCCCAATTCATTCCCCAATCCGTTCTCCAGTCCGCTCTCCAAGCCCTCCTTACTATAATGCTTAGTTTTAATGTTTCGTTTTTTTGTCTAGCCAGCGCTTTTTATATTTAATTTTCATTTATAATTGCTGTTATATGTTTGTGTTCAGTTCCGTATATTTCCGCTAAGTTGCTATGCACTACCTCGATGGAAAGAAACGCGAACCCGGCGCAAACACGCTCCGCTGTTCCAATTTCTTTTCACCGCGGTTTTACTTCAGTGATAGCAAAAACACATTAGACTCGTTCATGATACATTCTAGGACAACTCTAAAGTTTTTTTCGTACCACCCAGGTAAAAGCGCGATGAAAAGAAATTCCAACAGTGGGGCGTGTTGGCGCCGGGTTGTTCGCCTTTCTTTTCATTGAGGTAGTATGTGTGTGTGCGTGTGTACACTTAGACACACGTATATTCATCTCATTCGTGGTTGCACTTCATATTGTGTACATACTTTAATAAATTTTACAACCCTCTAATAAGATCTGCATGCGTGTTTCATGCAATGACATTCTGATCACTTGTTTCTGTGTGTACTGATAATAAATTGGATGGCAACAAAATTTCCAGAGCATACTTGTCTAAATTTCTCTAGCACACACCATCCTTCCAGCAGTTTAGCTCTCATTATTGTTGTCATTTACTGTTCAGAGGACACAATGCACATTTGAACATGTTGTCAGCCATCTTACGGTGCCCGAAGCTAACACACAAAGCAGTGGATGGCCATTGAAGAAAGATTGCTGCTCACTAGGGGAGTGCAGCACTTAATGGGGTGGTTGGAGCAATTGAGCAATGAACCTCTTCCTCCCATCATTCTCCAAGCCTCCTAACTAATGCATAGTTTTTCTTTTATTCCGTCTAGTAAGCAGTAGACATTTTTTATAACTTTCATTAATTGCTTTTGTATGCATGCTTCAACCTGTATGGTTCCATATATTTCCACTAATTGGCTGCAAGTGCACGTGTATACGCACACTTGTAAATTAGTCTTTTATCCTCAATTATATTGAATTTCAATATGTGTGTACTTTAAATAATCCTAATGCTTCATCTTCTGCAACCATATGTAATAAGATCTCGGTGTTTAGTTGAATATACATTCTGATTACTTGTAGAGCATAACTGTCTAAAATTTCTCTGTTGCACACCGGTCTCATATTCCAGCAGTTTAGCTTACACACTGCCTCTTGTCATTTACTGTCCAGGGGGAAGAATGCAAGCATATATGGAGACAAAACTGAAAGGCTACTCTGCATGATTTACGCACGAAAATTTATTTCACAAGCATCACACATGAACATCATTTTGTGTACCAACATCTCTTGCTACATTAAGCAGGTGGCAGGCAGTAGCATACTCCAAGAACTGAAGAGAACAGAAGAAATTAACCTACACTAAAATGTGTCATCCTGCAGGACCACACAGCTAGATTTGCCTATAGTGAGAACACAGAGCTTCAAACATAGGTCCACCAACAACAAAGCGTTGCAATACACACAACATATATCAGAAACTTATACAGCTCACATTCATTTACCATGGGCTCATGATATACTCCCTCATTAAGGGCAGGCCACAGGTGTTAGTGGAGTATGGTTAATAAATAAGCAAAGTTTTTTTTCAAATTAAGTACTATTTATGCAATTTATTGCATGAAAAATCATGAGATTCAGCTAAAAAAGTTTTGTTAGTGCACGGTTCAGGAACATCAACGACAGAAAAGGCTGCCAATTCAACAACAAAAAGTTCTGAGCAGGAGCTAGCAAATCCCACTTCAGCCAGAAGTTCGCAGTACGGACCAGAAGATGAGCCCAGCACAAAATCACCTGATGCCCTATTAGGACCATATATACACTAAAAAAAAAAACTGTTCCTTCTGGGACAAATAAAACCACAGAAAAAGCAATTCCCATTAGCAAATCAACACCTGGGATATTACTGTGATGAGGTAAAACCATATCTTTTGATATAAAGTAAGAAAGAACGGTGACAGCCATTTAATTAAAGCGCAGTTGCAATTAACAATACGCCATTCTTCACCACATCATCTATCTGCAGTGTATATTAAAAATATTTCAATGTAAAAAAAAACAGAAATGGCATGCAAATACAAAAGTACAGAAATGAAAAGGACAAAAATTTAATACTCTTGGCAAAAAAATCTAGGAAGACCACTCCATTACATTTAAAGAAAAGATTGAAAGGCTGCAAGTCAATCATCACAGTGCCAATTGCGTTGCTTCATTTATAGTCCCAACCGGCAACATATATATACATAACGCTAACATATATTTTTGCTGAAAGCAAATAATTCAATTTCTATGCTTTCAGCCTTAATTTTATCTTTAAATGTAAAAGAGTGATGGAAGCTCACAATGCATGCATTATAATATAAACTCAAGCAATGAAAAAACAAATGAAGGAAGGCATACACAGGAGGCATATATACTTCACGATTACAGTCTCTGAGCCACGCTGTCGCGCAAAGTTCCTGCCGAGACAGCACACTCTTCGTCGTCGTCGGCAGGCTCGGTTGGCGACACGTTGGTTCCGCTGTCCACCTCTTCCAGCATTTCCATCGCGTCGCCGCGCCTTCTTGCCTTGTTGTGCAGCACGCAAGCTGCCAGCACAATGTGCACCGCCTGGCTTATCCTTGCGACGTCGATGTAAAGGAGCCGCTCAAACCGCGCCTTCAGCAGGCCGAAGCTGCCCTCCACAACAACGCGCTGCCGACTGTGCGCATTGTTAAATGCCGTCATCCAAGGCTGCCAGTTGGTCGTGGACTGGCGGTACGGTGGCAGCAGCCACGGCAGCAACGGATAAGCAGCGTCGCCCAAAAGGTATCCTCCTGCGCGAATTAATTCACATATATTATATGTACGTAAGAAATAAAAATTAACGAGAACCTCCGGCGTATATGACCGACCGTAGCATATGTAGATATCTGCAAACTCGTAATTCCGAGCATCAATATATCTATAGCTGTTGCTCACAGTTCAGCTTGGTTAAATTAATTAAGCAAGCGGGAACGATCGAGACGATTGATCGATCTCTTGCATATATGCGCGCGCCGCTTTCAGTTTTCTGAACTCTCTTCCGCGCATAATGCATGTATTAAACACGCATTAGTGATGTAACAATAAGAAGTTCTTTAACTCACCTTCGCATTTAGACTCTCCGTCTTTTAAAAGGAAGCTCTCGCGGAGAACCCTGGAGTCGTGCGCGCTGCCGGGGAAGCCGACGAAGACGTCAATGAAGACCATGTCAGCATTGCAGACCCCCTGGAGTATGATCGAATGAAACTTTTTTCTATTATAATAGCTTTCCTCCGACTCCGAGGGTCGAGCAATGCGGACATGGCATCCGTCGATGGCCCCGATGACGTCCGGCAGCACTCGTCCGCGACGGCCGATCTGGCAGAAAGCTGCCTTGCTGCGCTGTCGCTCGTCGGGGTCCGGCCAGCATATCTCCCTCTTGCTTATCGAAAACAAGAAATCCAAGATGCGGCTTATTGCCGCGTGTACCGTCGACTCACTGACATAAAATTTGTTGGCGATCTGGTACATGGTTGTTTGAGTTCCGATGTAGGTCAGGGCGATTAGCATTGTCTTGTGAGCAGACACCTGGCGCCGTCCTCGACATCCTTCCGGGTAGAAGGCCGATGCCTCAAATTCGCCAGTGATATCTGCGCACAAGCTTCGCGAAATACGAAAGAGCTTCCGGAATTCAAATTCTAAATATGTGGGAACGACTCGCTCCACATAGAGTGGGACCCTGTGGCGGTCCTGCCTCTCTACATGAGCCGCCAAGACAAGCACGACGCACTCGTCACCGTCGTCATCTTCGCTGCAGTCAACGGTCTCACTCCGGTCACCAGAATCGGTGAGCGCAGCAAGTGCAGCTACCTCTTCGCTCGACATGATGAAAGTTATCAGCAGACGACGCAGCAGACGACGCCGACGCGCGATCCGGCTGCTCGAAACTTTCCTTACGGTTTCCGGTGGCTGCCAGCTCACGTGACCATGACGCGTTTTCCTGTCAGGGGCTAACTTGCTGGCAGCCAGCGGGCTGCCCGAGCGTAGAAAATCGAAGAGGCCCAATGTCCTTAAGTCGATTTGACAGCACACGCATATGCATTCATCCTTGCCAAAGCAGGGAAATAACTGCGGTATTGGGTGAAGAATGAGACTGAATGCGGAATACCACAGTGGTGTTGAACTTGTGAAGAAATAGCCCAGAGTGTCGAGTTGCAGTCTGTGCCTGTCCTTACACTGTTTCTTCGTTGCTCGGTATATCGATGCGCTACTGCGGCCGTGAAGCATTAAAGAGGGCCATCGTTCGTGATGACAGTGCCGACGAAAGATTCGCTTGGGGCAAAGCTGCAATGGCTTAGAATAGCCGAGCTGAAAATTTGACAGAAAACGATTGAACACCTCCTGATTAGTTTCGGCAAGCCACTGCGTTAGCTTACACAATGTTTTGAATGACGTGCAAGTTAATACCAGGCATTACAAATCATTGAGCTCAATTCGGCTCATGGCTGGCGGACGCATTTCGACGCCAAGATCAAACGAGAGGACGGACACAACGAAAGCCAAATGCATCTCCCGCTCAACAAGCCCTGTCAGTGGTTACATGTACCTCTATAAACACAGCCGTCCACGTTTCTAACCAGGCACGGCCGCTCCGTTCATGGCTGGCATATACCACCAGCCAAAAACAAATGGACAGGAGACGAAGGTGCACCGATGTAGAGCTGCGTGATTTGTATTGCCTATCTACTAGTCTATAGGATTTGTCTATAGAAAGTCTATAGACTTTATAGACAAAAGGTGATAGGCAGCTCATAGAAATTTTTGTAAGGGCTGATCTGCTCGATCGTGCCAAGTACTGTGTCCAAATAAGGTTTATTCTCTCCTTCTCTTTCTACTTTTCTGCAGGTACAAGCTGGTGTATCGTCCCGGGGGGCCGGATGACCCGCAGTTGGACGAGCGGGTGCCGCCTCCGCGAGGTCAACCTCCCGATGACCTTGACCTGGACGCCCTGATGAAGTCTTCTGCGGCCTGGAAGGCGCTGCAGAGCGCTGCCCGTGACGGTGGCCATGGCACGTCGTCAGCGCCAATGCCTAACTGGCGCCAAAAGGCAGTCCTCCACTGCAGCAAGGGAAACGAATCATCGAACGACGAGAGCGTCGCGAGCAACTTCGACCCGTACGACGCCGTCTTCGTGTTCGACATCTTCGGCGACCCTTGCGAGACGAAAAACCTGGCGTCGGCGAGAACTGAGGTACGAATTAAAATTGGAACTCGACCTTTTTTTTCTTCAACAGCACCGGGCAGAGTTTTTTTCTTTTTTTGCCCACTTTTGAAATGCCTCATGCCCTCGAGAGGAGATTGACTTAGTGTAGCTTGACGCTGAGTCCCAGGCAGAAGGCGCAACATATACCCGCATATATACGAGAAACAGCGCAGTTTCAAAACATGTTATCTTAAAAAAAGGGTGCAAAGAGACGAATTAGTTTTGGAGTTTACGGCCATATCGTCGGCATCGCACTACGTCGCAGTAGCAGTATGTCAGTCGTAACCACAATGACGACGCTATTCTTGCGTTTCCGGTCACGTGACCTGATGGCGTCGCCACACCCTGCCCACCGGGTTGTGAGCAATCTAGTTTCTAGACAGCAATCTAGATAGAGAATCGAAATAAAAATGATAATAAAAACTGTGATATATGCAAATGTCGGCACAGTGGAGAATGACCAAAATGGAGAACGACCAGTTCTGCATGTAAGGTCATTGACCCATCAACGCTGTCACCTCACACCCTTAAGGCGGAGCTAAAGTGTCCCTTCCAATTTTTCTATCTACCAGTCTGGCGTCAAAAAATTGCTAAGGGCGGCTCAACCAATAGTTTGCGTTCAGAAGCAGGCGTTACAAACCGCAGCAGCGATCTCCTAAATTCTACCACTCCTTCATGAGACACTAGCAGGGCCAGTTAATGTAGCATATCCGAACACTGTGCGTCTCTTTCCATCAGTTAGGGCACCTGTAAGTGCATTTTTGTTTTCTTCTTTATGTGTGAGTATGAGTGTTGCGTCCCTGTGTGCATATGTAGCATTTCGAATATAATTTTACTTCGCCCACTTTCTTTCCTTGTTCTGTCGTTTCCTGCTTCATTTCGTAGTGATAGCTACACTGCGCTACCTCTTCGATCGACACTTCAGCGTGGCCCCACTTGAGCTCCGTGGCGGTGCCGTTGGTCACGTGGGTTGGTCACGTGGTGCGGAGCAGCTGCTGCTGCCGGCGGCGCGGCGCGCAACAGCTGTGCGCATGCGCCGTGTCAAGTGGGACGAAGATGAAGGAACGCTTAGCAAAACGGAGAAGCGAAAAACTGACTTTGCAATTCGACTGAGCGAGTTCCACTCGGCCAGATGTAGATATCGCGTCAATCTAGGTTTAACCAGAGCTAAACCACAGCCATTTTTCCGTTAGAGAATCCTACGTGGTCGAAATTATTCCGAAGCCCTCCACTACGCCAGTTTTCAAACCCGTGGGTTGCTTTGAGACTTTAAATCCTACAAACCACAACACGGCATAACATAACATAAAACAACGTAACACGTTTTTTTTTTCTCTCAACTGCCCTGCGTTTGGCCCACTCCATCCCTTTGATTAAGCGATAGCTCAAGGAGCTCGTTGGTTCGCCAAGTTGAGGTGCGTCGTAACGCTTCGTCTGGCAACTCGCACAGCTGCGTCAGAGTTCCGCCGATAAATTTAGCTGGCACAGTGGCGCCGTAGAAGGGCTTGTGGGCTCCCCGTTAACTAGCCACACGAGCCCAATTAAAACGACGAGACGTGAAACATAACGAATAATCAATTTCGATTCATGTGTGAGGCTTGTGTGGTCATGCTAGGTCGTGCTTGGAGAGCCCGGCGAGGTCCTTGTGCTATCGCTAAACCAAGCCGGGCATTGCCTAGATGTCCGCAAATTTTTTTTCCGTCGGCTGCATATCTGGTGTCCGAGTAACATGCAGCAGCTTTTGTGGCCGGCAACCGCTTTTTTACTATTATTTATTATCGTTTTTAATAAAACCACTACCACTGCTACTTCCCAGGTGCGCGACAAGCTGCTGAAGAAGCTGGACAGGTACCGGAGGGCCTTCCATCCCCGACCGGGGAACAATGAAACCGACGAGCGAGGGTTTCCAGACCGCCATCGATGCCTGTGGGAGCCGTGGCTCGGCGTGAAGCCCGCGCCTTACCAGAACTGCTCCTGCTGAAGGAAGAGTCACATGCCACGTCCGAAATCGACCACGATCGTCACAAGTCAGCGCCTTCAAACACGAACATGGCGGCCAGGCGACTGGCAATAGTCGCGCAGTCGCTCGTCGCAGTCGAGAGTATAGCTTTAGAATCGACACGCTTTGGAACATAGGGCTAATGCACTCGCTCTAGGGCGGAAATAGTTGTTGCATTCCCACGCTCACAATCTCCCATATTCTTCCTAACCATGGTGTCCGGCATTACGGCAACGCCTACTGATAGCCAACCATGACTGTTCGGACTGAATATAAGGAGTGTAAATCTGCCAACAACCGGCTTTTAAGATCACGTGGTTCTAACCGGCAGCGTGATGGCCGCTATTGTCATGAAATTTAAATTTCCGCACAGCATTGCTGCAAAGCTTTACAGTGAGAGCTGTTTGTGGAACCTTTTGGTACTGGTCAGCATCGCCACATCCAGTTTAGTCGCATGACCAAAACCGGACGGGGAGTGACGAAACACGTGACAGATGACGCTATGCACGACGCATTTGGCGGGTTAATATTTCTGCAGGGTGAGAACGTGCTGTCACGTTACTTAATGGTCACGTGACTGCGACTGTCACACGACGGTCACGCCGTTGCTTCTCGTGCTGCCCAAATAAAAGAAATACGAACGTCAGCAGCAGCAGCAGGAAAAGGCTGCGTTTCGATGGAGGAAAAAAGCTAAGGAGCCCGTGTGCTGTGCGATGTCATTGCACGTTAAAGATCCCCAGGTGGTCGAAATTATCTCGGAGCCCTCCACTACGGCACCTCTTTCTTCTTTTCTTCTTTAACTCCCTCCCTTACACTTCCCTTACGGCGCGGTTCAGGTGTCCAACGATATATGTCACAGATACTGCGCCATTTCCTTTCCCCCAAAAATTAATTATTATGTATTCTGCATGTTACCGACCAAGGGTAAGAACTGGTAATTTTTTTTAAGCTTAGGGTAGGGCGCTTGGAAACACAAAAATACTTTTTCTCACCACATTTCCATCTTTCCAGCTCTCAGTCTAGAGTGAACGAACACGCGCTAATAGAAAATAGAACGCAGAGTCGCCATTAAATAAAGTAAATTTTCTCTGTCACCGAACTCGAGAAATGTAAAAATTTCTCGAGTTTCACTATCACCTGATTGGCAGTATGACTATGATCTAATGTCTAGTAGCCTCCACGAAAGCCTGCCTGGTCATTTTGTTGAATACCCGCCGCGGTGGCTCAGTGGTTAGGACGCTCGACTACTGATCCGGAGTTCCCGGGTTCGAACCCGGCCACGGCGGCTGCGTTTTTATGGAGGAAAAACGCTAAGGCGCCCGTGTGCCGTGCGATGTCAGTGCACGTTAAAGATCCCCAGGTGGTCGAAATTATTCCGGAGCCCTCCACTACGGAGCCTATTATCCTTTCTTTTTTCACTCCCTCCTTTATCCCTTCCCTTACGGCGCGGTTCAGGTGTCCAACGATATATGAGACAGATACTGCGCCATTTCCTTTCCCCAAAAACCAATTATTATTATTATTATTATTATTATTATTATTATTATTATTATTATTATTATTATTATTATTATTATTATTATATTTTGTTGAATTAAGTTTTGAGGTTGTCTTGATTCTGTTAAAAATTACCGTAGCAAACATCTTAGGGCCGCCGCGGTGGCTCAGTGGTTATGGCTCTTTCTTGGCTGCTGACCCGAAAGTTGTGGGTTCGATCCCGGCCGCGCCGGTCGCATTTCAATGGGGGCGAAATGCAAGAGGCCCGTGTGCTGTGCGATGTCAGTGCACTTTAAAGAACCCCAAGTGATCGAAAAATCCGAAGCCCTCACTATACGGCGTCCCTCATAGCATGAATCACTTTGGGACGTCAATCCCAATAAAGCCATAAAACCAAAACCTTAGCAAACATCTTCTAGGCAAAGGACATTAAGCTGAGCCGTCTGCAGTTTTTCCAGCCCGTAACCTCCCCTTTCGTATCGACTGAGATCATTTTAGCGTTTTTCCAAGATTCCGGTAGGCTCAGGTCCTAAGGCATTGCGTATATAGGGTGGCTAGTTCTCCGACCGCAATCTCCCCACCTTGGTTCAACAGATTCAACAGGTTCAACAGAGGTTCTCCCTCCTTGGTTCCCCCTTTTCATTGGTCTTAAGGTTCATGCATGTCCCACTAATCAGTGCGACTTAGCCGCGTCATTCCTGGCAGTGTGTGACAGCGGCGCATACGATGGGCTAGTGACCGGCGAATGAATCCGCCCGCCCATCCGCCCATCCCCGCAAAGTGTCCACTGAGACTAACCACTTTTTAAGCGTAGTTTTATTTCTTTCATACATCGTAGAGGTACCAGGCTAAACCGCACCATTTGCATACAACGATGCGTCATACGAGCTCTGGGAGATCAGCGTCACCTAGGAGAGCCAACGAGCGCACATCCAACTGTCGCTCTTGTCGGCCAAGGCGACTGGAGCCCTGGACTGAGGACTCTAACCACCAGTTCAGTCAACAGTTATTTTGTTGCAATAAACTTTTTTCTCGTTGTTCGCCTCTTTACAGTATTGAAATATTGTATAGAGATCAGTATGGAATATATACGGACAAAAACAGTATAAAATATATCAGGAATATCTGCATAGAAGTATTATCGAAATATTATGAAAACAGTTTGGAAATATCGTTATTACTCTCATCAATCTGGCTTGGAAAAGTTTCTAGAGTGAAATAGAAAATGGCGCTACTCCCTCGAGAGAGGATGTCTCGTCAGCGGTCTTGCAAGTGTATCAAAAACTGTCGCTGAGAATCCTGCTGCCTATGTCGCAGTTCCAGCTTAGGTAGCTCAGCACAGAACTAGCCCATCGCCGTCAGCATAGGCACCCAGTACCAGTTTATTAAAACGGTGCACAAAGGAGGAAGGCAGAGCGCATAACAAATCCCTGCTTCAATCACTGCGCAAGGGAGGCGTTAATCAAGAAGTTTGAAGCAGTCCAAAGCTCCGCGTCAGCGTGGTGATTCAATTCAAATATTTAGAAATTATTAAATTATTCTCTGCACAACGGCCATGGCTGCACGATGGAATATGAATTCCGAATGCGTCAAGGCTTCAGTTTGTGGCCCTTCTGCCTAGCAGCTGCCTTCGTGAATGTGGCCTAGCAACGAGGAAGTGATGAGTCTGCCAGCACATTCCTATTTCAGGTCTGAATGGAGCCCACTCTGCCCGCTTTCGCTCTCTTAACGTTACACCTATCATTTTTCTTACTGCGCCCTTTGCACAAAAACCAATTTTCGTTTTAATTTTCACATTTCTGTTAGACAAGACTAACGTAGTTGTACCCAATACTCCTCTCCTTACTTTCACGTTTTAGCTTTTTTTTAGCGATATAAGAACAGTTATACTGATCCGGAGTTCCCGGGTTCGAACCCGACCGCGGCGGCCGCGTTTCGATGGAGGCGAAACGCAAAAGGCGCCCGTGTGCTGTGCGATGTCAGAGTGGGTTAACGATCCCTAAGTGGTCGAAATTATTCCGGAGCCCTCCACTATGGCACCTCTTACATCCTTTCTTCTCTCACTCCCTCCTTTATCATACTGTGCGGTTCGGGTGTCCACCGAGATGTGAGACAGGAGTCATTTCCCACCCGCCGCGGTGGCTCAGAGGTTAGGGCGCTCGACTACTGATCCGGAGTTCCCGGGTTCGATCCCGACCGCGGCGGCTGCGTTTTTATGGAGGAAAAACGCTAAGGCGCCCCTGTGCAGTGCGATGTCAGTGCACGTTAAAGATCCCCAGGTGGTCGAAATTATTCCGGAGCCCTCCACTACGGCACCTATTTCTCTCTTTCTTCTTTCACTCCCTCCTTTATCCCTTCCCTTACGGTGCGGTTCAGGTGTCCAACGATATATGAGACAGATACTGCGCCAGTTCCTTTCCACCAAAAACCAATTATTAATATTAGTCATTTCCCTTCCTTAAATTGTCCAATGGGCAAGGCGTCGCGCCAAAGGGGCGATGGCGTCATTTTCTGCAATTTTTGTTTTTATTTTTCTGTTTCTATTTCATATATGTTGCTTAATCAACTTTTACATTTCTGTCTTATTAACCACACAACATATAACTGACAGTTCGTGCAGACAACTTCGTCTACAGCGTCCGTATACAACTTCCCTCCACGCCAATCGTGAGGCAAAGAAAGGCTTCCGCCTTAATAATATGGCCTGTTACGGGAGCAGCAATGCGCGCGATTGATCATCAATCATTCGATGTTTCGGCAATCTTGAGGAGAACGAAATGGCGGAATCGGCTTTACCTAACGCAGTGAAGCTATCGCTTCTAAACTTTCAGTCCGATCAGCCGACTGTGCACAACAAACGTAAATGAATGCATTTTACTACCGAATCATGTCTGTCGTTGCCCGCCTTCCATTCTCTAGGACCAGCACAGGTGCACAAGGCGCTGCATGAACGGGGCTCGTAGATTCTCGTTTGCTGTTTCTCTTGAGCATTAATCAGCGCAGGGTCTATTTGAGCTGACATAACTGCGTAGGGTTTTAAATTATCACGTACAATAACAACGCTGCGAAAGCAGATGTGCACAGCATCACAAGGGGATTGTTGTACTAAAAAAAATTGGAGGACGCTTAAGCTTCGTCTTCAAGAGTGAGACGCGACAGCGTGTTGAGGCTTTGCCAAGATGTGCACGGAACGCCATTGCCCGTTCGGCGCGACGCGTGGCTCGTTGGACAATTTAAGGAAAGGACGCCTGTCTCACATATCTCGCTGGACACCCGTACCGCGCCGTAAGAGAAGGAAAAGGAGGATGCGGATGAGTGCGAGGAGGATGATTTTTCGCGCACGGCCAACGCCGCCGACGCCGACAGCGGCTTTTCTGCGATACGAGCTCTTTAAATCTGTCGCGTTAAAATACAAAGCCGACACGCCATAAACCACGCTTGAAATCCGCGTTTGGATAGAGGTTGTGGCTCAGCGGTTAGGACACTCGGCTACTGAGCCGGAGTACCCGGGTTCGATCCCGACCGCGGCGGCCGCGTTTCGATGGAGGCGAAACGCTAAGGCGCCCGTGTGCTGTGCGGTGCCAGTGCACGTTATATATTCCCCAGGTGGTCGAAATTATTCCGGATTCCTCTACTACGGCACCTCTTCTTCCTTTCTTCTTTCAGTCTTAAATAATAATAATAATAATTGGTTTTTGGTGAAAGGAAATGGCGCAGTATCTGTCTCAAGTATTGTCGGACACCTGAACCACGCCGTAAGGGAAGGTATACAGGAGGGAGGGAAAGAAGCAAGGAAGAAAGAGGTGCCGTAGTGGAGGGCTCCGGAATAATCTCGACCACCTGGGGACCTTTAACGTGCACTGACATCGCACAGCACACTGGCGCCTTAGCGTTTTTCCTCCATAAAAACGCAGGCGACGCGGTCGGGTTCGAGCCCGGGAACTCCGTATCAATAGCCGAGCGCCTAACCACTGAGCCACCGCGGCGGGGGTCTCAGTCTTTCATTTCCTTCAGTCTTTCCTTTATCACTTCCCGTGCGGCGCGGTTCAGGTGTCTGCCGAGATGCAAGACAGAGATAGCGCCATTTCCTTTCCCCCAAAACCAATTTTCATGGAGGCGAAACACAGAAAGGCGCCCCTGTGCTATGCGATGTCAGTACACGTTGAAATTATTCCGGAGACCTCCACTACGCCACCTCTTTCCTCCTTTCTTCTTTCACTCCCTTCTTTATCGCTTCCCTCAATCAAGCGGCGGCGGCGCAACCTTCTAAGTCCGCCATGAAGGTCCCAGATGGCGCCACGTGCTCGGGAGCTTGGTCGACCCTTGCAGATTCAAGACCAATCACAATCGCCGTGAGGGCGCCAGATGCCGCCCCATGCTCTACGCAATGCCAACGCGCTTGACAACTGTCGTACGAAGTAGGAGAACTGTAGAGGTACGCGAATGATTAAGGCAGGGTTGCACTCTATCACCGCTCATGTTCATGCTTTATATGATAAATGTGCAAAGAAGTCTGCAAGACAGTTATCTAGGTTATGATCCCTCTAACAGATCAGGCGGAAAAGACGTCAAGCAGCGGCTGAACGGTTTAATGTATGCGAACGAACTGTACTAGTCGAGCCCACTTATAACGCCCTCAGTTACAACGAAAACCTCGCTTATTACGAGCAAGGGTGGTGCTACTGTCAAGCTATGTATAAGAGCTATGACATCGTATCTCAGATACAACGAACAAGCACGGCCGCACAACACGGTTACAGCGAACGAGGAGAGGAGGCTGTGTAGAAACGTCCCCGTAGTCGGAAACCCTCGTTTCTCTCATGAGCAGCGAGCGATGAACGCCTCCGGGCCTCCGTAACACCCCCTCTCCTCCTTCCTGAGAAAACAAAAGGCGATCACCTAAAATAAAAAAAAATGGAGGACGCTTAAGTTTCGTCTTTAAGAGTGAAACGCGACAGCGTTGCCGAGGAATACACGGAACGCCACCGGCCGTTCGGCGCCACGCGTGGCCCGTTGGACAATTTAAAGAAAGTACGCCTGTCTCACAAATCTCGGCGGACACCCGAACCGAACCGTAATAATTGGTTTTTGGGGAACGGAAATGGCGCAGTATCTGCCTCATATATCGTTGGACACCTGAACCGCGCCGTAAAGGAAGGGATAAAGGAGGGAGTGAAAGAAGAGGTGCCGTAGTGGAGGGCTCCGGAATAATTTCGACCACCTGGGGATCTTTAACGTGCACTGACATCGCACAGCACACGGGCGCCTTAGCGTTTTTCCTCCATAAGAACCGGTCCGTAAGGGACGGAAAATAAAATGAACAATTCTTTTTAAGGACAGGAAATGAATGACGCCTGTCTCACATTTCTCGCTGGACACCCGGATCGCGCCGTAAGGGAAGGAAAAATCGATAAACCAATCAATCAATAAATCAATCAATTACCAATAAACTGATCAATCATTCGATCAATTGTTAAATCGATCGATCGATCAATAAATTAATCAATCAATCAAACCATCAATCAATCCTTAACGCTGTCACGCTAAAATCCCTTCCCTTACGGCGCGGTTCAGGTGTCCACCGAGATGCACCATTTTTCGCTCACGGCCATTATTATTAAAGACGCCGGCGACACCGGCTTTTCTGCGACACGAGCTCCTTAACGCTGTCGCATTAAAATGGAACGTACAGAATGCTGACGAAGCTTTTTGACAGATGAAGCCGTTAAAAACGCATGCCTTGAAAAGTGCAGCAAGATTCGCGTTACCGTCCTTCTACGCACGAGCATGGACGTCAGCCAGGCGCGCGCCGTGCGTCCTCGGGAAGACTAGCAAGGCGCGCAGAACTGTGAAAGCTACGCTCTCATGCGCACGACACAGGGGTTAATTGTTGTCGACAGGTTTGCCACTATTTAGAGGGTCTATGGGACGACAGGCGAGTTCTTCGCCGAGTGGTTTATTAAACATAATAATAAAAAGGAAGGAAAAGATTTTTGCTAGCCCCGACATCTGCCATCGCCACGGAAGCACCCGAGCTAGAGCAGCGGAACGTGCTGCCCGTGCTCGACAACCGTGCAGAGCACCACATGCTGCCTGCTCCGACTGCGGTGACCGCGCTCTTCTGCCACCGAACGCTACGACCCGGACCTGCCACTTCGCATTGGCATAATTCATGTGCTCGAGGTTTCCCATCGGCGCCGCGTCACCAGTGCATAATGACAGCAATCGACTGATCACCTTATGCTGCCGTCCCGGTTCAACTCTGTTCCTCGCCGTGGAATAAGTTCGCGTGGGTGAAAATGACTGCGAATTGACCAATAAGACAGAGTTTATAATCGCATTCATGATAGAGGATGCTGTCGAGCACCCACATCATCGGACGCATGTACAGATTTGTGGCAACGCGTCGATGCGCAGCAATACAGCGACTTCTGGAGTTGCTGCTGATGACGCCGACATCGGAGAGCCATTCACTGACGAAAATATTGCTACGTCACAACTACGAACACTGTGCGATTGCCAGGAAAATGATGAAGGCGATGACGAGGGGGTAGACCTACCACCAGCTGCCATGGAGGCTTCCGGCGCGATTAGTTATATCGCCTCCCTAAAGCAGCTTGTGGGTAGCATGCAGCGTACAGGTGAGGGGTATGCGACTGCTCCCTGGAGAGCTTGGAAAGCGCCGAAATGAGGTCTATTTTTAATAAGCAGACGCGCATAACGGACTTTAACGGCCTGACTTTGTACTTTTGGCTCTTACATGGGAAGTCCACTTACTACGAATTTCGAATATAACAAACGCAATTCGCGCGATCGTCAGGTTCATTATAAGTGTGCTCGACTGTACATCGCCCTGTAATATACGCCGACCAAACACTTCCTTCGCAGGCGCGTTTCCTCCAATCTGGAGCACGCTTCTCGAAATACACTCGTCGCGAAGAACGCCCTGCAGATATCGATGCGGTCGGCACACGGTCTCGACGGCGTGTACGTGCTTGTCTTTATCCTCGTCTCTCCTAATTATCTCCGTATCCCCAGGAAACGCTCTCTGCAGGAAATGGCGGCTGCGTGCGGGCGACATCTGTTGCCCATGGGGAGAAACGGAAAGAGTAGGAGTATGATATAAGCAGAAGACAAGGCGGCACAGCAAAGACCACCGAAAGTCGAGGAAGCGGGAAATAAAAAAACAGAAGGACATATACAAGCGCTGAATCGATTTATCCAGGAGCGTAGTTATCTTTTGTCCCCCGCTATAGCGTTCGTGCACAGGGTGCCAATGTATAAGAGGGCGCTGTTTTTGAGCCCAGCCACTCCGTCTGAAGGAAGAGGTAGTACGCGACGCTGAGATAACAGCGAAAAGGGGGTGTTTAACGGGGCCCCAAGGCGCTCGTAGGAGCAGCTGGCTTGTGATCAAAACACATCACTCTGTGACGTTACACAGCGCTAGTTTTTCCACCGCGTCGCTGCGCCAGTCGCTCGAGGTGGTGTGCGGACGATATCAGCGGATGTCCCCTTCAAACCGCAGCGCAGGAGCTAGCGCAAGGAAAAAAAGAAACAGCAGGTTGGAATTACGAAGTCTATTTTAGCAGGGCTTGCGGTAATGATGCGGAAACAGTTATATAGGCAGCGTTTGCTTTTAGGAGACAACCCAAATTTGGGAAACACACAAGTCTAGCTTTCTCGGGCAAAAGTTTTGAAAATTGGGAAATTGTAAGACCCGCCGCGGTGGCTCAGTGGTAAGGGCGCTCGGCTACTGATCCGGAGTTCCCGGGTTGGTGGTGGAAACTTTATTACACACAGGGGAGTTCAGGACGCACCGGTCCTTGGGCCCCCGCATGGCCCTACTGCACTCAAACGTTCATGTGCTAGAGGCTCATGACGCTGGCAGCCCGGCCTCTGGCGATGGCTTGCTTGGCCGGGTCCTCGGAATGCAGTATAGGGTCTCCCAAACCTCCCAAGTGGTAAGGTGCACCAGGCCCCACAGGGAGAATCCATCGGGCAAAGGAAAAGGATATGATCGAGAGTGGCTTTGGGTTGGTGGCAGAGGGTACAGGATCGGTTCGTGTGGACTTGGTGATAGCGCGAGCGTATATAAGGGGAGGGTAAGGTGCGTGTTTGGAGCCGTCTCCAAAGTGTCCGGTGATAATTGTTGAGGGAGGGAGGGATGGGGTGGGGGTACAGCCGACACTCGGCTTTGCAGGCCTGCGTCAGTTCACTGAAGGAATGCATGCGCTCCTGTGAGAACCCCAGATCGGAGGCCGCCGGTGCCCGGTTGAGAGAACCTCGGGCTAAAGCGTTGGCAGCCTTGTTTCCGGAATTCCCGGAGTGGGCAGGCACCCATATGAGCTCCATGTGGCGGGGCGGGTGTGCGGCGAGGGAGTTCAGTATGCGAAATGCAGGGACGTTAACTCTCCCGCGGGCGAAATTTAGTATGGCAGTTTTAGAGCCGATAGTATATACCGGGCCTCCGTGCGAGTGGTGGCTATAGGGCAATGGCAGCCTCTTCAGCCACCTCCGAAGTGGCAGTGGGGGATATGTGAAGGGTGGCAATCGGTTGTCTGGAGGAGTTCGTGATGGCTACAACCACGTCCTCGCCTGTGCATGCGGCACCCGCCCACACGCCATCCGGTTCCATGCCGTGTGTGTCTTTGTGTTCCCGGGTTCGAACCCGACCGCGGCGGCTGCGTTTTTATCGAGGCAAAACGCTAAGGCGCCCGTGTGCTGTGCGATGTCAGTGCACTTTAAAGATCCCCAGGTGGTCAAAATTATTCCGGAGCCCTCCACTACGGCACCTCTTTCTTCCTTTCTTCTTTCACTCCCTACTTTATCCCTTCCCTTACGGCGCGGTTCATGTGTCCAACGATATACGAGACAGACACTGCATCATTTCCTTTCCCCCAAAACCAATTATTATTATTATTATTATTATTATTATTATTATTATTATTATTATTATTATTATTATTATTATTATTATTATTATTATTATTATTATTATTATTATTATTATTATTTTAAATTGTTAGACACTGGTATGGAAATATTGAAGGTAATGGTCCATTATCCGGATATGTAGCAAAACCTTTTTTTTTGTTATCCCCCGATTGCATTGAACAGTTAAAACTGCCTTAGAAAACCAATGACGAACATTTTTGACGATATAATTAAACGTGAATAGAAAAAAATACAAAAGTACCATCAGGTGATCCGCGGATATATTGATTGCTATAGTGAAGTCTTACATTATGTGAAAAAAATTACGTTCATAAACGATCTCCCGCTCAAAAATGCTTTCGTCCAGATTTGCTGGGTATGTGTGCCTTCACTAGAAACGAAGAAGCCGCAACAGTTAAGTGTAATGTTCATATGATTAATAGCCTACTCGTGAAATGTCTTTGCATTCTTCTATTTTATTTTTGCGTTTTTCTTTTTTTTTTCTTCCACCCACTATTCTAAAAGAAAGTGGAAGAAACAGGTCGCGTAACCACTGGCGATTGTCTCTGGAGGGAAAAGCAAATAGGAACAGACGGTTTCTTTGAGGGCGCGGAATCAAGCGCTTGTGTGGTTGGTTTAAAGACAACTAAAACCACACGGTCAAGGCCCTTTCCAGTTTTTTTTCTGACTATTTTTAGAAAACCAAACCTCGCAGGCAGCTCCAACAATTGTAAACTACCCACCTCAGCCGTGATGCGTAACTCGCTCTCGGTGGACAAATCAGAGCGTGACGTTCCCACTTTTGGCGTTTTAAACTCGCAGGGGTGTGAAAATCGAGCCATACTCCTGAACTTGGCAGAAACTTTTTGCAACGTTTAAACACTCCCTCCGTGCCACTGTAACGCCCGAGCAGCACAGCAGATTAGACTGGGTTCTCACTGACGCAGCTTTCTTAAATAGTAACAAGGGTTGCGATGACAGCTAGTTCGTTGAACTGAATAGCTAAAGAGTAGATACGGGCAGAAATACACAAATCATGTGCTGAGCTTCAAGTTGTGCTTTTACTTTCAACATGCAATTGGAAATATATTAAATGAAACGGAAAATGGTCGGTAGGGGAGCCTGAGTTCGCTAGCCAACCTTTGGACAACAAGATTAGCCATCGTCTAAATGAAGAGAAGTCCTTTGTCGAAACGTTCTGTATAGCTGACTCAGGCCCCCCTCCACCCTTGTCCGCTTTGTTTATTGTTGTCAGGAATCCCATTTCATGCCCCCGTCTCTGCAAAGGGATATGTATGTGGGACAGAGTTTACACAGAGAAACGCCGATCGTTGAGACCGCAGCCTCAAACCCTTGTTAGAAAGTATCATGTTCACAAGAAATGTAAAGGCCGTTTAAGGCGAGAAATTATGGAAGCCAGCTGAATTTCACAACTAAGTGATTCTTGGGTCAGTATATGCCTTCAATAATACGGTATCCAAGAAAGAGGAAGCGTACTTGAATGCACCGGCAACGTGCAGTTGAAGCTCTTAATAAGATGTATTTGCGTCTGCGGGTCTTTTTTTATGGGCATTAGGGTCTCCTTGGTGCTATTTGCCCATATTCAAGAACTGTGTCATTCATGTACTGGTGCTCAAAATAAAAACGCACTGGAAGCTCAGCGCCTTGCTCGCTATTCGATTCCGTCCGCCGTATTAGGGCTGACAAAACTACGTCTAAAACTGCCTCCACGATTATGCGTTCTCAATATCGCTACTCATCAGCGCTGCTGTTCTTGCTTTTGCGATATGCGATCAAACGAGGAGACTCCATCGACACCTATGCTGAGCACGCTCGCATGGCTCCTCGCTACCATTGACGTCACGCCCGTGACCGGTCACGTGAGCTCTGCTGGTCACGTGATGTGTTACGCCAACGCTCTATCGAAGCAGACAAAGACGCCGTTTACGCGGGCATCGAGACGCTGAGCTGCGCAGTAAAAGTGACGCAGGAAAGCAGGTGCACCAATGAGAATTCTCGAACACAAGAGAGTTATGAACTAGACAGTTCATTTTGTCACCACTGACATCGCTCACTACACGGGTCTCTAGAATTTCGTCTCCATCGATAAAATATCCGCCCCTGTGACAAGTGCAGATGAGGAAGAAGTCTATCGGCCATCGCGTGCATGCTCACGGTAAGAAGAAAGGCCGCCATGGACGAGGTCGCGCTGAAGAAAAGCTACACTGCCTCTAAACACAACCACGAGGCCTCGCCTAAGCGCCTGCGGTCACGAGGAAGTGCAAGGCCTTGGCGTCGGGAGATGGGCCCAAAAGGATCCTCAACCGATTTTGTCGAGGACCAGGCGTCCAGCAGAGAGACCGCCGAGCAGGCCGTTCCTCCACGTGGATCTCCTAGGTTAGTGGAAAAGACCTCCTTACCCGTTCAAATGGCTCAACATGGTGACTCGTTTGCGGTCAAAGTTGGTCATCCTAATGCACTCTGCTGCGTTAAAAAGCGGTGACAAGTGCCACGACATCCTGGAGCCCCTTAACGTGCATCCTAATCTCAGCACGTGTGCCTATAGTCCAGGTCAGGGAGGTTCCCGTGAGCTTGCGGCGTATCATAGTTGTAGTATTACAGAACCGTAGACTGCATGACGTCACCAGGTCTGTGGTAACTCCAATGAGGATGCGCCAGTTCTTTTGTCGCGATGTACTAACGAGGATACCCCAAGTCTCCAGGACAAGTGAGCGGCCATCTAATCAATCTGTCGACGATGCCCATGTTTCACTACGCCATGAGAGGGCACTGCAGATCGACTTCCAACTCTACTAAGGCTTTCTTAAGCCGCTACGGGATAAGAGAAGCTACATTCTTCAGTTGCTGTTCACTTGGCCTGGGGACTTCTGTCCCGGATAATGAAAAGCGCTAACGATAACGCCAAGCCCTTATAGAAGCTTACCACGTAAAAAAAAATGATAGGGTTAGGTAAACCAAGTATGACATGCGTGAGCACTTGAGGCAACACCGCCTCAAAGGCAACCGCATGCAAGACCTTATTGGCAACCACCACCGGCAGCCATGCGCGGGAAATGGGGTTTCGCGTGTTAACGAAGCCGCCACGTAAGGCCTCCGCCGCTGGCGCTCCGCCAAAGTTTGAGGCTTCCCACATATCTCGCGTTTTTCAGCTCTGCTAGTGAAGTAGCACGCTTTCGCGCTAAGAGCAATCTTCCACTCCATTAGGGACAAATCGCTAGATCTGTATTCAGTGCAGTGTGGAATTCCAAATGCGTCCAGATGTTAACACGATGAGTGGCGCTCATACTGCTCACTGCGGTTATGTGATGTCTTTCAGTGGGCATGCACGTATTTTGTCGACCTGATTAGCCTTTTAATGCCCAAATTGTGAAGACATCATAGAAGGAAAATTATTGCCTCCAGATTATTCTATAGTTAATGTACCAACATTCAAAAGCCAACATCAAAATTTTTGTTATTACAGCTAATTACAGAGAAACTGACGCGTCCTAATTTTGTCAACAATCAGCACTTGGCCCATTTTGTGCTGCTTGTTCGAAATGGGTGAAAGACAAAATCTAAGACCCGAACGAGCTCGAAAGCAGTAAACAATTTTTATATATCCAACAAACACCTTCGTATTTGTCCCGAAACATTTGTCAGAAAATGCGAAATGAGCGTTTGTTGGACCCCAGCTTGAAGTTGAACATTCGCGCCCCATTTTTCCTCACACAGCGGGCTCACAATGACCTCGAACATTTTAACCGGAAAGCGCTGATTACCGAAACATGTTGGCATCGAAGTTTTTATAAAAGCTTCATGCAGTAATGAATACACGGTGTGCAAATGCTATGTCACAAATTCACGGCACTATAGACAGCAAAGGGTTAAAGCAGTTGGTAGTAGCACTTGTGAACTTGCCGTCTTGTTCTTTGCCCAATCCCTATGCTAGCGAGTTTTTTTTTTTTATTCTTGTACTGGGCATAGTGCAAAGGCCTGGCCAAAATGAGGCGGTCAGTGGGCTCTCATTGAGTGAAGCGGAGGGGCTTCTGCTGTCGTTATTGCTCCTTCCGCTATGGGAAAGGTGGAAATATTTATGTGTTCTTTTCAATCGCAGGTTGATGAACGGCAAGCTGCAGAGTCACTCGTCACCATCCGCCGCTAGCCCCGGCTGTAGGGAAGGAGCAGCTCCCCAAAGCCCGGCGGCTACGACAGCGCCCCACAACGACGAACAGAGCAACACTGCCTCCACCGTGGAGGAGGGAGACAGAGGCAACGAGCGTCAAGCAGCGGCTTCTTCCTCTCCGGATGTCGCCAAACGCAGGAAGCGAGGATTGTCACCCTGCAAAGCCCCGCATGCGAGCATTCGAATGCCACAGCAGAACGTGGTAAGCGTTGGCTCGGAATGGCGGTCGAATCATCAGCTGGACTCCCCACTACAGCTGTAGTGGACAGTGTGTCGTGCGCGCGTGATCTCTTCACTTTTTCGTTCATGAACATCCCGCACGCCTGACTTGCACATATGTAAACTTGTAAATATAGAATACTTATATATTGTGCCTCTCTCCCCCATATCCTTTCTGGCTGTCCTCTCATCTCTTTCATTTCATTTCTCCAGTCTGCCTACTATCCCTTTATTTTCGCTGCCCCATGCAGCTCAGGTTCTTCCGGTATATAGCTATAGCAGGTAAGCCGGAGCTAGCAAAAATATTTTCCTTTCTTTTTGTTATTTTGAATAAACCACAACTACTACTAGGGTTATCTCGAACAGACGACCAGCTAAGATCAAAGAAGAAGCGTATAGATATTGTCTCAAGCAAGGAAGGCACCTGCAGTGGTGCGGAATACAAGCCCTCCGCTTTGCGCTTTTCTGATACAGTGGTTGAAAACAGCTGTCGGCAGCTCTCTGAAAAGTCTTGAGATTTGCTTCAAAGGCTAACTATAATAACAAGTAATACCGCTGTCTTGATATGAGCAAGGAGCCTTTATTTTTCTCGCCCAAGGTGTCGCTAGCCGGCTAGTAACGCTAAATGGTGCCAGACCGCGTGTGACACTAACCCGTCGCGTGCAGCAGGGCTTCGTTTCCTATTTACTCGAGCAGCATGAACCAAAACCAAAGGTTTGCTACAACTGAGCTTGGTCGTACCGCTCTGCATATAATTTACAAAAAAGCGTATCTCCTGTAATTTAAAAAAAAATAAATTGGTTACCGTCTTTCCGCACAGCCTGGAATGAACGCATTCAGCCTAATTCAGAAGTCGAAAATCAGACTGAGCATCATTGTGTCTTACGAATGCGTACTGGATGAAAGACATTGAAATGCTTCAACAGCCGTCTTCCATAAGACTTTTACTGCTGGTGTACATGCCCATAAAAAACTAAAGCCGTGTGCTTTGCTTTTCAAAACTTCCTAAATGGCTTTCTTTCACAGACTACTGTATACACTCGGTTAAGGGCCGCGATCTAGTATGGGCTGCACCGCCTACTTGAAAGCCAATATTGTAGGGGGGGGGGGGGGGGGGGGGGAATCCGCAAAGAGCAATTGCGCTTCACATGTGCATACCGGGATTTTTTTTTTTTAGAGGGTCCTAAATCAGAAGGAAATGGTAACTTGCTTTATATTTATACTATTGGGGCTATATGAGGACTACGGCGGGAACTCAATTGGTAAGAGGCTGAATGTTTTAATTCAATCGTTAATTAAATACTGTAATTAACTTCTCTAGTTTTTATTTAGGGGGGCATGTTGTATTTGCAGAATTGAAGCTCCTGCTCCTAAGAGTGTGGAAAAGACGAACAATTTTGTGTGGAACAAACGACAAATTTGTAGCGCACGTTATGAGAAACTCTTTGCTGCAGTGTTGCTTCAGTGGCAAGATTACAATTTATGGAGTCGAATGCAAACTGGGAAGAGGTAAAAAGAGCACACAGAATTTTTACAAAAAAATGTTCGAAATGCAGTCCCTCCACGGCAACACGAGCATGCTTCCCTGAGCACTTTGACAGGCAGGCCTCCAATGAATTGCTTCTCTTTCCGGCATTTCTTCGCAGTACTTTCTCCCAGAGAGTGACTCTTCAAAAACGTGGTATGGTTTTAACGTAGTTAAACCGAGTAGACATGCGAAAGCATGTGTTCGGCCTGTCTTTGCTTTGCTAAGTCGTCGGCATGTCCGGCGACGATATTAGACTCAGGTTGAGCTCCGATCGAGGTTAAGCTGATCTGATCTGTTCGCGCCGCAGATGGGAGTTGATGAATTAGGCGGTGTGCAGTGCACAGCGCGACAGTGTGTGGCAGTTTAACACGAGGCGTGATTGGCCGCAGCGATAGCCTGTAATGCTCTCGTGCAGTGGCCAGCGAAGCTGATCTGTTGGCGCCGCCGTGGATTCGAAACCCAGTCGAGGCAATATTTATTCTATTTCTGCACCCTCAAAGTCAGGGCGGTCACAAGATTCTTGGTTGGGTTTGACCCCGTGAAGTATAGTGCTTTCCCGCTAAAAAATAGGAGCCGACAATTCGGTATTAGGTCAATGGAAGTGCCGCTCCAAACGTTGTCTGACTGCCTTATGTTGGTGTTTGTGCGCTCAAAGCCAGGAGGGGTTCCCAGCATACCAGTAATGGGCGTTGTGCAGGTTCCTAGAAGGACATAGGCAAGACTGTGCTTCATCCGTCCAAATCCCTTCTGTCAGCTCTATTTAACTGAATAAGGGACCAATGGAGTTACAAAAAATACAGCCTTTGTTCAAAGTCTGTCGCGTTGAGCTGCTGCTGCAGACTCACATGAAAAGGGGGCAAGCGTGCAGTGCTTGACAGTGACTCTCCACACTTGAGATCCTGCTTGCACAGGCACACTGCGATATTTGTCGAACGCTGGCTTCGCTTCTACGCGAACGCAACCAAGCCGGTTTCAAACTGTTCGTCCAGAACATACGCGTTAAGCCTACTTGTCGACGCCGCAGAATCTGTAGAAGATAATTTGTTACGAATTCGCACAAACCATGTCTCCGCTGGAAAACGATGCCCCGGGTGCTGCTAGGAAGCGTAGAACTGCGCTGCAAGGCGCTTGTTCTGCACCATTGTTACTTACATGTGCGACATCCATGGCCACTTTTTCTCCGACGGAAAATCTTCACTCCGCGACCGACGCCGCTCCCAGGCCGATGCTTGTCACATGCCGCAAGCGAGAATGGCATGAGCCTTTCTGCAGCTTCCACAAACGGCAATCGCCACGCAGTCGCTCTGAGGCCGGATTGAAAGCGCAGTGACAGCGCGCACTGGGTTTGCACGCGGCGGCAATCCACGAAGCCGTGGGGCGAAGCGAAACTGGCAGCGATGATACCGCTGGCCCGCCCGTCTGGGCCTCAGGTGACATCAGCAGTGTGACGCAAAGCGGAGCGATATACGTCAGACGAGCTAGCTGTCGTTGCGTTCCTGTGTGAAGTCCCCTATCAGAGCGACTTCTCTTCGCCTCGCAACGCGCGCTACAAATTTGTTGATTAATTTTTTTTTGTTGGCTAGACTGTTTGGATGACGGCCTCCAATTCCGCAAATACATGACCCCTAAAGTGATTCAAAAAGTTAATGTAATCATTTATTATGGAACTAATTAAAACAAACTACCTCTTACCTGGTGGCTGCCGTAGCCCCCAATATAGCCCCAGGGCTAAACTAAGTTTAGTGGGAGCTACCTTTATTAACAAAAAAAGTTTTGGAGCGTCTAAAAACACACTATAGACATATCCATGTGCGGCAGGCTCCGGGGAGACCTGCCATAAGACGAGAGCTATCTGCGGCTGTCATTATGATCTCCTTCCAGCATGCCTCGCTGTGTAGTTGCCTGCCATTTAAAGCAAAATCCAGACGTCTTGAATGTCAGCATGTTAGCTCTTAAGGCGAGTTCCAAAGGGGGCCGACGAGGCTGTTTGGTTCCCGTTCAGGTGGACGGCAGTTCCAGCTCGACGGAGTCCGACAGCCGGCGTACGGCGGCGCTGCTCGCCTTCCTAGTTATCGTGGTGTCGGTGGCCTTCCTGGTGCGTGCCATGTTGCCGGGAATGCAAGTGGACCGGGCCGGCAGCGACCAGCCCGCCGGGCCGCTATGTCTGAGCAACGATGACTGCGCCACGCACGACGACCTGCTCGCCAACCGGACGAGCAGCAGCATAGATCCCTGCCAGGACTTCGGGTGGGCCTCGGCGCGCATTTCTTTAGTCTTCCGACATATCACTCAAACTAGGCCCACTACAGGGCGATTGTTCTCCTAATGATCTCCAATTAGCCCTTTCCTGCGCCACCTTGTCCCCACAAACTTTGTAACTGATCTGCCCACCTGCGCCTTTCGTGTCCCCTCATACATTTACCCATTTCTTGGAATACATTTCTTCTGCTTGATTTCAGTCAGGACGTCATTAACCGGCGTTTGTGCTTTCATCCACTGTACTGTTTTCCTGCATCTTTACTTTATCCAGCATGTTTTCATTTCTATGGCTCACACATTACTGACCGCAGCGGAGGCATAGTGGCGGCATCCACCTTGCATGCCGGAGGTGCGGGGTTCCGTGCGCAGCATCGATAGATGGGCTTGACTGTCGAGAATGAGCACTTTTGAGGATGGCAGCTTTAGCCTCAGCAGGGTTTCCGCGACGCTTTTCTGGAAAAGCGCCTCTTTTTAAGTTGATGGATTTGCGTGCAGTTACTCGTGCACAGAGAACAGAAAATTTCTGCACAGTTGACATTCGGTTGCAATCTCTGCCCAATACACTGTTGATCGTAAACTGAACAGTATATTGCGTTATCTCTTTCATTGCTTTTTCTATAATATTATGCTGCAATGTATAATCAAATATTATTATGATGGTTATATTCACTTAGTGCTGTCTTGCGTGTTATTGCTGTTGCTAACAAATGTTATTAATTTGTACATTTTATTACGAGGGCCTCCGCGGTGGCTCAGTGGTTACGGCGCTCAGCTACTGACCCGAAATACGCGGGTTCGTTTCCAGCCGCGGTGGACGAATTTCGATGGAGGCGAAATCCTAGAGGCCCGTGTACTGTGCAATGTCAGTGCACGTTAAAAAGCCTGAGGTGGTCGAAATTTCCGGCGCCCTTCACTACGACGTGCCTCATATCCCGAGTCGCTTTGGGACGTTAAACCCCCATAAACGAAACCAAACCATTTTATTACGAGGTCCCCCTACAGTAGTCATACTGTGGCACCTATTTGTGCATTAGAATAGTGCCTCGACTGTTTCGAATGTTTGTTTGTAGGTTTTAAAAAAAGCATTAAACCCGCATGCGTCAACCGCAATATTTACGTGAGTTCACCGAAAGAATATATTACTGTCGCTATAGAATCCAACAAACCTTTGCACTGATGCCATAAACGACCTCTTTGCAGGGCCTACATGTGCTCATCCTGGAAACCCCAGGATGCAATTCCCGACCTCGCCCTTTCCACGCAGAGCGATCTGGTGAAAGTTTGGATGGACGGCCTGGGTACCATGTTGCGGGCAGCGGCCGCGAGCGACGCCTCTGGCGTTGCCGCGAAGCCTCTTACGTACTACGAGAGCTGCATGAACAGAGCCTCCAGAAGCAGACGCAGGGAAGACGCCAAAGTCTTTGTGGCGTTCCTCCGAAGACTCGGTCTCACCTGGCCTCACATGCCTCCCAACAGCACCAACGCGCTTGGCGTAATACTAGAGCTCAACTACAAGTCTGCCCTGCCAATATGGCTCAGCATGCGAGTCGTCCACAACGCGACCGGTAGAGGGGTCAGAAGAATACATATAAACTCTTGCTGCCTGGGCCGCTTGAAATTCTTTACGTGGCACAACAAACACGAGACAAATAAGCGGAGATACTTGGACTACTGGGCGAGCTACCACGAAGTGCTGGTCGGAAGCAAGTCGCTGTCCCGCGACCTCAGCCAGGTTCACGAGGTCGCCGTGGACGAGTTGTACATCACAGGAAAACTCGCGGAGCTGTCCTTCATCCATCCAAAAGTGCCGCTTTCCCTTACGCTTGCGGACATCGAGGATTACACCAAGCGGATATCTTCGGCCAACTGGTTAGCCCAAATCAACAAGCACGTTGCTAGAGACCAGCATTCCACGTTTACCCCTTGTTGCATTTGGGTTGCAAGCCCCAAGGGTAGCGTTGGCCTGGCGGCCTGGGGCAAAGCAGGAAACATCCGAAGGTCCCGGCAAAGGAAGAGTCGACTGGCAACAGAACAACTTGTTTATTCTGGCATCGCCAAAAGAGCAGCCGGTCAGGGCGACCACGTTACTCGCAGGAAGAAATCGAAGTCTCTCGTTGGCGTCCGGGGCAGCCCCCTTTATACCCACGGAGTCGAGGGCAAGAGGGAACGGCTTGGGAAGAGTCATCCGATACGGCGACGCTTGAACATGTTCAGGCGTGACGGGCGCGTCCGCCAGGCCGGCGCCGGTCAGACCTCCTCGCCTCCCAGTTGGAGAGCTCCTCTCCCGGCTGCCGCGCTTTGACAAGCGTGGGCAAAACATGCACACACACAAACACGCACGCACGACGACACGTGGCACTGAAACCTGCCTGGACGCGCTTGGCGGGAGGCGTTGCGGCAGCGATGAACGAAGCCGCGGCATCCGGTGCATCCGCGCCGGCTATACCGCGCGCTGTAGGCGAGACGTAACAGACCGCCCCGCCGGGAGAAGGAGATCCCGATGGTCAGGGGACTGCATCCGCTGTCCAGAGGGATGTCGCTCGATGATGCTCATAATCGAAACCGGTGGTCCCTCGACGTTGCTTGAGCGCAGCGCACAGAGAAGGCCTCGTTCTCAGGTTCAGGTTCATACAGGGCACTGCAAAGTGACTTCGGGAGAGTTGCCATTTTTGTGCTCGTTCCCAGCAAGCGTTAGAACTACGCCGAAACGCAACCGCTCAGTCAGCAAGCACGAGACAACCCTCACTAAGCTCTGCCAGGCTCTTTCCCCTTTTATACTACTGCCTAGTTCCTTACAGTAGTCAAGCAGCACTCAGAACGCGTCCACAAATTGGAAAATTGCACTAGAAAGCACATAATCACTTTGAAACACTAAACAAAAGCAATATGTTAAAAATCCTGCCTCAGGAAGAAAACATCAGTAACCAACAACTTTGAGGCGGATTCCTACGTTAGGGGCTTCGACTTAAGCCATCGGCGTTACCGTTGAGACTCCCCTTTTTGTAACGCACCTCAAAGGAATATTGTTGCAAAGCGAGGCTCCAGCGCAGGAGGCGGCCATTTTTGGGAGATATGGTCTGCAGCCATTGGAGAGGGCAGTGATCCGTCTCAATGATAAACCTCGAGCCGGCTAGGTAGCATGACAATTTCTGAACGGCCCACACGAGACACGCACACTCTTTCTCGGTGGCGCTGTACGCCTGCTCACGACAGGTCAGCTTACGACTAGCATACAGGACGGGGTGTTCCACTTCTCCATTGTCCCTTTGGCACAGTACAACGCCCATGCCTCGCTCACTAGCATCGCACTGAACAACGAACCCTTTGGTATAGTCTGGCGATCGTAGCACAGGCTGGCTTGTTAGGGCGCTCTTTAGGGCGCTAAAAGCTCTCTCCTTTGTCTCGCTCCAGACGACTGTTTGGGGCTCTGTTTTTCTTAGAGCATCCGTCAGGGGAGCCGCGATATCGGAGTACCTGGGGATGTACCTCTGATAGTAGCCGGCGACACCCAAGAACGACCGAATATCGGTCTTCGTGCGCGGTTGCGGGAAGTCTCGCACAGCGGCCACCTTTATTTCAGAGGGGCGGCGACGACCCTGTCCAATCACGTGACCGAGGTAGACAACCTCGGCCTGTGCTAATTGGCACTTGGGAGCCTTGACTGTCAAGCCCGCTTCGCGCAGGCGGGTTAGCACTGCCCGCAAGTGTGCCATATGCTCAGACCAGGAGGCGGAGAATATCGCTACGTCGTCTAAATACGGTAAAGCGAATTCTTCCTGTCCTCGCAACACTTTGTCCATGAGGCTTGAAAAGCAGTATGGCGCGTTCTTCAAACCAAAACTCAAAACTTTAGGACGGAATGTTCCCATTGGTGAAATGAACGCCGCATACCTACTAGCCTCTTCTGTAAGTGGAACCTGCCAATAACCCCTGACAAGATCTAGGGTGGAAATAAACTGAGCGCTACTAACTTTCTCAAGGCGCTCCTCGATGTTAGGGATCGGATAAATTTGATCCTTAGTGATGGAATTAAGCCTGCGGTAGTCGACGCAAGGACGAGGTTCCTTGCCCGGTACCTCAACTAAAATCAAAGGGGAGGTATAATCACTCTCACCCGCCTCAATAACACCGAGCTGTAGCATTTTCTTTACCTCAGCCTCCATAATATCGCGCTGGCGGGGTGACACCCGGTACGCCTTGGATCGTACTGGCTCTGGGGAGGTAAGTTCTATATTATGAGTAAGGACAGAAGTCCTACCAGGCCTCTCAGAGAACTGACCTTGAAACTCTTGTAAGAGTTGGTGTAGTTCGGTTTTCTGCTCAGGCGACAGCGGTGCTTTACTGAGTAAGTCACTAATGACCTGATCAGTGTCTTCCCTGTTCGTCACTGAGCCTAGTCCCGGAAGCTCGACCGGAAGCTCTTCTAACTTTCCCGTGTCGTGCATTTCATCTCCAGTACCTGGTGCCTTCAACGCTACAGGCTCAATTTTATTCAGTTCTGACGTGCTCGGAATATCAGCTTGCTGCGCCTCCGACCCTTTTTCATTGTTCGACAACGTCGGCCCCGCAACTACCGCCTTTGCAGCGAGCTCCTGAACTCTCGGTCTGGTTAAGGCCTGAACGCTAGCCTCACCAAACAAAAGCCCCTTCTCGCGCAGGAGGTGATCGGACCTGTTCGAAAATAGGTACGGGTACTGGGGGGGCAGCCTAGATGACACTACGGCCTCAGTCTCAAGTGCTCCGAAAGGTCCTTCAATAAGCACTTTTGCTACGGGCAGACACACGCTATGAGCTTCCACGGCTTGCTTGATCCATGCGCACTCGCCCGTGAACATATCGGGTTCTACGTAAGAGGGGTGAACTACATCCATTGTAGCTGCGGAATCACGAAGCACTCGGCACTCTTTCCCGTTCACGAGGAAGTCTCGCATGTAAGGCTCGAGAAGCTTCATGTTCTCGTCAGTGCTACATAATGACAAACACACGACTTCTCTTTTTGTTTCTGGACACTGCGCCGAAAAGTGACCCGGCTTCTGGCACGTATAACACACGCGCGCTTGCCTCGCCTCGAACCGCTTTCTGCGTTCGGCTTCGGCTGCCGCCGTCTCCTTACGTTCGGTCGGACTGCTTTCACTCGCATCCGCACTACGCGTGTCCCCCCTTGCTCTCATGGGTGTGAACTTCGGCCTCTCTGACTTGGGGCCAAATTCACCCTTTTGACCGTCCTTAGCTCCGCGAGCCCGACGCGTCACAAACTCCTCGGCTAGCTCGGCGGCTTTAGCCACTGTACTAACGTCTGGCCTATCCAAGACCCAGTACCGCACGTTCTCAGGTAACCGACTATAAAACTGTTCCAGCCCGAAACACTGCAGAATTTTCTCGTGGTCACCAAACGCTTTCTCTTCTTTGAGCCACTCCTGCATGTTTGACATAAGCCTGTAGGCAAACTCTGTATATGACTCATTTCTGCCTTTTTCATTTTCCCGAAACTTCCGACGGAACGCCTCCGCTGACAGCCTGTACTTTTTTAGCAGACTCGATTTCACTTGGTCGAAATCCTCTGCCTCCTCTCTCTTCAAGCGAGCGACTACGTCGGCCGCCTCGCCGGGTAACAAAGTGAGCAAGCGCTGTGGCCACGTTTCCCGAGAGAACCCCTGCTTCTCGCACGTTCGCTCAAAGTTAACCAGGAACAAACCAATGTCCTCTCCAAGCTTAAACGGCCGCATCAGGTCAGTCATTTTGAACGATACCCGTTCTCCTGCACCGTGTGCCTGACTTCCATTACGAGCGCGTTCCATCTCTACCTCGAGACGCTTCATTTCTAAAGCGTGGTCGCGCTCTTCTTTCTCTTTTTGCTCTTTACGTTCGCGCTCCTCTTTCTCTTTTTGTTGTTTACGTTCGCGCTCGTCTTTCTCTTTTTCTTTTTGTTCCCTCTCCTCAATGGTCTCAAGGCATTCCGACAGCTCGTCATCCTCAGCCTCCAACTCAAGAATAGCCCTTAGCAGTTCTGGTTTTCTGAGTTTGTCTGAGACATCCAGACCCAACTCTCTTGCAAGCTCCAGCAATTTCGGTTTGCGCAACGACTTCAAATCCATGGCTGCTCCGAATGCTGCTTTCTCTACTGCCTACTATTGTCTTGCCGCAAACTAACCCGGCAGCAACGACAACCACAATTACCAGCTCTGTTTCTGACACTAACAAAAGCCTGGCAAAACTCAGAAGAAGAAAGTCCCGCACTCACCAAACCTCGCAGCCACGAATTCAGCGCAGTCGTTCCGCTGCAGGCAACCAGTCATCACACAGGGCTCGTTGCACTGCTCCCGGATGGTCGTTGTGCTGCTCAGCATACAGTTGAACGCATATCTTCGCTGCTGGCCTCCGTTGTCGGGATCTCACCGCTGGCAACCAGTTGTTGCATTTGGGTTGCAAGCCCCAAGGGTAGCGTTGGCCTGGCGGCCTGGGGCAAAGCAGGAAACATCCGAAGGTCCCGGCAAAGGAAGAGTCGACTGGCAACAGAACAACTTGTTTATTCTGGCATCGCCAAAAGAGCAGCCGGTCAGGGCGACCACGTTACTCGCAGGAAGAAATCGAAGTCTCTCGTTGGCGTCCGGGGCAGCCCCCTTTATACCCACGGAGTCGAGGGCAAGAGGGAACGGCTTGGGAAGAGTCATCCGATACGGCGACGCTTGAACATGTTCAGGCGTGACGGGCGCGTCCGCCAGGCCGGCGCCGGTCAGACCTCCTCGCCTCCCAGTTGGAGAGCTCCTCTCCCCGGCTGCCGCGCTTTGACAAGCGTGGGCAAAACATGCACACACACAAACACGCACGCACGACGACACGTGGCACTGAAACCTGCCTGGACGCGCTTGGCGGGAGGCGTTGCGGCAGCGATGAACGAAGCCGCGGCATCCGGTGCATCCGCGCCGGCTATACCGCGCGCTGTAGGCGAGACGTAACACCCTCAAGATAAGGTGGTCGTCAGCGACGTGTCGGTGCTCCGGTGCCTCGACGACCTGTTCGAGCGTTACACCGAGCCCCAGCTAGTCGACCATCTATCCTGGCAGTTCGTGCAACTGTACGCCTGGGTAGTAGATGACATCACAGAGCACCCCTGGTCACAAGAGTTAGCGCCCGCTTACGGTAACCTGAAGTGCTGTAGAGAAATAGAAGCCATCTATCGGCCACTCCTCGCGGTGATCTACGCGCGGCATCACTTAACGCCACAGCAGCTCCAAGTGATGACCACCAATTTCAGTCAGCTCGTGGACGAGGCAGCAAACATGTTCACCGCTTCTGAGTGGCTGGACGGTCAGAGCAAGAGCGTGGCTGTGGACAAGCTTCGCACCATGACCGTGAGCCTGTGGCCTCCCGAACCTTTCTTCGACGACCGCGAGCTCGCATCGATGTACGGCCAGTTCTCGGCCAACGCAATGGCGGGTGGTTCGTGGGTGCAGGAATGGGTAAAAGCTCAGGAAGTCATGAGAAGCCAAGCAGGAACGCCGTTTCACGACATCACGGTGAATATGAGGTCCATGTTGTTCCCTATACTGGCTGGATACGACTACCTGTTAAACAACGTCGAAATAGCCGTGAGTGCTCTGGCCAGGCCGCTGTACTACCCTCGTGGAAGCCTGGCAGCATTTTACGGGGGGATAGGCTTTGTTTTCGCTCTGGCCATGATGAAGATGCAGGACGCGACTGGTCTCAAGGTCATGGCGGACCACAGCCTTGTGGGAGCTGGACGATGGTCATGGCTATCGAACAATGCGACAAGCGTCTACAAGGAAAAGGTGAATTGCCTCAGAGGAACGCTGGTCAGCTTGACCGACATCGCAGCGTTCGAAGTGGTCTATGCGCTCTTTTCACGGAGTCTCCAGGCAACGACTTCCGAAGTCAGCCTGCGGGAAGCCGAGAAGGAGAAATTCTTCAAGACACTCTGTCTGCACAGTTGCGCGATAAGTGACCGCTCGCTGCCGACGTTCCACTGCAAAGAACTCCTGCAGCATTCGCACCGGTTCTCCGAAGTATTTCGATGCAAGAGTGGCTCTCCTATGAATCCTCGGCACAAGTGTTCGTACTTTGCTCGGACTTGATGCGTGTTTTGCTTTGCTCTTTTTCTCGTTCTAACTTTATAAACACTGGTTCTCTAATTTCGTTTGCACAGAACCTAGCAGCCATGCATTTAAGCGATTCTATAAATAATTGTTGTTGCTGATTTAAACCTTAAAGTGGCACGCATGTCCGAGCATTGCATTGCGCTCCTACTGTTTTCTGCCAGCTTCCCACTTCTATCATTTCAAGCAAAAGTTTGTCAGTAATTTGTCTAAACTACTATTGTTAAATTTAACTACAGACTTAATCTACGCGCAATTAGTGCAGGCTGGAGTAACATATCCAAGTACAGTAGCACCGCAGGACGCTGTGTCCGCATCGATGAACGCGAATGTCTGTGAAGTGAACATTCAATGATTTTCGTGTGATGTAATGTAAACACATGTTTTGTGTAATGTGAACTTCGCTAGCTTGGCGCGCGTGTGCTGCAGCGTACTTGTCCACGAGGGGTAGCGCGAGCTCTTACAGGGATTGACTTATGTGCTACAACTTCCCACACTGCAGCGATAGCCCAGTGGACGTGGCAACAAAACAAACTGGGTCATTCCGCAGATATCTCGTCGTTTCGCGTGCGTAGATCGCACTTTATGGTGACCTTAAAGGATTAAATGCCCGATTCACTGGTTTAAGGGGTGAATTCGAGCTGGAGTTCCGCATGTTATGATGGTTGCGTAGCGCGTGGATGAAAGGAGCGAAGTAGAGCGGCCATAGCATTAGAAGAGTGTTGTGCAGCTTTGTCTGCACAGCTGTTTGTGAATGACAGCTAAGATACTAAAGAAATTTTTAAAAATTTGAAATTTGAATTCAGTCGCTCTCGCACCTACTGGCCAAGCAAACCGCCGTTGTAGAGGCAATAGCAATGTCTTCAAATGGCCGATTTTGATGGCACACTTCTGAAGTTTGATCTGGAGCGTGTAAAGAAAATGAGCAAGATGCCTTGAACCTCTACTGTAAAGATGGTAAAGATAACTGCAGTCTAGCCTAGTCTATACATAGGCGTTTATTTGGAACATGCAGCACCAAAATTTAGACAAGGAGCCAGGTCACGAGTTTCAAAAGGAGACTCTTACGAACATTGTCGCTGACAATGAAATCCATTTTAGTAATAATAATAATAATAATTGGTTTTTGGTGGAAAGGAAATGGCGCAGTATTTGTCTCATATATCTTTGGACACCTGAACCGCGCCGTAAGGGAAGGGATAAAGGAGGGAGTGAAAGAAGAAAGAGGTGCCGTAGTGGAGGGCTCCGGAATAATTTCGAGCAACTGGGGATCTTTAACGTGCACTGACATCGCACGTTAAAGATCCCCAGGTGGTTGAAATTATTCCGGAGCCCTCCACTACGGACCTATTTGTTCCTCTCTTCTTTCAGGCCCTATTCGCTTCTCTTCGCTGCAGCCCCATGCATAGAACTTTGCGACCGCAATTCTGGTAACACGTTTATTTAATGACTCCTGTGGATCCTTGCAGTAACTGCGTCATTCCGCACATATCTCGTGGCTTCATTGTATATATATATATATATATATATATATATATATATATATATATATATATATATATATATATATATATATATATATATATATATATATATATATATATATATATATATATATAGCTTTGTCTGTCTTGAACTCTAAGATTTTTAGTATGCACCCTGATATGAGTCCACTTTTATTCCACAACCATTCTTAACGCATTTTTTTTTCTATTTCTGTACATATACATCTTCTTCTGCCACATTTCTCTTCCTAACCCCCACTCCCTGTCAAGTCGGCAGTTCTCGCATTGTGCCTAAAATCTTATTTTATAAAACAGCCTTCTCTCTCTCTCAATGTCCAGCCTTCTGTCTCTCTCTCTCTCTCCCACTACGAAGACATTCTTTTGCTCCTCCCTTAGCTTTGCCCTTTTGTTTTTACGTTAGATCCCGCAAGCAATCGTTCTCAAAACTGGGCAAACGACGGACACGATGGGGGAAACCGCACTGTCGCGTTCGGAATGCGCCTCTCGCCGCTTTCCTGCTTCGCGCAGGCGACAAAAATGCGCGTCGCCGAAAGGATGACAGCGGCTGACGTCACGTGCCATGGGCGCCGAGTCGCGCCTGTCCGGCCGGTTTTTGACGCCACTGCAAAAGCGCTTTTAATAATGGCGACCCAGATACAGCGCTGTCTCCCCGCACCGATGAAGGGGAAAAGGGAAAGGGGTGAAAGCGCTCGGGCGAAAAAAGAAAAGAAGAGCAAGAAGAAAAGCGCGGGATCGTTTTGGACCGACCGGCTTTCACCCAACGGCTCGCTGGCGCCGAGGAAAGAGGAATCTGTTTTTATCGAATTCTCGGCCACTGCCGCCGCCGCGGGTGGAATCGCGCTTTCTCCTCGACACGTGGAAAGAGAGAAAGGGCATTTTCCTCGAGCCAGCGCCCCCCGTGAAGGAACCCTCTCTCTCTCTTTCTGGCTAGAGAAGCCACGCTAGGAATTTGACGGTTTGCTAACCGTTCCCTCCTGATCCTCTTTTGTGTTGCCGTGCACGTCTCAGATTCTTGGTACTGAGGAGGAACGTTTTCAGTGGTCCATTTACAAATTGGACGAATAAATATTAAAGGGGTGCAGAGACAAAGTATTGGAGTGTGTGTCCTTTCGCCTTTCAATAGACCTAGCCAGCGCTCCTGTGGCTTCTTAAGGCCGTTACAGAGGAGTGGGTATCAGCCAATCCGGCTATTACTTTTCGGGAGACCTTTCTCCTGTATCAAACGTCTCGGTTGGCGCCAGCGTTGAAGTGCATCTTGACGTCACGGCAGGTCGGCCAGCCTTGACTACCACAATACTGATGACGTCGGCGTCGCCAGCAAGCACTGGATGCACTGGGTTCGGTGACGTCCAAATAATTAGGGTAAGTGCACCTTGACGTCGCTCGATGTGGGTAAATGCCGAGCGGCTCTTCGGACAACATTCAAAGGCACGTTAAATTACGTTCCACTCAATGTCTGATACTGCAACTTTCTGGAATGCATCTCCTTATGCCCATAAAACAAATCATATCCTTTGTTAGGGTTAGAATTTTTGCCTGTACACCTTTAATGGGAGGAGAGAGCTGGCTCGAATGAACGCAACGTTTGCTTGTTCATTAAAACTTGAGGGATAGCACTAAAAATTGTTTGGAAAATACCAGAGCGTGTGATTTGCACTCGTACGTTCGGGCGTCATTGTTGGAAGTCAGCCGTTCCTTTTCGTTATGAACCCCTTGGCCTGCCTCCAGCGCCGCCTACTGCCACTGTTATTGCGTGGCGGCCATGTTATTACTTAAAGAGATGTCAAATCGAGGTAGGCCTAAGGAAACTGCACGCCTTCAAGATTATGACGTAACGGTTCAATGACGCCTCAGCTACGGTTGAACGCCATTGAAAAGAGAGCGAAACTGGGCCATTTCTTTCTGCGGTCGTTGCCGAAGTTGCGAAGGAGAAAATGCGGGTAGCGGGCTTCGTTGGTCGGGAAGCCCGCTGTTAATAATAGAGCAGAGAAGACTTGACCGATTTCATGGACGCGAAGTATCGCTGTACTTTACATAGACGTGCGCCAAAGTTCACATCGAAGTTTCAAGGCGCACACACACAAATTTTCGAACGTGAACAAGCGATATGACTTTTGTCATGGGCGTAAGGAGCTACTTTCTAGCAAGTTTCAGTGGCAGGCTTTAAGTGCACATAATTTAATATGATTTTGAATGTTGTCCGAGGAACCGCCCGGCATTTCCACCCGCATCGAGTGACGTCAAGGTGCATTTGCTCCAATTACTGTGACGTCACTGAACTCAGTGGTTGTCCACAGGAACACGTCCACGTCATCAGGAAAGGCAAGGTTCGCTTCAGGGCGGGCGCCTACTGGGACCGTAACTGCCCGTAACAATAGTTAGTGGTTAATTATTCACACTGCGCCCTGGCGTTTTGAGCTCATTTTCATGCTTACTAAATCCGTAGGCCTCTTTCAAGGCGATAAAACCGACACCCAAGAACTTTTACTTTCTACTTAAAATTTCTTAGAAGTTGCCACATGCTTCTGCAGGAGAGGTGCTTCGTGAAAATAATGAACCGAGGCTTAATTCTAAGTGCCTATTCTGTGTGCACGCTTATTGCAAATACAGGCTTAGTGAGGAGAACACCTGTTGCGATTACGCGCTTACTGCGAAAACGCGCATGCTCATAGCGGCGGTAGTTACACCTGATCGATAAGACAGAAATTGGAGGCACTGCGCGAAACCGAAAAATTAACATCGAAAACAGGGTGCAGGAAATGAGCGATTTGAATTCTTGGTGCGTAAAATCCAATTTCGCTTCGCGAAATGTAATGGGATTTGTCATTACTTTCACTTGGAGACTAGAAGTTTCGCGCAACAACAACAAATCAACCAAATAAGAAATAATAAAGTAATAAAGGTTAATAAAAAGTTACTGAGGGCACATAAGACTGCTTACGTAGCGTGAATGCGAAATCACCCTAAAGAACAACCATTGTCATTGCCATTAATGACCCTTATCATTATTTAGTTACGTATTTTATCATTACATTAATGCCAATTATGATTAACTGTTAACCCACTGACTATCTTATGGGTACTGGTGATGGCTACGGGTTTTGGGAAATTGCTTTCTGGATTTTGATGGAAGGAAACGACGCAGTAAGTGTCTCACATTCCTCGGTGGCCACCTGAACCGCACCTCAAGGGAAGGAATAACATGAAGGAGTGAAAGAAGAAAGAGGTGCCGTAGTGGAGGGCTCCGGAATAATTTCGACCACCTGGGGATGTCTTTAACGTGCACTGACAGCGCACAGCAAACGGGCGCCTTTTGCATTTCGCCTCCATCGGAACGCGGCCGCCGCGGTCGGGTTCGAACCCGGGTACTCTGCCTCAATAGACGAGCGCCTTGCCCACTAAGCCACCGCGGCGGGTGCGGTTTTGGAAGCAACTTTTTCTTAACGAAGCCAGGTTTCGTTGCAGATGACGCAAATAATGCGTTTGCATTAATAAATGCTCAGTGCAGCGATGTAAACCGCTGGCGTCGGTGGTTCAGTGGTAGAATACTCGCCTGCCACGCGGGTGGCCCGGGTTCGATTCCCGGCCGACGCATGTTTTATTTTTTTCAGGCCAGTAGTAAGTAACATGAGCACCGCTAACGTACGCCCTTCTCAAAGGCATATCTCAACACCGCTAAATTAACACTTTTGATTACAATAAAACTTTAAATACAAGGATAGACATTTGCTTAATGTTATAGAAAATTTATGTAACATTGTTGAGGGTCACAGTTTAAATGGGCAGGAAAGTGTTAAATCCAACTGCTTTAGGCTGCACCAATTCGCTAGTACCCGCGCTAAGTACAAATTAGAAGATGTCATTGCTTCTAACAAAACAAAGCCATTGCGTTAAGATGTGCGACAAAGGACCAGGCCCAATTTAATGTTCACCAACGTCGGAAATTGTTTGTGGGCTGACTTATATTCCTTGCCGCGCACTGCGACTTGGTTCAACGCACAATTACATGCGCATTGCGACTGCGCATGTAATTGGGCGTTGAACCAACAAATCTTTCCACCAAAACACCGCCAAGATCACATCACTGCAATGGTGCATTATATAATCGCGGCTCAGATGCTGACGACAGTCGTGTGAACTTGAACCTGAAACGTGTCACGCGCGCGTGACAGTTAAGGTGGCAGCAGGAGGAACCGTGTGCTTTCCTTTTCCAGCAGCCATTTCCTACTGGAGGGCGCTGCGCTGGCTGGCAATGTGCTCTTTTTAAGGATCAACTGAAAGGCTTCAAGCGAGAGAGAGCAGACATTTTTTTTTTTTTTTGTGGGCTAAGCCATCTCTAGAAATCATGATCACGGCACAGAAATTAGCAGCGAATAAAAAAAAGTATTTAGAAAACAAACCGCTGTCTAATCCGTGCGACGCACGGATTAACCCACTGTGCTGTGCCGTGTTTTGTTTTCATGAGCACACAATGAGCGTTGTCACTAAAAAAAAAAAAAAACCTTCACGCAGTAAAAAACATTAATTCTCTTACAATAACACGGCTGAACCTGCGGGCTAATCACCTTAGGGATGTTCAACGCCGCAAAGCGACTCAGATTATATGAGGGACGCCGCAGTGGAGGGCTCCGGAAATTTCGACTATACCTAGCTTCTTTAACGTGCACTGATCTCGCACAGTAAATGGACCTCTAGTATTTCGCCTCCGTCGAAATTCGACCGCCGCGGCCGGTACTGAACCCGCGTCTTTAGAGTGAGCAGCCGAGCGCCATAACCACTGAGCCACCACGGCGACGTTAGGCCTTAAACCTTAAACACTCTTAATTTCTGAAGACCATTATAGATTAGAACGATCTCACTCTAGGTGCTGTGGCACATAAATCTTTGTTTATTTGAAGAGTACTTTAACTACGTTTTGTTAAGTTGCCCGCCGCTGTTCGGTTCTTATTTTTTCTGTACGGTACAAAGCTTCGTTTCCATCAAATGTGAGCAGGAAGCATGATTTCAGGACCTGTAAGTAAAAGGAATAAGATTGCATTTCGCTATGACTCCAAGACTATGACCAACGGCTTACCACACTCCCCCGAAGAGGACCGTGTATATATTATGAATGTATCTTGCCAGCATAGCGGCCGTACTTGAAGGCTACCAAAATGCCTAGAAATCATGCCAAGAACACTGGGTCAGGAGATGAAGCGGTAAATGACTATAGGTGAAACATTAGAAGGTAGAAAAAAAAAGCAGCGTCGAAAAGAGGGTGCACGCGAGCTGAGGATTTTTCATGTGGGCTTAAAAAAAAGAAATCGCCATGGACAGGTCAAGTAAGGCGAGGATCTGTTAACCGGTTGTATATCAGGCTGCAAGAGTGGACAACGGGGAAACGTAATCGGCAGAAGCCAAAGGTGAGACGAAGTGGCGATATTGAAAAAGAAAACATTGGATAAGAGAATTGTTATGATAGACCAATCGTTATCGGCACTGGCTCAAAGCAGGAGTTATGGGAAATCATCTGGAGAGACTTATGTCCTGCAGAGGACTCCTCTTGGCTAACGACGACCTCCATGACGATAAGTCCGCCCTTCGAAGATGAATCCACTCGTCCAATGCGTTGAAGACGCTGAACTCGAAATGTGCGGCTGTGAGGCAGCTGGACAGCTCTACGAGTGCAGTGATCCACTCTTGCCACAGGGGTGGGCTGTGTGAGAATGGAAGAGCGGGAGTAGGCGTGATCATCGGAGCTGCATTCCCGGACAGGTCCGACAGGGTGCGTGCTGTTAGCGTAGGCTTGAAAGTGGGAGAGCACCTGGGAACAGGAGTGGCGGTATCGTAAGCCGTATATTCCTCATGCAGAACGAATTCCACAAGTCGACTGGGAGCAAAGTCTCCTAGCTCCGTAATACAGGACGCATGTGTTGCTTCCTCAATTCTGTGCAGGATCAGGCGCTCTGAGAGACAATTCCCATTGACTCGCCCAGACCAGGTCAGAGAAACATTGCACTTATCGGCGGATCGAAAGGTCAATCCACCGACGGAATTCGCCGTTAGGACGAGGAGCAAGACGGGTCAACGTACGGAGATGTAGACAGCCGCAGGGCAATGGTACTACTACTACTACTACAGGACATCCAACGACGCTGGTGGGAACCAGGAAAGCATAGTCCGGGAGCCGCTGCTCAGCGCGCGTGGCTAGACGGACCTCCGTCACGCCGCACGAAAGGGCCGAAAAAGAAGGAACGAGCGAAGGCCGGGTTCAAAGGCGCCGGCAACCGGACAAGAAAGTGCTCCCCACCACGACGACGTCCGCTATCCACGGAAGCCCTCAGCCAGTGCACGCCAGTGGACGGGGCAGCTGGCGTGCACGTCCATAGAGAAGACGCACACAGGTCCCGCACGCAGGCCCTCAGCAGACGAAGCCTCACGCAGTGGACGCTGTGGCGGAGGAGGAGGGCAACACAAAAGCCGCCGCCCCCGTCCGTCGGACCAACACCCTGGTCGGACCCACGGAGCGAAGAATCTCTGCGCGGCGGAAAGCAGCAAAGAGACAAAAAAGTCGTTGAACTTGTTTCACCCAAGGCGAAGCGGGAGTTGGCACCGGGTGGGGAGGGCAAGCAGAGGGGATGAGTGTGCGTACGCTCGGAGTGCCTTGGCGTGTACGTCGGCGTCGAGTCGGCAGCAGCCGCTGCCACACCGGCTTGACCAGGAGTAGAAGAAGCAGGGATACTCTCCCGCAATACCTGCCTTCTAGGAGAGACGTAACGGCGCATGCGCCGGAGGCAGGACTTCTTGCACGCACTGCCGATTCCACACAAGAAGGCAAGGTAGAAGTGAGGGAGGAGGTTAGGAGGAGAGAAGACGTCATTCTTCTGGTCGCAGAGAACCTTCTCACTCATTGCCCGGTTTTTCTTTCTCCCTCCCTCCTACGTACCCGCAGACACCGCTTCGCACGGTGCAACAAGGAGCGGCGAAGAAGGCGCTCGCGCGAGGAGAGGCCGACCGACAAACCAGCCGCAGCGCCACGCTGGACCTGGCGTGCTGCTGCGTCTAGCGTTGGCATCGCAGTGCGCGCGTGTGTGTGTGCGTGTGTTCGTTGCGGATTCGCGGTGCGGCGGGTCCGTTGTTGGCTCAGGTGTCACCGTCCACGAAGCCAGCAGCGAGGGCGACGAGTAGTGTCAGCCGCCGCCGGCGCCACAGCGGTCACCCCAGGATTGTGAGGAAGAGCGTCGTCAGCGGATTACTACAGACATCCATCCGGTGTCCGGCGGCGCTCCCGCCGGTGCTTTGGTCCCGTGGAATGTGCTCCCCGCCGGCTCGAATGAGTGCTCCGCCGCTGTGAGACGGTCGAACGGTATCCGGACAGGCTTGGATTCCAGCTCAGGAGCCCCGTCATCCTTGGACAGTGCGGCGTGTTCGCTTCTTTTTGTGAAGAGGAACAACGGTGAACGCAGGTGAGGAACGCATCTTCTTCCCCGTGGGTGGTCCGGAAGGAAGTGCGGGGCGGACCAGACAGCGTGCGGCTCTCTGTTTTGGTTTTCTTTCCTGCACGGAAGTTGGTTTCCGGCTCCCGCTGCGTCGTCCTCGCTTTCGTCCCCCGCAGTGACGCAAGGCGAGGCCCGCGTAGCACGCTCTGTTTGGGGCCTGTTCTGGAATGGCCCGAGGTAGCGGCAGCTGTCGCGAGCAGCATACCTGTTTACGTAGTTAGCGATGCCGTCAGCCATGTTGCCGGTCGGACGAGGAGTGGCGTCGCGGTGCTACGAGGAAGGCAGGAGAGAAATGAACACAAGGAAAGCTTCGTTGGGCGGGGTAAACGGAATATATGTGCAAAGACGAAAGCGCTTAGAAAGACACTGAATAGGAAAGGAAGAGGCAGGAATTGGAGCATTTTACTTTAATGTTGAGCAGTCTTGCAAAGTGAAATGTGCTAAACAAAAAAATATCAACGTTATTGTAACGTTTAGTGTTTGGTAAGCCTTCGGTGGTCCGGTCAGTTTATGTTAAGTGCACGAGACATACTCGTTTGTTTAGCGTTTAGGCATCAATAGCGAAGTAACAGCAAGGCTCCGCTATTTCGTGTGTAACCGCGCACAAATAGATAACTTGAGGCTCTTAAGAACACTGACATGTTCCCGTTATTTCGTCCGTATCGATTTACGTCTATGAAAACTTAAATTTGAATGATGATCTATGATTTAGTCTACATGCGATTAAAAATTTACTCACTGCGATGCTTGCAGCATACTTCTAATAAGACTTAACCATGATTTTTTTTTTAAATTTCCCAACCATTTTGCGGCCGCAACTGCGTTCGGGCGGTACTGTCGGAACCTCCTTGCGTCTGCCGCGCTGTGAGTCTGCTGACTACTTCGCTGTGAGAAGGCATCGGCGGGTACGCAGCAACAGAACACAACAGGAGGGCACCTAGAGCCAATGTTGATGACTTTATTTCACCGCCACAAACGAAACATAGTGCCCGTGATACCATGTGTTGCAAACAAAATGATAATAAAGTTTTTTATATAGGCTGCATGCGCCCAGTTCACAAGGTAAAAGCAGCAATATAAAAGTAGATGCGAAATAGCGCCCATGGGTCTGGAAGCCCGGTGAAGCAGTGCAAACTTATGCATCTAAACGTGCGTTCAAGTAACGGATGACGCTATTTTGAAGATTACAAGAGCATATATACAAGAGAACGCTTTGTAAGATCAGTTCAGAGCCGGTGAAACATAGTATATCATAATTTGGGGTCCGTTATTAGTAGGGGTGTAAGGAGAGTATGGGGCAGAACTGAAGCGTTGCTTGGGAATTTTCCAGTAACAATGCACTCTCAGGAGCCGCTGGTAAAATCTGTGATATTGTTCAGCTCGGTTTTAGGCGCGGCACCTGAGAAGGCACCGCGCTCGAAATCATGTTGTGCTTCTTTCTATAGTTGTATAGAAGGTGTATTTATAAGACAAGGAAAGGTTCATTGCGCATTATGAACCAACTAGCCCAGCAATTAACTATACTGAAAGGCGTATCTGCGGGTTACAATGCGAAACAGATCTCTGGTGCGTCGCAACATGAGATGGTCTTGTTTTAAAAATGCTCGAACCATGACCCGCTGCGGTTTTTGCACGTAGCCCAGACATTTGAATTATTCAAGCGACGCTTAGGGTCTCCGACGGCCGGCGTTTATAGCTGCGGCTGCCAACGAGATAACGTCACGCCGCAACCGGATTTTGCGCTGAGCTCACAGTAATTCGTGAGCAATCGCTTCCCACGTGCGCTGGATTAGGAGACCATCAATTCGATCATATCAGCACCGAAGCCTGCTTCGGTATTCCCGACATAATTTCACACTGCGCAAATGTACACCGCTGTTTCGTCGCTCGGATAAGTGTCCAGACTTTCCTCGTACTTCAACAAAAGGACAAGAAGTAACTTAGAGGGAAAAGGTCTTCAGTTGAGACACCGCGGACCTGGGACACGCCCAAAGCTTTAGCGAGACTCTCGACGCTGTCAAAGAACCCCCGCGTGTACTATGTTTTCTCGCAAAGCATTTCAGACGGGCACTGACGGACACGTCTAAGAGTGCCTTCTATTCTCGCTGATGACAGCGTACATTCCTGCGCTCTTGTGAAGTGTTCTCACGAGGACAGTGGCTTCAGGTCCTTTGTTTGCGGCTCCACATCCGGTCAGTTTATGAGCCTTGATTGGGCCGAACTGATAAGCGTCGTATATTCATGTCGTAAACAAGACTAGATCGCCGGATAAGCTATAGTCTGCTAAAAGCGAGTTCACATTAATCGATCGTACCGAACTAGCCGAAGTTGACACCTTGTTGAATCTGCTGGTATACCCTAAGTCTTGTCATTCTGTAAAAACTTCAGGGAGATGCCCGTCGCTGTTCATATAATAAATGTGCGATTTTAGAGTTGTATTTTTGCAAGGAAATTGCGCAGATTCTCCTCCAAACGAACCAGCTCTGACATGGAACAGAGAAAACAGGGGACTGGTTAGCCTTGCAAAGTAAAAAGGATATCCGTCTGCTTTGGTTCTCCCTTCGTGTGCTTCGCATGTGATAAGCACTAAAATTGCAGTCGTAATGACTCTGCGTCACGGGAGAGTCGCTGAAGCACAGGCGCCCAATAGTTCACCTCAAAGTAAATGACGCGCCTGTTACTGTCTTTAGCCATAGTGAACAATCGGCAAATGCGAGGTACTAGAAAGAAACAACATTAACCTGATTAGAACGTACATAGTACCGCGCGCTAAAAGGAGTCTCGGTCTCTGTCCGTGGAAAAAGCAAAAACCGCTTTAGTTGGACGCATTTAAGGTAAATGTATCTTAGACTCTACATGTAATACTCTCCAGACCTACATCTGCATCAGTGCTGCAAAGATACGACCCTGCGCGTGGTCTGAACGAAGCGCTGCCAGCTGGATGCATCTCGGAAGGAATCTGTTATGTATGCGCATCGTGCATGCACGTCTATTTTACGGGGCCATTGCTAAAATCCCGGAGTGGTCACCGCATATGTCCTTTCGGGACACGGCTGCAGCGCTGGCAGTTTCAGGACTGACTGCTAAGCGACTACCAGTTACAGGCTTCACTGCGACCACGAATTAGTTCCCCTCGGTAATAGACCAAGCACCCCGCATTCAGGGATCCATGCGACACTGCATAGACCCTTCGTAGGAAAGCCATTGACTCCAAAGCCGTAATGACCGTCGTAGCAAGCAGCTCTGCTGGCGCTTCCAAAGGCTGGCACTTGTGCACAAGGAAGTCCTCTTTGTCGACATCTGCATAGTTGGTGTCCTACGCACTACTTTCCTCAATGCCTTCGGGCGAAGGTTAAGGAAATTCGCCGGATCTGCCGAGTGCGGTGTTGGCGCGGTGCGCAAGGGCAGTTTTGTTAGCGATGTATCAGCATCTTGTCGTTCAGGGGTTTCCAATGGCCCAATGTGTTTTACACTTGCGCGCGCTAAGAGCAGCTGTTCCGAGTGACCTTGTTCGCATTGTCGCAGATATACAACGAATACAAAAGCCCCAAAGCTAGTGTGTTCTGCCATTTCATACCACGTCATTCTGTCGATCGATCGTTTGCAGCTTCTGGAGGCCGCTCTTGTTAGGATAACTGCCGAGCCCCTGTAACACTGCCTGTCCACATGTCTTGAATACGGCTTGTGTTCAGTCCTATCATTGTGTTCAATTTTTAGCTTGTTTTGGACATCAGAAGCAGGCCTCGTTCATTACATGAACATATAAACGCGCTCAATCGAATGAGGGTACCGTTTTTGCTATAAGTAACCAGGCTTCATGGTTTAATTCTCACTCGTGTAGTGGAACCTTTGCGGCTTCCCCAAAGACTGAAAGGTCTCGAAAGATGGTGACAAGGGCTCTCCTTTCTTTACCGAGATTTAGAGCTTGAGGGGTGGCGTAAGTGCACCGATATATGATTGAGAAGCAAGCCTGGTTACTTTCGACAAAGACGGTATGTACAACGACAGTGTCTTCCGTCTAAGTGACGTTGCATTAAATTTCTTCGTTTGAGAATCGTATATACGGGGGCGACGTTACACCTACGACTAAGTGGCCGCCATTGTATTGCCGTATAATAATAATCGCTTTTTTGGGGAAAGGAAATGGCGCAGTATCTGTCTCATATATCGTTGGACACCTAAACCGCGCCGTAAGGGAAGGGATAAAGGCGGGAGTGAAAGAAGAAAGGAAGAGAGAGGTGCCGTAGTGGAGGGCTCCGGAATAATTTCGACCACCTGGGGATCTTTAACGTGCACTCACATCGCACAGCACACGGGCGCCTTAGCGTTGTTCCTCCATAAAAACGCAGCCGCCGCGGTCGGGTTCGAACCCGGGAACTCCGGCTCAGTAGTCGAGCGCCCTAACCACTGAGCCACCGCGGCGGGGCGCCGTATACTGGCAGAGGCGTTAAATTTTCCTGCGTACAACTGTCACAGAAATCTCTCCGACGCGGCAGATGCTCTCAAAAGTGCCGGATTTCTTTGTGTGTAGTGCCGTTTGTCAGCAGTTGGTGCCTGTATTGCGAATGCGATATGTCGGCCTTGCTCTTCAGGCAAGGAACGTGCCACGACGGCTGCTGTGGCGCAGCAAAGAGGCGTCCTGTGTATGTCCAAGTTATTGCTTGCAAACACAAAGTGAACAAGGGAGGGGGAAGCCTCAGGGAGCTTGCCAACGTTTTGACAAGAAGACAAACACAAGTTTTAAAACAGAACAGCGCGCACTTTGACAGGGACTACGAGGAGGACACGACACAGACGAGCGCTGACTTGCAACTGATGTTTATTGCTTGGAACGAGGCATATATACAATTCCAACAAAAAGAAGAAAACACACAACCATTCATAGATTGCGTTCTGTTTTAAAATGACTATTCTGTTTTAAAATGACTTACCAACTCGCCCAAGCATCCGTTTTAACGAAGACAAGTCCTCTTGTCGAAACGTTGCCAATTAAGCTCCCTGAGGCTTTCCCCTCCCTTGCACACTTCGTCTCTACCATCCAGTTATTCCTTGTGTCATGAAGTGTCCGCTATCGTCTCACTGATTGCAACTCTCGTGATTCTCAAAGCACTTAAGCGTGTTTTTTCGTCCAGGTGTATGAAGGGTAGGTTGTCGATTTTCTTTAATCGTTCATAATAAAGAACACCGAATCTAAACTCGCGTTTCGAAAGCTTCCCTTACACGCGCATGCCTTTTCAGCACAACGCGACATGCAATGACCTAACTTCAACTAACACTTGTACCAGCTCCTTGCATTCGAGGCCTTTGCAAAGCCCGCTCCAGCAGCTTCACGGTTAGATAAACCCTCTTCGAATCTCACAGCAGGTGGTTGGGTTAATACGGAAAACGTCCGATTAATCACTTCCAACTAAGGGATCGCCACATACAGCTTAGGACGGCGTAATATTCTTGCCGAAACAAAAAGAAAACTCTGACATCATTCACTAGCAAGGCTTTGGCATGCTTCGCATGAGCCACGCCTCGTACGGGCGGAGTCCATCTTGCGACTATTCAGGGACATGCGTGCCTAACAACTCTGTTCGGCCGGATATGCCACTGCAATTTGTCAGGGTTAACGTCTGGAATCTGGGCTGGGCTAATGCAATCACTTTGTTTGGGTCCCGTTTTATTGTTTTTATTTCTTGTTTCGTGTGTTTCTCAACCGGTGCCACGCCCCTTTTATCGCTGGGATATTCTAGTAGTCGCACCGCGGACGATACAACGAATAAAATATAAGCGAGCGAAAGTGATTGTTGCATCTTGTTCGAGGTTCTATAAGCAATCTGGATTCTAATTTGCATGCGGAAAGAAGACAAATTGTGTTCCTCACACCCGGCCAGCTGATTACTGTGATCGGTTCATTCAGGCTGACGTGATCAGCGCGATAAGAGTGGCACGTTTTTCTGCACAAGTGTAGGGCCCGGTTAAAAGAAAACGAGTATCTACTGTCGTCATGTAGGAAACAAAAAAAACAGTTAAAGTTAATTGCCGGCTCAGCTTCAGCGAGGCGAGTCGTTAAGTCGGCATAACATGGCGCAGCCTAGTTTGATACGCTATACTTACCACCGATGCGGGTCACTTGCTTCGCATTCGAGAAGGAATAGCTACAGGGTAACTAGATGGTCGCGCAGAAAAATGCATGCACTGAACAGGACAATCACTTGTCCTGTTACTATGTACACGTCTTTCCTTGTGTATACTTGTCTAGTTTTCCTGCACGTGCTGCATTTAGAACCAATGGAGCTGGCCATGCAGCCGTTTCAGCTTCCCTGTGAAGTTACATGCATCATATTAGTTTCGTCAGAAAGAAAAACAACGGTGTGAACTTCCGCTCCCTCATAATTCAGTTCGAGATAAAAATCTCTGGGGCCAAAAATAGTTGGCAGTCTGCGACTAATGCGCACGAACAATATGAAAGGCAAAATCTGAAAGGTCGCGAGATCGAATCCCAGCAGCGCGGAGAGGGAGAGGGGGGGGGGGGGGGGGCATTTAGGTGGAGGTGAAATGCTGACACATATGTGTTCTATGCGTTGCCAGTGCACGTTAAAAAAATCCAAATGGGCGAAATTAATTCCCAGCTCTCCAGAAGGCGTCCCTCATAGCCCGCGTGCAGTATCGGAATGTTAAGTCCAGCATTCCGCACTATGCGTCAGTTCCCCTGACTAAAACATTACAGGCTATTATGATGACGATGATTAGCATTATCATCAAAACGACCACCACCACCGTTGACGCCACTTGAGGCTATAATCACCAACAGTGTGTTTGTTGTCGCCATCGGTACTCCCTTATAGGTAATCAAAACTCCTGTTCGTTAAGGCTTTCTTTACTTCTACAACCTCTAGTGGTATGACGTATTGTAATTTTAGTCATGCTACCCGGCGATAAAAAGGCCCGGAATGCACAAAGGCGGACGGACAGGAGATACTGTAGTTCTCTGTGCACCGCTACGCATATTTATTTTATTTATTTACAAATACTCCAGGTAGCAGCGCTGCCCAAGTAGGAGAGGGTTACAACACGTGCTGCTTTAGCAATTAATCAAAGATTGTTTTCATCGGAATACTCCTTAACGAGTGCAGGAAAACAGTTCCACTGGCGCGTTCTGAACGTAAACAGTTAATGTGTTTCAGATGTTGACACACTTACTAGCCAAACTAAACGCAATGTAAAGTGCTCTCAATCCTGGTTTTCTTTTCGCTGCGCTTAACGCCGACTCCCTTAAGGAAAGCGCCCCCCCCCCCCCCATTTTTTGTTCTTGTTTTAAGAATACAGAATGAGTTACACAGTGTGCGCCACTGGAAATGGGTCGATATCATCGACTTCTGTATTCTTGTTTTCGAGTATCCTGCAGCCGTCGCGAGAAAATGCCAGTGAAGAAAAGTGAATGAGACCACCCACGCTTGCCACGCAATTTACCCAGCCAGGGGGCGGGAGGGGGGGGGGGGGGGGGCAGCCATTGTGCCCCGCGGCTATCAACGCATCTAGCAGCAGGCGAGATTTCGCCTGCGGTCGTCTTCTTCGCCCCAATTACCCTCCACAACTGAACTGGCGCCCAAGTTTGTTTTTCTTTTCCTCGTTAATAAATACCTACGCCCTACTTCACACAGCGTGTCCGCTCTCCTTTGAGATTCGCGGCGGCTCCGCCAGCGCATATTTCGCCTCACCGTCTGACAGTCGTACGGTCGTCCGAGATTCTTTTTTTTTTTTCTCTCCCCAGACGCTCCTTTGTTTTCCGTGCTCTTCTTCCGCATCAAGCGTATTTGCTTGACGCATCGAGGTCATGTGATAAGAGATCTTTTCCCTACTTAAATGCACGAGGAAGCTTGCAGAAATGTTTTAATTAGGCAGCCATAATTGGTCGAGTAGGCCTGCTGATTCCAGGCATTTGCACGTTCAAAGTGGTATACTGCCTGAAATCAGCGCCCCCGGGGTCTTGAAGCGTTTCAGATAATTACTGAGTGCTATAGTCGGATACAACTAAAGTCTGCAATGAAGCAGCGGCCACATTCAGGACCGCCGCGCAGAATTCCTCCAATACACAAAAAGAGTCCATTGTTAAAACGTTTGTTGATACCTAAACAGGAAGCTAATAAAAAAAATTACAAGCTCTGGAACTATACCTGGCTTGTTCAGTAAACTCAGACATTAAAGACCTGATTTCTTTTACGGTTGTGATTGGCTAGCGGAGTGATACAGGACGCCGCGGACCATATCCAAGTATTACCATCTGCTGTTTTCTTAAGTTGTTGCCTACTATATTGAATTTATGCCTATGCGCTTGAATTTTTCAGTGCCTCCCTGATGTGAATCTTTGTGACCGCTTGCGAGCATCTATCAATTATTTTCTTTTTATATCACCGCTGACTACGTTAGCCAGAGGGCAGGAAGATGAAATTCCTGACAACTTCACACAAAATGAACAAGTGTCAGGAGAGGAAGCCCCAGTCCTCCAGATGACGTTTCGACAAGAAGGCTAGTCACTTGCACAGACGAAGGCAAGTCAATTGTCGAAACGTCGGCTAGCAAATTCAGGCTACTCCCCTCGACCCGACCGCTTACTATGTGCATAATTACGTGCGCTGATATTGCACTGCAGACTGGTTTATTTCGCCTACATTAAAATATGGCCGCCTCAGCCGGTACCGAACTCACGACCTTGGGATCAGCAGCTAAGCGCCAAAACCACTGGGACACTGCAACCGGGCAACAGTTAGGTGTTTCAGCTTTCAAGTTTAACTGTCCCCTGGTAATGGTTGTCAGATTACAAGATGACCTTGTACCCGCTCAACGAAAGCGCGGACGGAGAGACGTGAACGTGTGCAGGAGCTAGTTCGTGTAGGTATTCTCTCCAAGCCAGCGCACCCATTGAAGGGCGGAATAATAGCCTCCAACGGCGCCTTTCGCCGCGTCCGCCAGCTGAGTGGCGACGCCCTTCAATTACAGGCGTTAATCGTGGCGCGAGCGCGGTGAACTTTTCCGCGTAATGACCCGATAATTCCGACCGATTGCGCGTGCCTCAGCGGGGCTTGGTGATTGCCATTGTGAGCATTGGGCGCGCAGGACTACTGGCGCGTGCAGTATTGAAGAAAAAGTGGCCTTTGCAGGCCTCGTTGGCGACTGTGACTGAACAGTGCGGAAGCAGGGCACGAACGAAGGCAGAGAGACACGATACAGTGCTGTGTAGTTTCTTTCTGCCTTTGTTTGTGCCCTGCTTACGCGCTGTTCAATCAGTATGCGAGCCAAACTCGCCCGTCAACTTGCGTGGTCACATTGACGAGAATACGCAACCATGTGTTTTGAAGACCTGCACTGCATTTGCGAAGCAGCGTGCTGCCATTTGGTCTTCGATTCAACGCCCAGATGGCAGCTAAGACGTGCGATGACCTTAGTGCAAAGGAACCCATTCACCCTCATTTCAGCTGTTGGTCTTCGGGAAATAACAGAACTCAGGCCTATGTGGCATATGCTTGGAGACACACGATCTAATGCTTAGTTGAGGTTTACTACGTATGTGGACTGGATAAGATGATCTGTTAACGCACAGTCGTGGACGAAAGTCTCTAGACCACATGTTCCAAAAATGAAGCCGATTCCTTAACTACTAGCTGGCGGCCGTTGACCACACTTGTGGAGGTGAAGGTCCAAATTTTGTTCCTTCACCTCCGCAAGTGTGGTCTCCAGCCGGATATTCAATAATAGAGCTATGGGCTTCGGTTGTAGAACGCGCGGTCCAGAGACTTTTGTCCCCGACTGTACCTTTGCTGCCTATAGGTAATTTTGGGCTACGGGATCACGCTCACGAGTGGATAATTGAGCAAGTTGGCACGCAGCAACAAAAGTGACGTTAGCATTAGCAAACAGGGCAGTGCTGGAGAGGGACAACATCACTTCTTGATTGAGAGAAGCGAAGAATTCCATACGGTTATCAGATACTGGTAGAGGCGGGAAAATACGGGTCCCAGGAATGTTGTCGACAACATGATGGCCTTCTATCTTGCGGGCACGAAGGACGCTCGATTAAATCTCTGCCGTGCACAAAGAGAACAGAAAGGAAATAAAACAGAAACGACTGCTGCTAGGCCATGCGTGGTAACTACGGAAAACAAAGACAAAACTTGTGCAGCGGCTTGTATCAATCTTAGATTTGAATCTTCACCCGAAGAGAGATGTCTGCAGTACACGGTTGGCTGCAACGTCAACCCCGTGGTCGTCATCAGTGTCAGCTGCAAAGCAGGATTTTTTATCTCTTGTTTCCTTCCCAAGGGCTTTCCACACCATCCAGCTCATTTATTGCTCCCTGTACCAGGTGCTACCATCTTTATTTTTTATCTAGTTTTCTCGTTACGTATCCACCTACTCACACGTTTCTATACGCCCTCTGTTGGCCGTTCTGCTCTCTGTTGGACGTTCCCACTCTACATGGTCTTTGTTCTCTTCATGTGTGCCTCTCAGTTACAACTACTCTGAAGTTTTACTAATCAAACTGTAACTGAAATTTCTCCGAAATAAAGCAGCGCCGAGTGATTGGCCACGTTACGATATCTTGCCAGTCAAAGAAGCCGAGTTGAAGCAATCACCGCGGCCAAAGGAAAGAACAACAGAATACAGCAACGTGTATATGCATTCAAAAGTGACGCTTTTGAGCACATCGGTACAGGTGTCGTCGCATAACTCAGTTTGGTTTTCTTTATTTCAGCTAGAAATTGAGCTTTAAACGAGTTGCATTCTCCCATGACTACTTTTTTCTTATCCCTGCGGACGGCGGCCATCATCTTTCTCTCTGTCTCCGCGGCCCTTTGAGCTGCCGGTTGCAGGCTGCCTGTTGCACGTCCGCGGTATGCAGGTCTCCGAGTTGCAGCTCAATCGTGAACGCCGAGACACGCAATTTATCTTTTTTTTTCTGTTTTCCTGCAATCACCCTAGCGGAGTCCCATTCGACGGAACAGGTGTCTCTTCGAGGAAGCCGGTTTAAAGGTCGACCACTCTCGCCACTGTGACGGCCAGCGGTGCACACACACGGGTTGCATTCAGCTGTCCTTCTCCTCGGCCGTCGTGCCACCGCACCGACGGGACGCGCTCGGCAATCGACTCGGGTGTCCAGCAGAGTGAGGCACGCCCGCGGCACGCGTGAACATCGTGCACAGACCCGCCACGCCCACGACGGCCGAGCCGACCACGAACGGGCCAAGGGCGATCGCGTCGCGCGCCCACCGGCAAAACACGGCCGCCGCCGACACGCTGCCGCGCGTTGGTGCTCGTTCGGCTGTCCGGCTCCCAATGGGCCCTGCCATGCTCCATCTCACAACCTGTTGCAGCGCAGTGCGAGCTACGGACGCGAGGCGACAGGTTCCAAACGGGCGTAGTTTGGTGTTTATTTATTCACAGCGCCCTCAATCGCGACAGCATTGCAGAAGGCAGTGGGGTTGGAACAAAGTACTTACAGTCAAAAAAAAATAAATAAATACGCGGTGAACATTTGCATCCAAAAAAAAGAGAGAACTCGCAAGTTGTTTACAGCTAGTTAAAAAAGCATCATAAATGGCCAAGTTTCAACTAACTAAGTTCAATAATAACTGCGTAAACCACACGTAATTCAGCGCTATACATCAGCGGCACACAAAAAAATAGGTTTATGGCTTGTGGGGGTTTGACGTCCCAAAGCGACTCAGGCTATGAGGGACGCCGTAGTGCAGGGCTCCGGAAATTTCGACCACCGGGTTCTTTAACGTGTACTGATATCGCACAGTACACAGGCCTCTAGAATTTCGCCGCCATTGAAATTCGACCATCGGGGTCGGGATGGAACACGCGTCCATCGGGTCAGCAGCCGAGCATCATAACCACTGAGCCACCGTGGCGGCTGCACACACAAAAAATAGAAAAAGAAATGGTAATAAAAGAGCAACTTCTAATGGGATATTTATAAAGCACAAATGCAAAAATACGATGTGGCACGGCCGCAGAAAAAAAAAATACAGGACCACATTATATAGCACGCATATGTCTTATTTCACGACATAATCAATAAAGTATGGAATAAAATAGACATGGTGGCCTAGGTTAAAAGAACTAACAAGGAAAGGAACTAAAACACTCAGGTGTCGTAATCAACGGGAATAAAAGCGGATAAAGGTTTTGGAAAAGCCACTGACGCATGCGATATCGGCCGGGAGGTGTTTACAGTCGCTACATGTGCGTGGTACGAAGTGGTCTGAAAATGTCTTCGTGTCATAAAGAACGCATCGAACCTTATGTTTACAGTCAACTCGTGATGAGCGATAGGTGGATACTGGCTTCTTGTCTTAGAGATTAATGATTATAGATTTAGTGGAAGAGACAGAAAATGAAAAACTTTCGCCCCGAGACGAAGAACGTAACGGCAGACTGTTTTCAATGTGTACGCAGGGTGCACGATTACAGTCAGAACGGAACGGACCCCATTCTTCTGCACAAGCTCAAGAGACACAAGTTAGCTTGGTTACGGTTCGTTATGGAAGCGGAATATTCTAATCTGGAACGAACCAGTGTCGCGTAAATGAGCGTTTTTAATGAAACTGAGGCCTTGTTCAGGTTACGACGTAGGTACCCTGCCATGCGATTAGCGTTGCAAATCATTGAATCATTGTGTAGTTATGAGGACACCTAAGTACCGATACGATGATATGGCCTCCAGATCATGTTACTGAGGCGGTACTTTGGTGGATACGCGCCTTGATTCACATGAAACTCGCGTCAGCTTGCATTTGCTAAGGTTACAGTGTATATTTTGCACTAGTAAACTATTTCGTCAGTTTTGGACTGGAGGATTTTCGCGTCATTTTAGTGACAAACTTGACGCCTGGTGGGCCGGGCGAGAGCTGCTGCAGTCTCCGTAGGGAACTAAGGACTCCATCCAATCGCCAGAGAAGGCTTCGCTAGACTCAATAAATGTTTCATTCATTCATTCATTCATTCATTCATTCATTCATTCATTCATTCATTCATCATTCCCAATAATAACACAGCCATCAGCGTAAAGGTGTACCGAAGGAGTCACATAGTTTGACGGTGATTAAGGCCAGTTGGCTTGTGTTCGTAGCTTCCGCTCCAGTGGAAGACATATAGTTCAGTGCAAGCGTCGTGGAAATTGGAACAAGCCGCTGCCCTGCACTTGATTGATCGCTTTTAATGTTGAAACAAAATCAAGGGCGCACAAGCCGGATTCTCACCAACCTTGTCGGACAGACTTTTGCTTTTGCACTGCAGTGATCGATCCCAAAGTCTATGTAAGCCTACGTTCTATACAAGGCCACACAAAGCGTACAATGCATACGTAGCTGCAGGTGGGAGCATAGCTTGTAAGTTTGGAAGAATATGAAGATGAAAAGATGAAAACGAAGTAATAGACAAAGAATATGTGTAAAGCCTTGATGTGATTTTCAAATTGTCTATTTATTTCCTTAATTCATATTGATTCAAGACATTTTAAAACCGCTAGCAATATTATCACAATCCTTTCCAGCTTCCTCAACCGTCTAACATGTGCCATTAGTTCTAACTGAGCATTGGTATTTGGTCTCTGGTTTGGGTCTTCACTAAAAATCGGCCAATCCCCCGCCGTTGGTGTGCACCATTTCAACAGAGGCCAACAACAACAGCGTGGGTATTTGAACAGCCAGTGGGAATGAATTTCAGCAGAAGTTGCCAAGTGTTCCGCGCATTTATCTGCAATAGTCGTTTTTTTTTTCTTTTATCTGCGAAAGCAACAATACTGGCTCTGTGGTGCTGCAAGTTGGAAGGCTGTCGAACAATTTCGACCGCACCGAATTCTTCATGGTGCACCGAATTCCCAGTTCGCTGCACTTTTGTGACTCGCTTTCATCAAAATGCGCCCTCCGCCGCCGGGATCGGACCTGCGACCTCGGGGGCTCAGCAGCCAAACTTCGCAACCACTGAGCCACAGCCACGGTGGGCTCTACAATTGTTTTCAGTGATAGCGAAACAGTTATTACAATTACAGATATTTACAATTATTTACAACGACAGCTTTATGCGAGAAGATATCTGAGGTAGACAGCGAAAATGCTTTAGAATCTCGTTTGAATGAAAACTCCCGAGTCCATTGCGTGGCCGATGAGGACACGACGTCCAGATGGGCCTGGGAGTCGCTTTCGTAGCGATGAGAGGTGGTGGTGGTGGCGAAGAAAGGGAGAGAGGAGGGGGGAGGGTGGCTAGGCGGCTTTTGCTGTCATTTGTTAGCCCCTGTGGAGGCCAGGCACTATATAGGTTTCCTAATAAGTATTGCAGCGATCAGTTGTCGAAACCGCGTTTCGGTTTCGGCGAAGTCTTGGTAGTGCACCCTCAGCACACAGCACACATGATGCAAAATGTAATCTAACCAAGGCGCGAAAAAGTGCGGTGAGCGCATGTGTAAATAGCGGTAAAAGCCGTCTTGCTCTAATCTGGTGAGATAATTTATTTGGGTCCACGACACTCCAGAAGGCGTATACCGTGGTATCTGTGAGTTTAGGCTACGGCTATGAGTGAAAGAAAAATGATAAATAGAGAACAAATATTAGGAACGCGTTCAAGGCGACCTGATCGAGTCTGGCGAGCTGGGCTAATTTGAGCAAACGCCTATAAGCAAAGAACTGCTGCGCATCCCACGGTGGCCGCGCTGGGCCGCAAAACGTAATCGGCAACGCCCACTGCACCTCATATGCGTTGGCGTCGTTAGCGAATACCTAGATAGCTTTTTTTCTTGCGTCCTTGATGTGTGTGTCGCCCATTCATTTACTGTACATGTCCCTGTCGATGTGGAAATTATGCACCTAGGCGCTTACTCAATACCAATGATCATGACCAGTTGCACCACGGGGGACGTTTGCTGACATTGGTTACCGTTGTCACACAGTTATTTCTAAAGTCGGGGCGCTGTGCGGTCCCGACGGCAAACCGCTATCGTATCGATAATCACAACGCTTTGATGAAGTGAAAAAGCATATTTCGTACCTCTCCACTGAAAACATCCTACAAATTGCGTACCTCGGAGCACGTAAAAAGGCAGTTGACCTAAAAAAAGATGAACACCGAAATTTCAGTAGACCCGGTTCCTATTTTCCGGCCGTCATCGAAATAAGGCCGCGGGAAGCCTGGTGGGCGGATGACTGAGTCTGCGACCTTTAGCATGGCACAAGAAGGCCACTGAGCCACCGCCGGAAGCAGAGCCCCATGGTCGCTCCAGCCACCGCGGCATTGGAGACAAAAGAGGAATCCGAGTCAGCGAGGGATTGACCCAGAATGCAAAGTGGCCCACGCTATATTCCCACACCTTACCCGATCCGAGCCCGCGAGGGAGCGCCAACAATGCGAGGAACACCAGACGTGTATAGTATACCACGTCTAGCTGCCTCCGCCCTCCTAAGAAGGAAGAAAAAGAAAGAAGGAAGGAAAAGAAGAAGAAAGGAAGGAGGGAGGTGTGCAACGGCCTTTGTCTCTGTCCGGCGGCAGCCTCTCCTCATCTCACGCTTGCCTTGTTTCTCAGGAGGGCATGCATGCGCGTGCGCGGCGACCCGGAAAAATGCGGCACCGTGCCACAGCTCGCATCCGGCCGCTTCCGGCGCGCGATTTTCTCAAGTGCGCGCCATCATGAGACGCCCAGTTGGTCCCGCGTAGCAGTGGGCCTCGTACTCAGCTTTCGTATTATACACCCGCTGCGTGCGTTGTTTGTGTATCCCGTACTTTCCGCCGTACACTCGGCTCAAAATGACGGCTCCCAACTGATGTCTGTGATGTCAGAGAGGACCGGAATGAGAGGTCGTCGGTGTGAAATTATACAGGAACTTCGGCACATTGTGACCTCCGTTTTGGCGGCTCGGAGCCAGAGGCGGGTCCCGCTCTTGGCCGGCAGGAGGTCGCATCTTCCATTCCTTGCGGCTATGGAGGCTTTTAGACAGGGTTATAGGCACCATATGCGTTGTCCTGGAGCACTGAGGTGTCCCTCAAAGCCCACGCCATTGCCGCGAGCTTTTCTCCCTGTCTGCTTGATTAACTCTGTTGTAAACAAACTGCAGACAATATTTACTGCGTCATCTTTCCGAGGTCTACAAGAACATCAACGTTCGAATGTCATCGGGTTGAATTTCATTGGTTCCAGATGCCATTATTGCCAAAGAGTACCAAGCAAGGCTTGTGCCATTCCGCACTATGCAAACTGGGAATCCTCGTTAAATAAGACAGAGTTGTTGCGGTTTGCAGTAAGTACGACACAGACAGCGAATCGCTACACACTAGAATGTATTGCCCTCCTTCGTCATGCCAAGCTTCCAGCCCTGAAATAAGGGGTTTGATGCGGACGACGTGCCCCTGCGGGGTGTGAAATCTTCGAGTTTCCCACTGGAAGAATTGTGGTAGGGTTTCGACGTAGTGGAACCGAATAGACGTGCGAAACCACGTGTTTAGCCTGGTAGCCATAGTACCATACTTCATCGACTATAGAAGAACTGCAAATTGGTCTAGTTGGTGATACATAGTGGTGGTTTGACAGCGCAACAGCACACACAGACCAAGTAGGAGACGAGACACACAAACAAGCGCTGGTTTGTGTGTCTCGTCTCCTACTTGTTCTGTGTGTGCTGTTGCGCTGTCAAACCACCACTATTCATCGACTAATCCTACTGGATTAGTCGATGAAGACGATGGTGCGCAGTGCACAGAGCCAGAGTATGTATATTAGTTCCATAGTAGTATTAGTTGATGAAGGCGACGAGGTGGAACGCAAAGCGTGACTAAGACGAGGCTATAGATCGGCTGCGGCGATAGCATGTATTGCTCTCGTGCAGTGGCCAGCGAAGCTGATCTGTTCACGCCGCCGCGGGTTTGAATCCCAGTTGCAGCAGTAGTTATTCATTTATTTATTTATGGTTTGGCTAAGGTCACCCTCAAGGTCAAGCTTCGCATAAACTCGGTGCTCCTTTTTGGCCTCGTGAATTAATGCTTTCGCACAAAAGAGCGAGTCGTACGAGCAACTCGTCGAAAACACATGTGCCGCTCCAATATCAAAAGCTTGCCACGATTTTAAAGAACAAATTTATTGTGTCGGTTTATGAATGACATGAGCCGAATGAAGCAACTCTGCTTATTTATTTTGTACGCTTGAAGAGTCCAAGAATGTTGAAGTGGAGGGTGGGGTTTTGTAACCAAAAACACAGAACAAAATAGCACATACTAGAAGAAAAACCTTGACGAAGGCTCTCATATAGCAGTGAGGCGCATGCAGTTACAGACATTCAACGACGCACTTTGCGCGGTGCAGGCGACTCCTGCCTCTGATAGCAACGCCTTGATGTTATACATGTGCGTACCACGGCAGATGTAAATGATGAAATGCTTTCTCGCACTGAGGCGCACTTGTAAGCGTCATAAGAAGTCTTAGCTATAGACGACAGACGCGTCATGACGCGCTTCAGCTAAGCGGCCGCAGCCGCCGTCTTAGCCTTACGTAGTCACCATACTCTACCATTTCCTTTTCTTTGGCTGCTTTGTTGCTTTTTGCTCAAAGAGCTGCGACACGCACACTCCGCGTTCAAACAAAGCACTCGCAACGTTTACTCACGCAGATATATGCGAACTGCTCATAGCCCCCCATTCTCTTGCACCGGGGTCAGCCTCCACAGCCCCTTCGAGGGATTCTTTACTCAACAAGAACCACGTCCGCCGCCCGGTCACTGCCCGGCCGGAACTGCTGCCGTCCAATGGTCACCGCGTACCCCTGACCAGGCCAAGCCACAGGGAGGCCGGCGAAGAAAGCCGAAGGAAGCCCAGCCGTGCAAGAAAGAAAGCTGCGGCGGGAACGGCTTCTGCTCAGCCGAGACGACCAGAGCGCGTCTCCGGGGGCAGAGACAGCGGCGTCTCAGGAGGGGGCGAGTCGGACTGAAAGGAGAGCCGGAACAGCAGCGGTCTGTCTGGAGCGCGAAGCGGCCGCTCTCATTGTCGCCACAGAGCGCGCCAAACAAAGAAGGTCGCCGCTTTGTCTTCACGAGTCCGGCAGGGCACCGTTTCAAAAGGGTGCCAAACGAGTGAGCGCGTCCCGCTAAGCGCCGCATTGGCGGCCGCACTCTGAGGAGTTGGCGGACTCCTCTGCACGCGAGAAGACACTCATGGGGCACCGCTCTTCCTCGACCAGGACAGTCTGCACGGTGTGCGGGGCTGATGCGGTCGCGCTCGGACGGTGACAGTGTTGCGTCTGCCAGCAGTGACGAGGAAGGTCGGTGGAGGGCTCTCGGAATACGCGAACGGAAGTGACCCCGACACCCCGCGCGCGTTCATGTAACACGTGTTTTGAAGTGCGTTTCCTCGTGAACATAGTTACGAGAACCTTACGTTTGTCCAGCTTCGAGCCTGTTTGTTCCTGGACCTTGTGCAAGCCGAACCAACATCTGCAGGTGCACTTCAAGTCTGAGAGCATGAGCCAAGCGCCGTTGCTTTCAACAAACCACCAATGAAGAAGAGAACCATGAAGTGTCTGTGAGACTTTGTGCACATTCTACCTCTAAGAATATGCTGTGCGTGCTCGATTTTGCCTTGAAGCGTTTCCTTTCCAAGGATATTTGTCGCTGCAGCTTGGAATCTGGTTTAACATGTTGCGAAAGAAAAAGGAAGCGGAGTTGGGACGCTTGATGCCTTGAAGATAAGGATCCAGAGCTGCAGTTCTTTGACGAGAGCTTTCTTTCGAAACATTTATTCTCCCTAAATCTGCACTCATCTGGAAGATTGGGCAATCGCCAGTCGGTTTGTCTTTGTCTAATATGTCGAACTGCACTCCAGCTGAAAGGCGAGATGTTTGAGCCCTTCAAAAGGGACCTAGAAGCACTGCTTCCAGATGAGAGTGTTGCGTGCGTGTCCTCTGGTGCTGACGGAAATTGCGTGTGGCTTTGAGCGTAGCAGGCTCGGTGCACTTGTTGATCGAGTCCGCAATTGAAGAACCGGACCGCAGACAATCCGGCAAGTTGCCTTGAATTTGCGTCGGCAGAAAGGTTGTATAGAAACTTTTACTCCGAAATTATTTCTTCAGGCAAAATTTTTGCTCATTGTTTAATTTCGAGGTCCTTGCCCAGAGAACGTTGTACCCTGGTATCCACTGATCAGGAACGACTGCAAGCATCACAATCTACCCGCCCGGAGTGGTAGTGCCTTGCGTGCATAGCACTACGACAGCCCGCAGTGTGCGCATTTGAATTCCATTTGGCAGTGCCAGGAGACCGGAAACTATATCGCGCTGGCCTAGGTGTCCAGGTTGCTAGCTTTCGCCTGACGAGCAGCGAGCGTCTTCAAACAACGGCTGCATTGAAATACAAGCTCTGTGCTCCCATTCCGAAAAGAGAGACGCCGTGTGCAGGCTTGAACTGGTGACCGTTGTTCTTCTGGGATAAGTGAAGTACACAGAGCAGCAGCACAGGAAGTGACCGGTGTGGTGCGCAGAGATGTCCTCGAAGCTGTGGTTTCCTGATGGCTTCTCCGAGGAAGACGGCGGTTTCTACGCTGACTCCGTGACCTCGCGTAGCACGTGGAGAAGGTCGCGGTTTCACTGTGAGTTTGTTCTCTGATTATTTTTAGTTCCTTTTTTTTATCTCTCGCACTTTCAGGCATCCGCGCAACGCCATGGCGCCACTCTTGCCACTAATGGCGGTCCGCTCGGCACGTTCCACCCGGAAAAGGGAACACCAGCGGCCATCTGTGGGCGAGCGCGCTAGCGGGGTTACTCTATTTGTTCCTTTTTTTCCGCGTGACCACCTCTGTCGATTTGCGAAGGCGTGACTGAGACGCAGGCACGGAGAGCACCCACCGCAGGCAGGGCATGAAAACCTCTAACGCGAAAACCTGCGTTGCCCCACACGTGGAGGTCTTCCCCGTCGCTTTGTTTTCCCTCTTAGCGAAGCGCGCCGCGCCTTGAAGGAAACCAATCCTGAAAGCGGGTGATTTAAAAATACATCGCCGGGAACGCAACCATTCTCTTCGGTCAAGAAAAGGGACAGAAGCTCGCACGTCGTCTTACACTTTTTTGTTTATCGCTCCAATTCGGTCCCTGGCGTACCTAAAGAAAGAGGTACAAGCTATTTGCCTCAATCAGTTCTAGCTGGGCTTGATAAGGAAGCCTGCGCGTTCAGGCGCTTGTGTGAACTTCTTGGGTGGTAGCCCTGGCTGGGCAGATGACGATTACCTGCTGACCGCAGACCCAGTCAAGTTTACCAAAGATGGTTTGCGTGCAATAATGTTTTTGTGTTGCCTCGGCGGTGGTCGTATTTACGCAGCCTCCGTATAGTGTGTAGCCACGTGTGCGTTTCTTTAAGGACATTGCGTATCACATGCATATTCTGGAGAATCGCGCATTTTTCAGAAAAGCTTACTGCAAAAACCAACTACCATGAATACACCCTTACTACGGTCCTCGGTGGCTGATTCTTACTACTATAGCAGCCATGTGAATCTTGGGAGAACACATAAAACAACAGATGGAGCTACACCAAGGGTTTTGCTTGTGGGACAGAGACTCTGATGCAGAACTTCAAACAACTCCTCGTTGTAAAGCTTTTTTTTTTATTTTCTTAAAAATCCGCAACAACCGCGAAGTGCATACATAGAAATGAGGTGCTTCAAGTCAGCGTTTGCTCACTATTGCTGAAAGGAAGAATTTTGTGTTCGAATTTGCGGCGCAGGTTTGTTTTATTTCTTAATTAGGGCATCGTTGCATAACGGCACCATAATGAAGTAAAGGGCTTTAAAGTTGACAAAGCTTGAACAGAATAAGAAAACGACCTTAGTTATGTCCCGGGTTCTTTGTTCCTGTATGAGAAACCGCAATGTTGGTTTTATGTTTTACTAAAGTGAGCCGGTCAGCTAAGGTTTTTGCTGCACTCAACTACAAAAGTGCGAAGGCGGACAGATGTTCTTTTCCTCATTTTGACAGCTATGTTTTTTTTCGTTCCTAGCAAAACTATTTAAACATTTCGTACGGTAATTTCCATAAAGCGGCATGTTTATTGTAGGGCTTATTTGGAGCGGATACGGAACGTACGGACTCAATGCGGAATTGCTATCCAAGCATCGCTTCCGTAAAAGTAGAAATTCATGCGGACACCGTATGATGCACGCCATATCGACACCACTTGGAAGCTATACGGAAATGATGTGGAAACCATGCAGAACACACATAGAAAGCGTATAGATTTCCTGATTTTTTTTTTCATATCACATGGATTCCGTATTGTCGTAATTCCATATACGCCGCTTATGTAGCACGTTTCAGTAGGGGACGCCATAAATTATCAGAGGAAGAAGGCATGTCAGTAAAAAAATTTGCATCGTGGGGGTTGGCTGTGCAGAGAACGATACATTTTGTGGCGTCTAGGTGATTCTACGCAAGGTTCTCGTCAGCGCTTCTCGGAGGTATTCTTATAGCGATCCTTGTTCCCTGATGAATTATCTCTGTGTGGGAGAACAAATGCGCAGCTGAGATACTGCAGTGCCCTAAGAGAGCAGGGGCATCCTGCGAAGCGGGTGGTGGCCCCGCTAAACGCTTCCGGGTTGGAGCTTACACAGCGCACAGGAGGTCCGTGTGATGGAGACGGCGGGCCACCGCGTGTCCCAAGGGGGGAGCGTCCTTTGACACGCTCCTCTGTCACGAGCCAAGCAGGGCGACACGCGGGGGCGCCGCCGATCGCCGCAACAGCGCGTGAAGGGAGCGTGACGAGCAGTGACGTCACTAAAAACAGCGCGCGCACACCGCTTTGCACCCTGTTACGTAATGGTCTCGAGTTGTCGCACGCGCGACCGTTTCGCGTGACGCCTCGCTTGCACTTGGCACGTAGCGGCTCCGGCGGTCTCGCTTTTGATCTTCTCACCGCGACGTCTCGTGCTTGTCTTCAAGACCAGCGAAGACGTGCAGTCTCCTTGTCTAACTTCCGCGCCTGGGCGGCTAAGTGCATCTGTTGACCGACTGGAGAAGTTCGCTCCGAACGTTTTACAAGCAGTCTACGATAGGGCATTTTTATTTTGTCCTTGGTTTAGCTGACGCCATAACTTGGGTTTGACGTGGAAGGTTACACACGCCATTTGCTTCTTGGATGGCAGGAGAGAAAAGCTTCACACACTCAGGGCAAAGAAAAATTAACTGCATTTATAAATAAGGCCGTCGAAAGGAAGCGAAGGCTGTTTCCAGCCGCGCGTGGCTGAATGGTTTGAAAAGTTGAAGGCAAGCTCTCGCTATTTTAGTGAGATTGCCATAGAGGCTAATAATATTTCCGAGGAGTGCTCTATCTGTTAGCACGGGCCCAATTAGGCACACCCGTTGTCAAAAGTTCAGAAGCCAGGGGGTTCTGCTTCTGGAACACGCTGCGCGACTTGCTATGCATTGCCAGGGTTCCAAGTTTTTGAAGGTGAAGGGAACTTTATTCCTCACCGCTCCAAATACTAGACCTTCTAAAGTGCTCAAGAACCCCACTACACAGATTAGAAGCACACCCATTGCGCTTAATGGTTGGGTTTGCAATTTCGTGCAAGGAGGGAGGGGACTGTCCCCTTTCATCTCCGCAGCCTGCCTCTCCTGTGTTAAAGCACTGCAATATCTGAGCTGTGCATTTGTCCTCCCACACAGATCACAGGAACTTCTGACGACTGTATAATAACCGGAATAACCAGAGGCAGAATAACCAGTTCCACCCACGTATACGTGGGTGGAACTGGTTAATCCGCCTCCCAGCTGACGAATATCGAAGCCATTCATTTCCAAAGTTTTGTCGTTATATCAAAAGTCTGGCAACCGCGTTGTCTTTCATTTATTTTTTTTAGCATAAAGCGCGGACGCCGCCTGACGCGAGGGAGATGTGGTAGTCAGGTTGGCAGGCTAGCATTAGCGAGGGAGAGCGGCGCAGTATACTGACATTGTTTCTGGCACTTCGTGCAATTTTGGTTTAACTGTTTTTTTTCTTTTCACTCTTTTTCGTCTGTTTCTCAACCGTCTAAGTATTGGAGCGCTGTACATAAGCACTAGAACAGGGGAACGGACAAGGGACGACACAGGTAACATTCAAAGCGCCGATTCTTTTAATGTTACCTGTGTCTCCTATTCTCCGTTTCCGTGTCCTAATGCTTAAGTATCTCGCGCCAATACTTTGAAGATGCAGAACCAACTAGTCACGTTTGTATCTTTCTCAGTTCTGTTTCCGCCCTTATCTTCACTGATTTTCATCCTTGTCATCATCGAGGATTAGCCATCCCTTTCACATGAGAACGGCATCGTTGCCGTCTGAGGAAATGTGTATTGCGGCCTTGCGAAGCTTGATTTGTACCGTACAATTCCTCTTTAGGTGGCTTGTCGGTCTGCTGCAGACTTGCATAATTAGGACCACCCATCTCCGGGTAACAGCGACAATGAGCCCTGTTTATGCATTGAACAGAAAAAAAAAAGCAAGGCAGGCCATTTTCGACCAAGACGTACAACTCACGAGTGCGAGCCAGCACTGTAATCAGTGTTCATTTTGTGCTCAACGCCATCGCGGTCCGGTGTTTTGCGGTGCGATGAATGCTATACGCCAGCAACCTCAACACTTCCGAACGCCGAACGCCTGCTGGCGTGGATAGGCGCATGGCTTACTGAACCCGTATGTTCTTGATGGAGAAAAATGAAAATGAAGACAATGTTAGCTTCTACGAAACACATCTGCAATCTAGGAGAGCAGCGCTCGCTTGCTAAAGCGTCTCTCCATCAGAGAGCCATCAACGACGCCGCAGCACCCTTGGCGGCACGCGCGCATGCGGCGAGACGCGCGCACGTGCCCGCGGCATCAGCGTGTGCGGATTCGTAACGCACGCGCATTTATGGCGGCGTGTGTCTAACACAGCGGGACCGTCTCAGTCGCCTTCGCGGCTTTCGCTTCTTCCATTGCGAAAGAAGAACCGCTCACGGTTTGCAAGTGAGAAACACAACTGCTATACGGAAGTAGCGGGGCCGAGCCAGCTTTCTACTTACGAAATTGTTCTGGTTTCGTCACGGTGACACTTCGCCTGAAGAAAAAACTGAACAAAAGAGAAATCCCGTGGCAAGAAGCTCTGCCGTGCATCGTAGGCAGCTGCTGTCACGTAAGTGCCGGATGTTGCGACGCCTGCGAGCCCGGCCTCGCGAAGGGTTCCATACCGTGAAACGTACACCCCGGCAGCTTTATAGCGCCCATATCCTGATGGAGTCGTGCACCGAAGCTCGATGTACTAAGTAAGCCACTCTTCTTCTGCGATGAGACCAGCGGTGTTGCGTCGGAGCAACGAAATGCACTCTAAACAGGAATACGCCTATATGGGAGTAAGAAGGGAGTATAAGCTGTCCTGTAGCGCACTTCCTTTCTATAAATGGGAGTGCGTATAGAGGACAGCTTATACTCCCTTTTTACTCCTTTCTGTTCAGAGTGTACCACATCTCGCAGCGTTGCTGAAAAGCTGGCTGTGATTTAGCGAGAGCGCCAGCGCGGGCTATAGCGCGGCCGCGTATAAGTGAGCCGAATGAACACAAGTACCGTATCTCCGAAACAAACCTGCACCGTTGGCAAGTTTGAGGGTATACAAACGAGGCCGGTTGGTTTTGGTACCCGCCGAAGGCGTCCGTGCCTTTGTAGCGAATTAGACGAGACTGAAGTTTACGGAGGTCATTCGCTGGGACGCTGGTCAAAGTCTTGTCTTATGTGATTAGGTTACGCAGTAGATGACAATCTAGTGTTGCACTGAAGCAGAAGAGAATGAAAGCTGAAAGAATGAAAGAGAATGAATGCACCGTCTAAAATACGAGCGATGGCAAGAAGGCAACGCTGCCTGTCTCGCCTACTCGCCTGAGTTTTTTTGCTTGTGTTTCTTGGTAGCGCTGTAGTGTGCTTTTTTTTTATTTGCAGTCTTACTGACAACATAATAGAAGAATTTTGCTACTAAACAATACAGGGACTAAGATAGTGAACAAGCACCGACAGGACGAGCGTATCAACACCAACTGGTCCAACCATTGGGGCTTATACAGATTACTGAAAATGCAGGGATAGTAACGGAATGCCAGGAGATGCGCTGGTCGGTATTTCATAACTCATAAGCACTGCTCTGTGGGCAGTACACAAGTCGAAGTGCGCGAACAGCTAACGGGAACATGAAAAAGGACAAAAAAATTTCATCAAACCAATATAATTGCCCCTCAGGTATGAGCGACAAGCACAACAATACTTTTTCCTGAATAGTTCTACCTCTGGACGGATATTATCCACCAAGTATTTTCAACTGCAGTGGAGAAATAACAAAATTCGTCATGTTTGTTCCCTTTGATGATAGAGCTACCAGTACACGTTGCTGTACTGGAACTGGCGCTGCTGTAAGGTATGGTTCAAAGTGAAGCCACAACTTTCCTACTGGTAATCAGAAGACGTTCCGTGTCTATGAGAAACTGCACCAGCTATCACTACCAGCCTGCATAAGCCGTCCCGGTCAATTGACTTCACGCATCGCGTGACTGCGATTAGGTCACAGCGTGCTTCATGTACCTTTGTCCGCACTTGCACGTGTGCAGTTCTGCAGGATGTCATGTTGGGCTAGCATGTTCACTTTAACGCTAAATACAATTCGAATAAACGGGACTGAAGAAATACGGACCGCGCGAGCGCTTCTATCCTTCCGTCGGGTACCCAGTGTGCCGTTAATTAGTTGCGTGTGGTAACCAAATAGAAAACTATGTTCCACTACGGATTCGCATTGTTAGGCTTCAACGTGTGAAAACTGTCCACAGGCTTCTGAATGGGGCGTTGCCTTTGTCGTCCTGGAGAGGTAGTCCAGGTTTTCGGGCACTACATTCTGGTTCAGGGAATCTGAAAACTGCCGTGGGATATAAAACAGACCAGTGATTAGCTGTCATTTGCCTAGGATTAGCTGTGATTGGTCTATTGCTGGTTATGATCGATTCGAGCTTTTTACTGCCTGGCGTCTTTAATGGCTTATTGCTGTACAGTGGGAAAACATGAGGGCTAACGGTGCCATAGCCATTTCATTTGACGTGCCGCTGACACGTGCAAAAAACTGAATCAGATGATTAACTCACGCCAGCTAGTGGCTTCGACGACGCCTCAAGGTTCTGTAAGAGAGAAAAAAAATTTTGGGTGTCGAACACATATATATGAGGCAAAAATTGAAGCAATAATTTAATATTGATGGAAATGGTGGCTGGTACATATTTCGGGCATTAACTTGAAGCAGTATTGACTGTCGCCTATTTGAAGCTCAACATATAGTTTGATAATAGCCTGATAGGTTTTCTAAGGTGAGTTAACGTTTCAACAGGTGATATATCAAAAGTTTTAGTAAAGAAAAAGTAATGCAGATTGCTGGTCACTGGCCAGATCCTGCCGTGCTGATGTGTTCTTTTCTGTTGTCAACTGACAACAGAAAAGGAACACATCAGCACGGTAGAATCTTGAGTCCCATATCATACAGACATCGTCTAACACATTAAACAGGAACGACCGAACTCTACATCCTATCTATGCTAAATCATTAAAAACGCTACTGGGTGCTACAAAAGAACGTATCCGTGCGCCGATTGCGTCATAGTGAACAAGGGAGCCGTAGTGCTCCCGAAATGTCTTTTCATCTTTTGACTTTGGCCAGTGACCAGCAATCTGCATCAGCATGATTCCTGACCAGACGGTATGCCGTCAAACCCTCGACTACAAAGAAAAAGTAACTTTTTGCTTTAGTCCTTGCCTCCACTGATGTGGAAGGTCCCGTGTGCAGTTCGAGTCCGCAGATTTTTTAGCCAGTCGTCTGCCGCGAACACTCACTTTCGCAACATCGCCTAGAGCTGCGAGCAACAACCCGAGCGACCCTCATTCGTGGCGCGTTGCTGCGCCCCCTTCCGCAGGTGACCCTGGCCCTGGGATGTTGTCAGAGCCGCGGCGTTCGCAGCAGCAGCAGCAGCGCTCCTCTCACGAGGATGGCCCCCACGCCTCGTCCAACGGGCGCCGCCAGCCCAACGGAGCAGTGCTGAGCAACGGACACCACCAGTCCGCCTGGCAGAACAGCTACAACAGGCCGCCCAGGTGTGTATACACGCAACGAACAGAGCACAGATATTGCTTCCCCTCTTCATACTACACCAAAGTTCTGTACTGAGCAAAGTTCTATATACGGTCAGAACCCGCCTGGCAGAAAAGCTAGCTCGCATCGTATCGTGTTGTAGCGTGTCGTGTCGTATCGTGTTGTACCGTGTCGTGTCGTATCGTACTGTATGGTACCGTACCGTATCGAGCAGAGTCGTATCCAAACAAACTAATCAAGGAAACTGCTCCTTCTATTCTATGCGTACAGCGATGTGCAGTATTAAAGGGAACAAACTGGAGCTCAGACCTGATGTGACATTCTGCACGTGCTCGTAGTCCGCCTGGCAGAAGAGCTGCAACAGCTAGGCCTCCCAAGCATTTACTGGTTTCATAACAAACGGAGCGGAGGTACGGCCACCTTTCGTGCGTGTACAGCGATGCACAGTGTTGAACGGAACACGTGGCCAGTCTGGCCAGAAAGGATGTCCAATGTCAACTGCCGTGGTCAGGCTGCTCAGAAACAGCAAGACGCCTTGCGGTGCGGCTGCCGCAGGCCACACAGGAACGTCATCAAGCCAGGAGAGGTTCGACTACTCGTATTTCACGTAAAGGGTAGTTCAGTAATAAAGACAACACCCACTATTGCGGCGAACATTAATAGGGCTTGCTATGCCTGCCGCCATGGTCAAAAGAGCTCGGGAACGGACTGCATCAGGCGTCTCAGGCACTCTGTCTCCGAATACAAGTTGCAGAGGCCGCCTTTACATGTAGCCAGGCCGGAATGAAACGTGAACACGCATATGCCATACTTTTATACTTTGCAGCTCGATATTCCTTTGCAACCAGTTTATGAATATGTACTTAGGTAGACCATTTGCCCACAATCATGAATCAGGCTAGTTTAATGCCGCAGCTGAGGGTATACAGGTATAATATTTTGTTTCGTTCAGATGCGCTATTCCACTTTCATTGCGGCCTGAGTGTACTGTACAGTCCAGAATTAAAAGGCACAAACACATAGCAGCTGTGCGCTTCATATCTGCCGCGGCTGTAAAGAATATGTCGCGCTGGTTAATTCGTTCAGCGCTGGGTATGCGGTCATATATGTGAACACCTGGAAGGGCAGGAGAGCTACTTCTGAAAATCAGGTGGTGGAGTAGATACCAAACGCGAGAATTCGAGCTTCCGGCTGTGCCTCCACTGTTGGCGATTTGTTTAGTTGCTAGCAACTTGCAGCTGAAAATTCCCCATTAGTTCAGGAATTCACTCATGACGTCGAGATTCATTTGTGTCCTCCTTGGTCTCCATAACTGTTCATTTATTCATTTGTTTGTTTGATGCACCTTCAAGCGCCGTGGCTTTATGAGGGAGCGGGTTGAAACAATGAGAAGCTGTTAACGCGGCAAAGACAATGCATAAAATAAGTGTACACGGAAAAATAACAATCTGGATATGAGAAAATAAAATGCATTAAGAAGGCTAAAGCAATACATGAAATACATGAAAAGAACAAGGAAAATGACTTCTTTAAACACTAAAGTCACTATGTTTCAATTAAAAAAAAACTAAAAAAGCTGAGGAAAAAGAGCGGAGCCAGAGGTGCAAGCGGTGTGTTCGAGAAGGCGGTTCTTATCAACAGACCCGTGAGAGATAAAAGAATTGAAGAAAGTGTCTATTCGACTATAGATAGAACTAACATTGTGGGAATGGTGAACGAGTGAAGAGCGAAAGTTAGGAACGATAATGAAATGACCGCCTAAACAATGATGCATGAGAGAGAGAGAGAGAGAGAAATATTTAATGAAACAGCAGAGAATTTAGCCGACGTTTAAAAATCGCTGACACGCTACTCTGAGTGGGGAAGGGAATTTGGGAGGTAAAGACGGAAGGAGAGCAGTGCGGGAAAGGTTATATTAAAGAAAGAAAAAAAAGGGGGAGAACATAAAATGCGGCCATTAAATGCCTACTAGGGGGCATCGGCGAGAAACGATAAAACATACGAAATGATGAAGTGCATAGTCTGATAAATGGGCTAACAAAGTTCTGCGATGAGAATGAGTGAGGGCAACATGCTAGATGAAATTAGAGCTTGCGGAGATGTTCATTTTCCTTTAAATACGGAAACAAAAAGTTCATTGCATGTCTCTGTAGCCTAGGGCAGGCTAAGGGACCTAAAACACTGTCCATTGCTTCTCCATGCACTGTTCATAGTACGCACGTTCATCAGCATATGCAGGGCACTCAAGAAGGATATATGTTCCACAGATTCGATCGAACCGCAATTGTCACAAAGCGGACTGTTCGTATGACTAAAACGGTATCGCAAGCCGTTTGTAAAAGCAGTGCTCAGGCGAAATCGGTGATAAAGTGTTTTCAGGTGGCGAGGAATTCTGGGTGGGAATCTTGATTCATGATTGAAGCATGATTCGCCCGCTTCAGTCAGACACCGCATTCATAAAACTTTCGACACCCGTAATAGCCGTCGGTAACTGGGGAACGAAGCAGAAAAGCTGCCTAGGTTGACTGAGTCTTCGACAGGAAAAGTACTACTTAGCGGACCTCGAGAGCTGACCGCCGATGTCAGACTAGAGCAAGATTTGGTCAGTCCAATTAGGTATTGCTTTTTGTGTTAGTCAGCACTGCGGCAATATTGCTGCAGACCCGACACGTATCAGAAATAACCCAGCGCTTTTTTTTTTTTGCGTGAAGGTGTGAAAGTACAGCGTTATGCATATACAAAGGCTGTAAGGCATCGTCCTCCACCTATGCATGTCCGCAGCCAACGCAGTGGGTGTATACTGCACTCAAAGCAAGCAGCGATTCTATACCACTATTGTGTCCACTCTCTGGCACGAACACATATCGTCCTCCTTCGCGCTTATTTCACCCCTTCAACCGGTTCGCAGCGAGGCACGCCAAAGGAATGCTGCTCCGGCACAATACCGCGCGCCATCCCCGTCATTACAGCGGCCTCTCTTCTTCTCTGTCCTCTCTTTCGGCGTCCCAACAATGCGTGGGGCTCGACTCGAAGAAGCCGCGCTCCTCCTCTCCTATCGGGCGCGAAGGCGAAATCTCCTCGGCCGCTCAAGAAGACGCAGCCAGGCGGGGACCCCAATCCGACCAGAAGCCGCGCATCGATTGTTTCCCGGCATCGCGAACAGCGCGCTTCGGTTGGAAGAAGGAGCACCGAGCGAGAGAGCTGCTTCGTGTAATCCATGCGCCGAGAGAGTCGATGGGGCGCGCAAGGGCACATTCCGGCATGGGATAACACTGCGTAACAGAAGCGGGCGCCAATTACATAGAAAGACAAAAGGGGTAGTCTCAAGTTGAGATAAGAAACAGGTCAAGTATACTACGCAGCCGTTGTACAAAAATATGCAGGCCATCGGTTTTACTTGTGGGTCGTGCAATGTGGTTCGTTTTGCATCGCCAACGCTCCAATTATCTCAACGGGGGAGCGGAATCGTCCTCAATCCTCAGGGGCTTAGGAGTGCATCGCCGCAGTAGCACAACCAGAGAGAGGTTAGCATATTTATGACAAAGGCTGCGCATGAGCTCTCGGGTTACGCATCAGGAGGAGTCCCCAGCATAACTTTGCATCCCGCTGTAGCTCAAGCTTATGCGGGCATGCAGAGAGGTCGCGACACTCCGCAAAACTCTTACCGAGTGCCAAGCATCTATCAAATGGAACCTGTCACTAATGCATTCAGTAGTTTCGTGTCACATACGGCCCGCCGCTCTAACTGTGGCAGTGCAGGAGCACGACGTCGCGGGCTCGATTCCCGTGGTTGCTCAGTGCAGCCCTTTAGGTGCACCTTTTTGAACCCCAGGTGGTTGAAATCCCGGCATCCGTCCACTGTAGCGTGGCTCATATAATACATCCTAAAGTGAGTTGCTTTGGCGCGTAAAATGCGCTAATCATTAAGGAACCGTGCCACGGAAGAATCGTATTCTTGTGTCGCCTAAGCCGTGAAACTTCGCGCAACCAACATCTATTCAGTCTGAGCGATTCAGCAGCCGTGTACTCGATTAGCCCTTCGCGTATCAGTGAGATTCGCAATTCCTTTGCTCTGATTGCAATCAATGACGAGGTGAGAGCCGAGGTGCCCGTTGATCGAAAACCGTTTTCAAGAGCAAGCATGGTTGCGAATTCTTCCTGCAACACCAGGGGTCAGGTTTTGTAAGCGTGCTTTTAAGACTACATGACAGAATGAGTTTTTAAAGCAATCCTATTAATTACAATTACTTTTCTAAAAACGTGAGAATATAATTACGTGGCAAAATTACTGCTACAACAAATAATGACATTTCATTACAATCACTTCCGCAAAGTAATGGACTTTTTAATTACTTTCTAGTTTCCACGCATTCAAAGAAGTACACTGCTGACAGCTGAAACAAGCAAGCATTCCTCTTTCTTAATTTATGGCATCGCAGAAGTTGCTCAGCTTCAATGTTGACGCCAAAAATTCATCCTGGCTTTGAAGAAAGAGAGTGCTAGAAGAGGACACGTATTCGGGCTAGTTGGTGTAATCCCTCAGACATGTTAAAGTTGCGCGAAAAAACGCACACAGTACAGGGTCCAGGACAAGTGCAACACTCACAGCTGATTTTCCAGTGTTGTCAGTGTTGTTTTTCACGCAAATGTGCTTGGTCAGCTGCTGTTCTGACGAGATGGAGATTGGCATTACATTCACTACATTACTAAATCATTAGACCACTAAAGTAGCGTTACTAAATTCGTAAACCAGAAAATTATCTCACTGACCTTCGGGAGAACAATGAGGGATACGGAAAAAGGTCTGCGATCGCATCCGGCTCAGTGTTAGTTATGCGCGGTCCGAAAGTACACACAAGAACTGTCCATTAAAGCTCTATGTTACAGCCGCTGTTTTTAGGGAAAAAAAATCTAGTTCCGAAAAAAAAACGTAATTCTGCTCCTCCGACATCTTGACCGAGTAATGGATTCTGTCAATGCGAAGACCTGCGGAGAACAACGATAAGTTGAAATACAGGATTGAATTTCTAGCGGAGGTCGCAGTAGTGACACAGTCGTCGTCTTAGCTAATGACTGACTGTGGCTGCTCCCTTTTGAAAGCACAGTAAAATGTACCACTTCTGGCATCAAATGCAATCCCGAGGAATGCAAAGAGGAAAAAGCAGGCATCGATAAAAACAATCACGGCAGTACAACCCCGGTTTTAGCTTTCACAAAACCCCGCGATTTAGTGGGACGTAGTCAGGAGTACCTCTGCGTTATTTATTACAGCGATGGTGCGTTATGGTCCCAGAAGGAATTCAAAGGTGACCGAAACTGTGAAGCGCATAGATGAAATCACTAAGACTGCTGGATTATGCCTCGGATGATCAGAAAGCGTTGGGAGATGAAGCCGTTGCGCTGCAGGCGACGCGATCCGGCTGCTGCTGCTGATGATGATTGCGATGACAGGTGCAGAGTGGATGCACGTGACGCAGAGTGCGATTTCCTGGCATTCCCTTCTTCGCTGCACTGCGACTACGAAGGAAAAAGGAAGTTGTTTGCCATAGCGAAAGAACGATACTCTGTGACCGGCATCCCGTAGCACGCTCTTTCGAACGACGTCACGGTTGTCAAGACTTGCTCCTCGGGTACGCTTGCAATGACGGGGGCGCCACCTGCGGTGAAGATTCTCCGTGAAAGCGGGAGAAAGCGCCAGATGGTATCGCGTTCAGCGCGAACACGAAAGCCGAAAATAACCGACCGGATCGGTTCCGCTGTGTGCTGGCCTTTTATTTTTAATATCGGAAGTCTTCCGCGTATCTTTTACGCGCAACAGTTTCATCTTCTGAGCCGAAAACAGCGCATCACTCCTCACGAGCACTGTGCAATGTCAGTGTGTGGACGGAGCCTAGGAGCCAACACGTGACACCCCTTTGCATCTTCCTCAGGAGGGAGGTTTAGAGAGCAGGTGTTTATTTAGAGAGAAAGGAGGAATTTTCTTTCCTTTGCTCACACCGGCACTCTCTCCTCTCCCAGTACGCCATGAGCGGGCTGCATTAGGAGCGGCAGTAAGATGTGTAGGGGTTGCTTTGTTGGTGGTGCCGGCCAGTTCTCCGAAGAGGTAAGGTGCATGTTTAGAGGAATGTGCTGTAACACGTTGCATATTAGCGGTCTTGTCTTGGAACACTCTCACACCAGGAGTGTATTCGATGGACGGCCTTCACAATGAGGCAGCAAGGGCGTCCAAACATCCCTCATATATGCATTGGGTGTGCACGGTATTTATTAGCCTTCTAGTTACCTCGCGGCATAGTGCAGCGCCCTCTTCGGGCGTCAAGTCAGCCGCGAGTGATGGGAGACTCGTAGTGCCTTTTGGGAGCTTCGGCGAGGAGAAGTAGGGATAGGTTGTTGAAGGAAGACGTAGAAGCAGGCAGCGGAAATGTGTGAAACGTTGACAGCCTTTCAAATTATCCCGCCTTTGAAGAGGCGTAAAAGTACACCGCGCAAAGAGGCGGCTACAAGTAAAGAACACATGCGTAGTAATTACTCCACAGTTGATCGGGGAGGCCAGCGTTCTTGAGGCCGACGTATAAGAGGCAAAATTCCACGTAGAACCACTGGCCAAGTGAGGATACATCGATTGCCATTATGGATTTTGTAACTTGATGCTTTCATCAAAGATGTTTTGATTTTTATTTTATGAACTATAATGAAGTTTCACATCGATTTCTCTGCAACGCACATTACTTGATGAAAGTGCGTTGTGGTGTGTGCCCATCTTTCTAGATGCTAGACATCCGTCACTCCTCTTCTTTTTTTTATTATGTATATCTGTGCAAGGACTGTCCCGAGAGTTCATTCTTCATAGTGTATTGCATCGGTGAATGAATATCTGTGTGAATATCCATCACTGTACCCCGTCTGTTTCTTCTCGCTGTCTGTTTGTTTTCTTTTGCTCTAGTTTAAGCGGTGTCGTAGCTATTTCGCCAAGCCCCACATTCTTCTCAAATCTGTGCCCTGCTGTTCGCTTTTCCGTTCAGCCGGCACCAGCAGCCGCAGCACAGCCACCACCAGCAGGCGCACCAGCACCACCAGCACCAGGCCCCGCGGCGTCCGTCGTCGCCGTCGGAGGAGACCAGCAGTTCATCGGACGACCGGGAGGAGATGGCCCGCTCGCTGGTGCGGAGACCGGGCGGAGGCCACGGCAACAAGCACTGGGCTGCGGCCGGGGCACACGACTTCCGCGGGACTCTAAGGCATGTCCACCCCTTGCCAGCTAGCGGACATTTCCAGGCGTGTCCAGTTGAGAAATCTGTGTCACTAAACGCGAGCCAGCAGCACAAGCTTGTCGCCGCGGTGGCTCAGTGGTTAGGGCGCTCTGCTACTGATCCGGAGTTCCCGGGTTCGAACCCGACCGCGGCGGTTGCGTTTTTATGGAGGAAAAACGCTAAGGCGCCCGTCTGCTGTGCGATGTCAGTGCCCGTTAAAGATCCCCAGGTGGTCGAAATTATTCCGGAGCCCTCCACTACGGCACCTCTTTCTTCCTTTCTTCTTTCACTCCCTCCTTTATCCCTTCCCTTACGGCGCGGTTCAGGTGTCCGCCGATATATGAGACAGATACTGCGTCATTTCCTTTCCGCAAAAACCAATTATTATTATTAGCACAAGCTTGTTGCCGTTGTCAGTAAATGCCTGTCTAACGACCTGCCTTGAGGGAAAGTAGAAGCAGCTTTGTTTCCCTCTTCGTGCAGTAGTGCACATGGCATAACATAAAGTACAAAAGGCATTATAGAGGAACGGACAGGCAAGAGTGTAAGCAAGTTTTGTGCAAGTATAAGCGCACAAGTCGGCCACTAAGTGGAGCAGAAGTGAAGTGGAAGCAGTAGAAGCGTTTAGTAATAATAATAATAATAATAATAATAATAATAATAATAATAATAATAATAATAATAATTGGTTTTGGGGGAAAGGAAATGGCGCAGTATCTGTCTAATATATCGTTGGACACCTGAACCGCGCCGTAAGGGAAGGGATAAAGGAGGGAGTGAAAGAAGAAAGGAAGAAGAGGTGCCGTAGTGGAGGGCTCCGGAATAATATCGACCACCTGGAGATATTTAACGTGCACTGACATCGCACAGCACACGGGCGCCTTAGCGTTTTTCCTCCATAAAAACGCAGCCGCCGCGGTCGGGTTCGAACCCGGGAACTCCGGATCAGTAGTCGAGTGCCCTAACCACGGAGCCACCGCGGCGGGTTAAGCGTTTAGTACCGAAGCGCACTTAGATCCATTGATAACTACTAGGGGGTGCGAAGACTCGAAAATTTCAAATATTGAATCGAATATCCTTTTGTTTAATGCGTCGCATGAATCAAATAATGCACTTTCGAAATTATTCGAAAGGAATGGAATATATTTCCAGTTTTTGGAATAGTTCTCGAATAACTGGCACGAAGCTCGAATAAGGCCCGCCGTATTTTTTTTTCACGATATTAAAAAACAGGAACTACACGTTCCGCATACCATATGCTACTGCGATCAATATGCGAGGCATGCAAGATTCAGCGCCGCGACCTTCCATTCACGTGGCGAAGTTCACAATTCACATACGTGCCCTCAGAGATTGTACGACGCGGCAGGACCCAGACAGGTTCAAAAAACCCAGCCCTGATGCCCGATCTTGGAGGCCATGGCTCGTACGTAGTTCTCGCCCGTCTCATGTATTGAAATGGGGCGCTATCGCTGCCGTCATCAGAGGGCAGGACTGCTTGTTGAACAATCGAACAATATTAAATTTGTATTCGATTCGGTTTTTAGCTTAACTATTTACATTCGGTTCGCTAGCAAAGCTGCACTTATAGCTGCTCTCAAAACCGGGGACGTTGTATCTGCGGTCCCCGCCGCGGTGGCTCAGTGGTTAGGGCGCTCGACTACTGATCCGGAGTTCCCGGGTTCGAACCCGACCGCGGCGGCTGCGTTTTTATGGAGGAAAAACGCTAAGGCGCCCGTGTGCTGTGCGATGTCAGTGCACGTTAAAGATCCCCAGGTGGTCGAAATTATTCCGGAGCCCTCCACTACGGCACCTCTCTCTTCCTTTCCTCTTTCACTCCCTCCTTTACCCTTCCCTTACGGCGCGGTTCAGGTGTCCAAAGATATATGAGACAGATACTGCGCCATTTCCTTTCCCCAAAAACCAATTATTATTATTATTATTGTATCTGCGGTCTTCGATAGTGTGAGCAGCGACAGGCCACAGCCACCGCCCAATAGCGCTAGCTACCTGCGATGAGGATTGCCCCCGTTTTATTTCAGTAAAACAAACCGTTCTGCTTTCATGTCGCGCTCTATGTCTGCGAGGCTCGCTGTACGCAAGCAAGGTTCATCCGCGTTGCTAACTGCGGGCCATGAGTGCGACTGATGTTCGATGTGCGTTGTCTTGGTTAGATGGTAATATTTGCCGTGTTACGTGGATGTTCTCACAGAAGGTTGGAAGCATTGCTTTTGCAATCCTTTCCCGTGAGAGCGGAAAGAAGGGATTAAATGGAAATACTTTTGCTTGTGTACGCAGGTCAACACGCAGTGTTCCGGCCCTGGCCCTGGCCACGTGGGACGGCGAGCCCTGTCCCGTCCACGGCCACGGCCCAGCCGCCTTCTACCCTCCGGGCCACGGGCACCCACCTCCTCCTGGCACGCCGCAGCAGGGCATGCCGCCACCGCCACCCATGTCGGCGCACGCATCCATGAGGAGGCAAGTTGAGAGCAAAGGCGCCGAAGTAACCGCGCACTTGGTGTGGGACGCGTAACTATGTGGAACGTGTGGCTAGCAAAAAAAAACAGATAACGCCTAGTAACAACGGGGAAGAATAGCGCGCCTCTATTCTGCATGCTCTTTCTACGCGTTGATGGTTGCGCGAGTTCCAAGTTCTACGAACACACAGACTACGACTGACAAAGAACTCACGCCTCGGCCTTGCTTGTTTACTTCACTTTCCAAGAACTGCTGGCTGTTGGCTTCCGCCATGTTTCCCAAAACGCATTGCTTTTGCACAATTCCTTGGCCAATTCCGGGAGTGACAGGAACGGTAGCCAAGCCATTAAACTGGAGCTACTTTACGCCATTTGACCCGGGAAGCGGTCACTTGTGTCCAGATTGTCACGTGCCCACAACCAGCAATCATCACACGGCTTGCCTACCATTCATGTCACGCAATATAGGCTTCAAATTTTTTAAAAGCCACTGCTCCAGCTATGCTAACTTCATATGTATATAGGCGGCGCCGCCGTATTCAGGGTTCCTCAATAAGCCTTTTCGCACCAGTGCCGCTGTAACGAAGATGTTGCTCAAGTGTGAAGCCAAAGTAGTCCATTCTAAAGAACAGAACCGTACAAGGAATGGTGGCCTGAGACATGTTTCCCTTGCAGCTTTCCGTTCAACAATTGACCTCTTTCTTGAAAAGAAGTGTACTAGAAAAAGCGCAGGACACTGCGTCGCGTCACTGTTGTGCTTGAGGCTCGTTCCTCCCGGAGCTTCACTAGCTCGCATAGGCCTTCATTTTGTCACTATGATTTTTACTAAAGCCTTTAGTCCTCATAGCTGCAACACATTGCAGCAGCGAAAGCTCTTATATTAAAGACAGTGGTTTTTGAATCCCAAGGTGGAGGGTGGCACTGCTGGAGACGAAGCCACCTGAGCATTCTGCATTGAATGGCTGGCAATTGTCTGTCAAAGCGCGATAATCACAGGTAGTCCTGACTGCCCACGGATCGTCTCAGTGACGTTCCTGGCCTTCCTCACAGTGGGTACGAGAGCAAAAGACAGACTGCAGAGTCGATTTCTGGGGAAACAGCCGAACCGTCCCATTTCAAGCGTTAAGTGCCCGTTCACCGGTGCACCACAAGTCAACTACAGCTACACGTTGCAGTCTTGAGCTTTAATGTGCTTTCTTTCCAATGCGGTCGACTCAACAGCCACGTTTCACTGTCCCTAACGCTACATTTTCGTGACACAGCATTATTCTACCTTTCCGTTCAGTTTATTCATGGTGTGGGGCTAGCTTTTCGCATAGAGATCGCTAAGTGTTGCCACTCATGGCCGAGTGGCACATCTTCACTGTTGCTAAGAATGTACTGAGCAGTAAAGCATTCCATCTGACCTCTTTCTTCACCACTGAACATAAAAGGACCCATGAGACTAATTCTTCAGCATGTGCCATTATTCCCTTTCCAGTGTGTTTCATTTATTTCGTCGGTGATTTTGCAATTAATTACCTTATAACCTTGACGCTAATTCAAGTAGGTGCGACGAACCGGTCCAACCTAAACGGCGTTCAACCTCATTTCAATGTCTATCATGCTCAGCTGTAGCTCGCCCCAGTTATTGCTGCGTGTTGAGTACTGTGGATGCGAAAAGCAAGACCGAATACAGAGCCACGTGAATGAGCAATACTCAAGGTTCAGGATCAAATTCGGCATGTCGTCTGCTTGCCTTCTTTTCCTGTTTCAACCGACTTAAATATTCGGGCAGTGTGTACCATATTTCGGACGTATTAGCAGCAGTATGAACGAAGTCTACTGACGTTCCCATTAGGAACGACGGGCGGTGTGAGTTTTGAAGCTGCTTCCAGCCAGGTATAGCTTTAAAGAATGCATCAAAGCATTGTTCCGCTGCACAATTTTGTGCACCGGATTTTGAGCACCGGTGGATGCATTGGAGGGTGCGCCACCTGTGGCTACGTGGTCCAGCTTGATTGGAAAGTTCGGGCACTCAAGAAGCAGGGTATGCGGTACTATAAGGCTATTAACAGCATAACTTAGTAGTACAAACTATTATCAACATGTCCGTTCGATAATACACTACAATGTGTACATGTAAGTGACCACACGTCTGTGGCCGTTAAATTAATGTCTGCCGCAAGTTCGTCCAACGAGGGATACGACAGTCTAACTTTCGCTCCTGGCCGTGGCACTGCAGGTTCGGCTCCATGTTCGACGTGAGGCCCGGCTTCTACCCGCTGACGGCGCTGGAGCGCAAATCGGTGCACGGCTCCATGAGCGTGCTAAACGGACCCCCTCCACCTCCCCCAGCCATGCTGGCACCCGGGCCCCCGCCCCCACCGCTGCCCATGGGTCCACCGCCGTTTCTGCCGCCTCCGCACCTCATGCCGCCCATGATGCGGCCGCGGCCCTACGTGTACCCGGCCGAGCCGCTGCCCACCAGGGACCCGTACCGCTCCAAGACACCCGTCCTGCAGGGGCCCAAGATGGAGCAGGACTACTACTCCGTGGACCAGGTGCGTGGTCCAGGTGCCGCACTGCGCGCGGCAGGCTCCGTGGTGGCTGCATAGGGCGACCCCATCGCATTTCCCTGATGCCCGGTGTATCGATAGAGTACAGACAACTATGATATCGTAGAGCATGGAGGAAGTAAAGATGGCGTAGTTATAATACACAAGAGTCCATGGGGCTTCCTTTCTAATGCGCCCATATGTCCTCAGAATACTTCGTTTTGCATGCTGATGTCCATCTTATACTTTCCCTTAATGATGGTGCACCAGGACTCTCTATAAACCTTCAAATATTTAGAACGCGTTTGGACATCGCGAAGAGGCAGCTAGGCTTTATCATGGACTGAGGTATCGTGGTGCTGACCTGTTCACTCCAGCCCGGGAGCGGAGACCGGTGCCACTATCCGGAATGCGGCGACGCATCTTGAGGCTGCCACAGAATTTGGAAAGGCTTTACTGTGACGCCTTGAGGGTCGTTTAATACGACACGAAATGATTAATACGACCCCACTGCGCGCAAGTGCTTATATTCCTAAGGTTCACAACACTAGCGGCACGGCCGGTGGCGATGGTGTGCTTGGCCAAGTACTCCTAGCGCAGCAGGGCCTCCCAGTCCTCCCAGGTCTTGAGGAACTGTAGGCCCCGCGGTGGGAAGGAGGGGGGGAGGTCCGCCGGGCAGAGGGAGAGAATGTGGACGGAAGAAGCAAAGGGTTCAAGGCACAGGATGCAGGCAGGAGTGGGGAAGGAAGGATGATAGTGGGAGAGGGTAGCTTTTGAGGGGAGAGTGTGTGTCAGTATTCTACGCCACATTCTTGCGTGTTTGTTGTACAGGGAGCGTCATGGTGGGGGATAGACCTGGCACGAGGCTCTATAGGCCTGCGTCAGCTCACTGAATGAGTGCATGCGCGCCTTCGTGAATCCCTGATCAGAGGCGGTGTAAGGAACCTCGGGCTAAAAGCTTGGCGGCCTCGTTTCCGGGAACTCCGAAGTGCGCAGGCACCCATATCAGCTGCACTTGGCGGAGTGAGGATGCAACCGGCAAGCATGGTATGCCAAAAGCAGGAACATGAACTCGGCCTCGCGCAAAATTTAGAATCGCAGTTTTAGAGTCTGATAAAATGTATCACGCTTCCGTGCGGGCTGTCGCGCCGCGGTGGCTTCGTGGTTAGAGCGCTCGGCTGCTGATCCGGAGTTTCCGGGTTCGAACCCGACCGCGGCGGCTGCGTTTTTATGGAGGAAAAACGCTAAGGCGCCCATGTGCTGTGCGATGTCAGTGCACGTTAAAGATCCCCAGGTGGTCGAAATTATTCCGGAGCCCTCCACTACGGCACCTCTTTCTTCCTTTCTTCTTTCACTCCCTCCTTTATCCCTTCCCATACGGTGCGGTTCAGGTGTCCAACGATCTATGAGACAGATACTGCGCCATTTCCTTTCCCCAAAAACCAATTATTATTATTATTATTATTATTATTATTATTATTATTATTATTATTAGTATTATTATGTCCACCCATAAGGAAATTGAAAATTGGTTTTTAAGGAAAGGAAATGGCGCAGTATCTGTCTCACATATCTCGGTGGACACCTGAACCGCGCCATAAGGGAAGGGATAGAGGAGGGAGTGACGGGAAGGGATCAAGGAGGGAGTGAAAGAAGAAAGGAAGAAAGAGGCGCAGTAGTAGAGGGCTCCGGAATAATTTCGACCACCTGGAATCTTTTTGTCTTTGCGTTTCGTCTCCATCGAAACGCTGCCGCCGCGGTCGGGATCGGAGCCCTAATATCGATAGAGTGTCTGAATGGGCTCTGCGGCGCTGCTCATGGGGATAGGTGCATTTTTCTTGGGGGCGGCTTGACGAGCAGCTCCTGATGAAGGGGTCGAGGGATGGAGAGGTAGGTTGGGTCGCTGGCCGGTATTCTGATTTCGGAAGAGTCGAGGGTATAGTGACGTGTGGAGGTTTGTGTGAGAGTGATGTATTGGCACGAACTGTAGAGAATGTCCGCAGTTCAGTCGTTGACGTCCTGATAGAGATTGACGAGAAGTTTGTTAGGCATTGATCCGAAAAGGGACAACCGTCCTTCGGTTGGAGAAAAAAAAGAGAGTACGGCGCCTAATGTCGCCCGACACACACAAAAGAGATACAGTATGGCGACATCAGTTGCCCAACACACAAAAGATACAGTACAGAGATTTAAAAAGATGTTTATTAGGCGAAAAACAAACCAGGGACTATCGTCCTCATTGTAACACCTGTGGTGTGCCCAGATGCACACTTTGCACTATCTTTGGGACTGTCCTACTCCACGGGCAGTACCCCCCATCCCCAATCCCACTCATTCTGCCTGGGGGGCTGCATTACGGACCGCTCAGCCCGCCGGCCAGAAATGGCTGGTGGATCGGGCCTTATGTGAGGCACAAGTCTGCGGACTCCTGGACCAGTAGGAGACCACCCTGGAAGACTTTTTCTTTCACTTTCCTTCTAATAAAAGTTGTTTCCATCCATCCATTCAACCAACCCTCAAGAGAACAAATAAATGCAATAATGTGGCTTCCGTACAGAGATGCACCAACTACAGAACGTCGAGAGTTCATACAATAACTAGCAGCGAATCCTTTCTGGCAACTCCACGGCATTCTCCAGAACACGCGTTAGTGTATAGGGTTCGTGTTTTACACACTTTATAGGTTCTTTTCCGCTTAGCGTCGACAGCAATAATAATAATAATTGGTTTTGGGGGGAAAGGAAATGGCGCAGTATCTGTCTCATATATCGTTGGACACCTGAACCGCGCCGTAAGGGAAGGGCAAAGGAGGGAGTGAAAGAAGAAAGGAGGAGAGAGGTGCCGCAGTGGAGGGCTCCGGAATAATTTCGACCACCTGGGGATCTTTAACGTGCACTGACATCGCACAGCACACGGGCGCCTTAGCGTTTTTCCTCCATAAAAACGCAGCCGCCGCGGTCGGGTTCGAACCCGGGAACTCGGGACCAGTAGTCGAGCGCCCTAACCACTGCGCCACCGCGGCGGGGCACAGTAATAAAGCCGCGAAATAAGGTTTTGATCGAAGACGACCATACATTTTTTAGCTCAACGTAACACGCAGAGGAATAGAAAAATATAATCAAGCACTACCGGTGTGGTCTTCTCACTGAAGGCTTCGACTAAGAGAGCTGTGGCCTCTGTTTACACCCACTTCGGTGCATGAGGCGTCGGAGGAGAACGCTGTTAAGAAAGGAAAGTGGTGCTGTCGCAGCCAAATTCATGGTTGAAAAAGAACTCGGTTTTGAGGAAAAGAGAATGGCGCAGTAACTGTCTCACTTCTCGGTGGACACATCAACCACGCCGTGAGGGAAGGGAGTGAAAGAAGAAAGAAAGAAAGAGGTGCCCTGTGGCGCCGTGAAGGTAGGCATGAAGAGGGAGGGAAAGAAGAAGTGAGAAAGAAGTAACATGAACTCACATGGTACAGCACACGTGATTATTTATCTAAATGAAAGGCGCGGTAACTGTCTCATGCCACGGTGGACACCTCAATCGTGCCGTGAGGGAAGAGTGAAATAGGAAACAGAGGCGCGCGCCGAAGTGGAGGGCCGCGGAATAATTTCGACCCCTTGGGGATCTTTAACGTCCACTGCCGCCGCACAGCACACTGGCGCATTTTGAGTTTCGCCTCCATCGAAACGCGGCCGCCGTGGTGAGGTTCGAATCCGGGTACTCCGGCTCAAAGCACACATCTTCCGTCGCGGTGTGGACCCGCCGCGGTGGCTCAGTGGTGAGCGCTCGGCTACTGATCCGGATTGCCCGGGTTCGAACCCGACCGCGGCGGCTGCGTTAATTGCAATGGAGGCGAAACGCTAAGGCGCCTGTGTGCTGTGCGATGTCAGCGCACGTAAAAGATCCTTTCACTCTTTCACTGCGATCTCGCCTCCGCTTTATCATTCCCCTGCTGCGTGGGCTTCTATTCGCTGGAGACCTTGTGGAGGGCGTAGGTTGGTTGGTTGCGGGTCGATGTTGCTTCTGGAGGGTGAATGTATTTGTGTACCACGGTACCTGTATGCCGTGGAAGCCTATACCATATAGTTATTCAATGATTTCATCAAAAATAAATCTAAGGACGATTACGATACTCCCTAATGCGACATTTCAACATTGCTCTCTAGGCGTTTTGATTTTGCGCTATACTGAGGTAAAGAATTGGAGAAATGCGCGCATGTATGTGCAGTTACAAATCACTTTTTAATTTCCATGGACGCACTTTCTTCAAGTAACACTGCTCTCCTACTCTTTAGTTGTCAAGAAGGAGGGTTTGTGGCCGGAGGAAAGAATGGAGATACGTTCAACCTGCTGGTGCACCAGCGCCTGGCTCATATGCAGACGGTTAATACTAGGAAAACAACGCAGTGGGTGGCGCGGCCGAGGCGGACAAGCTATCATGTGCAGATCGTTTCACAGCACCGCCCGCCAACGGAGCGGAGCGTGGCGCGACTGCGAGGAGGCAGCGCGTGGGTGCGCGTGCCGCCGCAGACAAACCTGCCCTCCCCGAGCTACCCTACCTCCGCACATGCAGTGGTGACCAGTCAGTCAGACAAACTATATTTAAAAAAAGGAGGTGAGTTGAGAAGAGCCGGGGGTGGCTGCCTAGTCCGGCATACCACTAGCTGCAGCTGCAGCTCGAGCCCGGCTGGCCAGGCCACGTTGGGCCGTAAGGTCAGCGCAGTTGAGTAGAGCAGGTAATAATAATAATAATTGGTTTGGGGGAAAGGAAATGGCGCAGTATCTGTCTCATATATCGTTGGACACCTGAACCGCGCCGTAAGGGAAGGGATAAGGGAGGGAGGAAAAGAAGAAAGGGAGAGGTGCCGTAGTGGAGAACTCCGGAATAATTTCGACCACCTGGGGAGCTTTAACGTGCACTGACATCGCACAGCACACGGGCGCCTTAGCGTTTTGCCTCCATAAAAACGCAGCCGCCGCGGTCGGGTTCGAACCCGGGAACTCCGGATCAGTAGCCGAGCGCCCTAACCACTGAGCCACCGCGGCGGGTGCAGAGCAGCTTCCCACGCCTCCTTTGATATGTTGGCGATTGGGGTAGCATTGGGGCTGGAGGGACAAGCCCATACGATGTGATAGGTATCAGCCTGCTCAGCATCGCAGAGCGGGCAGGTACCGTCTATGTTGGGATGTAATGGTGATGGACGGCGGCGCATCGCTCTGTCGCCATCTATGAGCGAGCGGCGGTACTTTCGTTCGCTCGGCACAACAGGTCGCGCTCGCGCTCTCCTCGCTCTCTTCTCCCCTTGCTCCCCTCGCACTCGGTTACACCGACGGCGACTCGGCCCATCCCACGAGCGGGCGCATGAGAGCTGCGCTCTGAAATCAACGGGTACGTACATAGTTGGCGAAGAAGAAGACGGGACACAACAAAGGAACACACACGACATCTACAGAGCGCTCTGTACATGTCGTGTGTTCCTTTGTTGTGTACCGTCTTCTTCGCGCAAGCACGTACCCGTTCAAAGATGAACCAACTCGTCCAAACAAGAGCATTACTTGATCTGAACTGGTGCTGAGCGTCGCTTTCCTATGTAAAATTTCTCGCTCCTGTAAAGGAAACTGTGCTGCCTACGCTATAATATGCTAGTTTATTACAGCTGACACCTTATAACTAAAAGGGGCAGTGAAGGTGGGAAATGTAGCGAAGCGGGGAAAATGAAATGGGGAAAAAGGTAGGATGAGAGGGAATGCAGAGGCCGCTTTCCCCCGTGTGTTAACCGGGGAAGCTGCTGACGGTAATTTAAACCGAATGTTTCCAGCTTATGTGTGTGGGGATCCGGAGTGTGGGAACAAACCAAACGTCATCAGATTCAGATGCCCTCCAAAGACTCGTTAATGGCGCAAGCTGTTGTAGGTCGTCTGTTAAACGTAAACTCTTAGGCAGTCCTACCCGCCGCGGTGGCTCAGTGGTTAGGGCGCACGGCTACTGATCCGGAGTTTCCGGGTTCGAACCCGATCGCGGCGGCTGCGTTTTTATGGAGGCAAAACGCTAAGGCGCCCGTGTGCTGTGCGATGTCAGTGCACGTTAAAGATACCCAGGTGGTTGAAATTATTCAGGAGCCCTCCACTACGGCACCTCTCTCTTCCTTTCTTCTTTCACTCCCTCCTTTATCCCTTCCCTTACGGCGCGGTTCAGGTGTCCAACGATATGTGAGACAGATAGTGCACCATTTCCTTTCACCAAAACCAATTATTATTATTATTATTATTATTATTATTATTATTATTATTATTATTAGGCAGTCCTCGGTGGAACGTTTGGGTGCGTCAACATTTTCTGTTGCTGCTGATTATGTTGTAGATGATGCCTATATATGCGGAATTGTTCCTTCTCTGCTTTACATTCATAGATCGCTGGGAATCCTCATGCAACTCCTGATGCAGTGATGCAGCAATTAAGCGATGTGCCACTGTCTCGGCAGGTGGCGGTTGCAAACACAGACACCGGTGGCGCTTGTGACACCCAGTTTCCTCAGAATCCGATGGGCATGTTGTGACGACATGACAAGGTCACGGCACTTAGTCACGTGTGACGGGGCCCTTCTTACAATGCTAACGGATTAAAAGAAATGTAGCTGGCGGCGCACTCCAGGAGACAAGCAGGGCAGTCTGCCCGCGCTTAGAAAAAAAAAACTTCTCCGCCAACACTGCCTCAGTGTTCGGCTTTAGAGCGTTAGCCACGGGAACTTCGAGTGCTTACATCGGTGTGCTGAGAAAACGTTAAGACCAAATCCAAACAGCCGCGGATGTTTCCTTTCCGGAAACATCCCTTCTAAGACACAAGCAGCCTCATCTAAGGCATGGATTTTGCACTACTATTGCGATTTACAGCCATCTTTGATATAACTGGTATACTTCCTCGTTATATCAGTAGATAAAATTTATAAACGTGCGCATCACAGCACGATGAATTGTTCGGAACTACCCGGAATCCCCTGCGACAAACGGTTCGGCCGTAATGGCTCTCTGAAGGTCCTTGGAATTCACGGTTTGCGGACGGAAAGGTCGTCATTGCGAATCCCGCACATATTTAGGGTTTCATCTCAGTGAGCAATTTTATCGTCAGGAACATGCCAAGTCGTTTTATACTAATTCGAATGTTCTGCGTCAAACGAGTGGCCCTCAAATTTTATGAAAATGGTTGTCCCGGGGGGATCCCAGTTCGATGGCCGCTACAATGGCACATGTATACAACGGATCGAAAGCATAGGTATCAATTGTGGCGCTGCGCGCCCACTGTTGCTGTGTGATATAGTGTGGTCATGTGGTTATTTTTTGGTCAATTTTTGACCTTCATTGCAGAGAGACGCGTCCTTGACAAACATTAGTAAAAGCTAATGCTCTTAAAAAAATTGGCAGTGGCTTAACTTGTTAACCCTGGTATTCAGCGAAAAGCAAGCACGCTTGTTAAGCGTCTGGGGCTCGTAAATGGCAGCTCTCCGCTACACGCTCGCGACAGCCGTTCTATATATATATATATATATATATACCCACAAGACCACGTGGTCATGACGTGGTATCGCATGGTCTTACGACACCTCCATCGGATGTCATCACGTGGCTTCACATCACCCCATTGGATGTTCTTAAAGTCAGAGGTCCACCCAAAGGTCAGGGGTCAAGGGTTCGACATCATAACTGTAGCACATATGGTCATACACATTGCTATCCTTGGTTGGTGTGAAGGTCGTTCAAGGTTGTTGTGCTGCCTACCCTAAGACTGCTTTACCTAGCGTAGTGAAGCTTTTCGCTTCAAAAGTCACAAAAGAGGTACCGTAATAGTCGAAGAAGTGCGCTGCGTGAGTTTCTCCCGCTTTCGCTTTGCGAGGTGGGGAAAACTGCGAGGTTTTTGCATTTCACCCCTGGGCGAACCTCAGCAGCCAAGTAAGCGCGGCCTTTGCAAAAACACGAACATAAAAGTGGGCTGGCCGTAATGACACGTTTCATATGAGCGGAGCACATAAGATTACGCGAATATCAAGTCTACATGGCATACAAATCATATGAAAACTCTTATTCTTTCTGTACATTCCGCGTGTGGTTTCCATATGTTTTAGGTGTAGTCTCTACTTGATTTCAGTATTCACAAATTGAAAACATTATTCCTATGACAAAAAAAAAATCCCCGAGCAATAAAAGCTACATTCAAAGTAGCTTGATTAGGCCCGGAGAACTTTACATGGGAACATGCAGCATGCCGCAATAAAAAAAAAACCCGGCTAAAGCTGCATAAGCGACATAACTGCAATGCATAATAAATAGAAAACGCGCAAACCATTTTTTTTACAAATAAAATCAAATTGAAGTCAGATAGTAAGAAAAATACAGAACATCAATATCAAAAGCCCAGAACACAATAGGACTGAGCATTTGTAAATTAAAATAAGCCAGCAATTAAATAAACGTTATTTATGAAATGACACAGATAGCAATGCGGAATTTGGTGCTTAGAGCTGCGATCCACTGAAGAGGGTACAAAGTACAGAATACCTGATATTCAAAAGAAAAAAAAACTGTCATTCTCCATATCGCAGAACATTTCGCAACGAGTCATTTTTTTAATACCGGTATTTTCACATCACCGTTCATTTCAATTCGGTGTATTAGGAACCAAAAACTTGATCAAATTGGCTTCCTTCAATTTATGAACCTGAGCTACTGTTCATTTCATCTTTTTTTACGCGTGTCCAATCTGACACGCGCAGAATTACAGCAACCGTCGTACGGAACATTTTACTGCGCGCAGGCCAGAGTAGAGTGAATCGTGACGCATAAATTTTAAAAGTTGTCCCCAAAAAGTGATCGTTATGTGTTGCTGTTTTCCTTTTTACGGCAGGTTTGCTGCAAGGGTCACCTCATTGTGCTGTGGATCATCTTGGCGGTGGTCACGATAGGCGTGATCCTGGGCATAATCCTCGGAGTCACGGTCACCTAAGCGCGAGCCTCCAGCACACGACGACGCAGGCAGGCCAACAGAGGAAAGAATTTCAGGGACACCCGGTTAATCGTGTAGCGGACTTCACCGAGTGTGCCTCCGGTGTCGTACCAAAGTGGTGGTATACAGTTCAAAGCGACGACTGGTTGGCACCGCGCCTTATATTCCTGTACCTTTTTTTTTCTTTTTGACGACGTACTTTCTCGGATACAGCGTATTTCCTGATGCTGCGGACAGAGTCCCGGCTTGCGTACACGATGTGATAATTTGACATCTCAGCATTCTCTCTTTCCTGCTGAGCGCGGAAAGGACATTTCTTGTGACGTCACTATAAAATAGCATGCTACAACGCAGACAATGCCACTGGCTGTGCTTGAGAACAAAAAAAAAAGGCATCGCAAGGTTTCACATTCCCTTATCATAAAGTATGGCCACTCATGCCCAGGTCGCCAACGCTATGTTGTGTGGTGCGCTCCGTCAGTGCACGTTTTGCTGCTCAAACTGGTTCCGAAACTTTGTTAGATGCCGGATTCGGTGCTTCCCCTGGATGCATCAAGAGTTCTTGTTATCACTGCCCATTGTGCAGGGAACCCTGCGGAATAATCCGTGGTTATACCCTCCCCAGTTTATTATGCACGACAATTCCGAGGGTGTACGTTTTGCCACAGGTCACACTGCCCATCGATAAGATCCTTTTTATTTGTGCTAACAAGAGTGATTGCACTGTATTTAATACCAGCAATTACGAAACAGATTCTCTCCCCTTCGCTGGCTGTTGATCGAGAGAGTACGATAGGCCCGTATCATAGAGCAATCCAGTAGCAATAGCAAGAGAGTTATTTGTCGAGAGGCAGATTTGGTTGATGTCACGTGACGGTCGTGGCAAATGTGTCGTAAAATTCATTCACCAAGTCACTTGCAGACAGTCGAGGAGCGAAGAGCTTTCATTTCCGGCATTAACGAATGCAGTCGCTTCCGAAGGCAGTAGCTTTTCTGCCGAGTCCATGCAATATATAGTTCGCAAGGGTTCAGCTGGCTGCCGAGAAAAACCGGGAAAGTGTTTTATAGTGACACCCACCAGCCGCCCCCACCTCCTTTTTTTTAATCAATGTACAGAGCACAACACAATGTTAAACTCATACTTTGGCTTGGAACACCTCATCCATCTAGAGTGTGAAGAGGGTTCATATGCAGATTCCTGATTGTTATCATTCGAAACGGCTGCTCTTAACGCTGTTATCAGTAGTTCTCAGTTAACTTGCTGCTTTCAGAAGCTGCCACATTTTGCATACAGTCCTTGTGCATACAAGCCTTAAGCACTTCCGGAGTGTTCAGGCTACACCGAATGCCTTGTATTCATTGGGCTGGCCAGGCCGCTGGAGATAAGCTTGCGTTAGACAACAACTGCTCAAGGATGTCGTCCGACTTTACAAAGAGTGCCCGAAAACACTTGACGTCATAGAAGCAGATGACTCTGTGCGGATGGTCTCTGACTTGTGTCATTGTCCGGGCACCTTTCCGCGAGATTGTTCAGGGAGCAACGGAACTTCCCAGTGCCTTAATTTCGCGTCCTTTTACGCGGATTGGGTGCCGGAAAGTGTGTCACCATGAATATCGAGAAAGAGCTGTGTATCGTTAACATAATATTATTAATATATGTGTTGAACATTAAAGCTTACATCCTTTCAAGTACTGTACGTTGTTCTTTCACAGTTATGTTGTTGCCTCTTATGAAGAACTCCCACATTCTTCCCCTGCCCTTTCCACCTCTGGCGAAGAACAGCCCTACTACTCCGGGAGCCACGTGGTCCATTTTATTCACGCCGGTCTGGATCACGCGATCTAGGTCACGTGACGTATGGAGTCACGTGACTCCAAGCTGCACCAGATCTTTGCAGGTTCAGTCCATGCGGAGGCTGCATTTATTTTAACGACGACATCTGTGTGAGGGAGCTTTTTCAAAGAATTGTGGTGCAGTCGCAACGAAACTGTTCAGTGACACCGCCCCTAACTGCTGAATCTCATCAAGTTTGCGATGGCCTTTTAGTGCGAAAGCACTATTGGCCTCCTATCTTGGAAAATACAGGTGTGTGGTGAAGCCTCTGAAGTTAGCTACGTGCTGCGGGAAATGGCGAGAAATAAATGAGAGTCTGAATGAGGGTGACCATGGCCAACCTCGAGAAATAGAACAAATATTGCCGCTATTGCGTTTTGAACCAGCGGCGACGCGAACAGATGAGCTTCGCTCTCCACTGTATACGAGAGCACATATGCTATCGTCGCCGTCGGTCACGCCTCGTGTTAAACTGCAAGGCACTCTCGCGCTGTGCATTGCCCATCGTCGTCGATGTGTGTCATCAGAAGCATCCTTGTCTGCGGTTTTTTTTTTTTTACAACGCATCCTGTCGCAGCGGTCCGGCACTGAGACCACGTGCAATGAACTCGCCATTTGGTGTGCTTTATATCTCCGCTGTGCCTGGTAACATAAGCGAAACCTAAGCCAAAATGAAGAAGCGCGAAGAAGACCCCAAGGCAGGACATCGACGACATGACCTTGGAACGCCTTCTGAGGTAAGACGTCAGCAGCGGCGTGGAACTCGTGCCACGGAGTGATCGGGCAGCGCAATGTAACGTAGTGAGTGATGGGTGCCATTATGCCTCAGCGCGCCAAGTTAAGCATCCTAGTACGCAGTCTCAAGCTCGCAACGTCACCAAAGGGCACTGTGAGGTCACTTCCGTCTTTAGACGAAAAAACTTGTAGGACTGAGCTTACCGGCTTAGCGCATTAATAGCAAAAACTGTTATTGCTTAGGTTCAGCAGTTTAACCATCCCAACCCTTTCTACCTCTTTCCTCCCGAACTTTGCCCTAAACGTGGAGAAAGGTGTTGTTTTCTCTCCTGCCAACCGTGGCAGGTTGCAGCCAATAATTGAATTCACTTGAAATAAAAAGATAAAATTAAATGAATGTTAAATTAAATTCACTAATCAATTACGATTTTAAGGCATGCGCTGTAGATGCTAAGGTAAAATGCAGGGCTATATGGCTAAACCAATGCTATTGCAGCTTTTGTAGAAAATAAACATTAGGATCCGGTACCTTCTGCAAAGAGATGATCTCAAGTTCACGCACTATATGAGGTCGGATAGGTGGTGTCAGCGATTTCACAGCTTGTTGATTTGCTACTTTTCATTATTTCCTTCGCCGTTGCTTTTCTCTGCCCCTGCATTTGTTGTGCTCATCATTTATTCTGTCCCTGTCGATTTTTTTCTTTTTAATTCCAGCTACTCAACTCGCGTTTACTCATTAATCGCGCTGATCTCTTTCTTTTTCTCAATGCCAGACAACTATTTTCCGTTCCATCGCCCGCTGCTCTGTCCGCAACCCAATTTAAACAGCGCTTTTGTTAGCCTCAAAGTTTCCGCCCCTATAGGTAAGCGCTTCCTTTTTTAGGAACATGTGTAAGCCGCTGTTCAATAATTTGGAATTGACAGGAATGCAAGACCATTCGTTTTAGTGTGCTTTACTTCCTCCCTGACGGTCTGGATGTGCTGAGATTACTTGGCCCAGGTAGATACACTCGTAACTATTTCCACCGCATCATTGCCTGCCGCAAAATTTCGCTCCTTTTGCGAAAGTGTTCGAACTTACCAATGTTTTATCCGTATAAATTTTTCGGCCTGCGACTGAATTTTTCGTGTCTAGGTCCAAAGTCATGTGCTGCAATTAATTTCCTGAATTGTACAGCTGGTTGATGTTCTACCAGCTGGCAACCGGTAGGACTCCAGAACCCAGGCAGGAATCATGTCACCAAAGAGGGCACAGCTTCTCCCTGCCCAGCAAGTGAACACGGAAATCCCGGCGTGGAGGCTGTTGCTCAGTTTTGTCACCGCAGGCGTAGCACTGCCAGTACTATGCAAGACTGCAAACCGCGGTAAGGTTAGCTGGTGCGTCTACCTCTGTAAGAAAGAGGCGCAAAACCGCCGAGGTTCACGTGCGTCGATCCTTGCCTGCAGGCATTGATATAACGTAGTCTAACGCGATTTGAAGGTCATGATTTGAGGCTTAGCTTGCTCGGATTAAACTCCTCTAACAAGGTTTATCTTCGCAAGAACGCTGCAATGAAGACATCAGCTCGAATACCCGAAGGATTTCTCTATCCTGCACTGTCATGTCTGTTGCGTACTAAGGGACCGTCACGCTCGGAGAAAATTCTTGGTTCATTTCAGCCGGAACGAATGCGAATCGCGTTGGACTGTACCCTAGTCAATCCCTCTTTCTCAACGCTTCCAGGGACGCACACAGTAGAGATAAGCGGGACGCTACCTATACTAACCAAGCATACCTACACGCTTACAGGAGAAAAATTAAGACAAAAAACTTGTTTCATTAAACAAACGTGCTTGAATACGCAACCAGAAAAAAATTTCGCAGCTTGCGACTGAATCACCGCTAGGCGAGTATTCGTAATGCAAATTTGACGTTCTTGTTGGTTCTTTCTCTTCCCAGTCTTCTGAAACACGAAGCAAAAAAAGCCCGTGGTACTTTCCCCCCGAGGCACAAACTTTCCGGGTACATCTCCCCGACGTAACATGCGCTCCTCCTAGAACATCGCGACTGCCACTGTGCGTATTACGCACACTGTTCCTGCAGGAATTACGTATTCGCTTTGGTCCCCTGGCGCGCAAACATGCGCGACTTTCTCCTCACAAGAAGCTCACACTGATTTGAATCGCTGTGTTGTGTGCTCTTTCTTTCTTTCTTTCTTTCTTTCTTTCTTTCTTTCTTTCTTTCTTTCTTTCTTTATTTCTTTCTCTCTCTTTCTCTCTTTCTTTCTTTCTTTCCTTCCTTCTTTCTTTCTTTCTTTCTTTACTTCCTCCTTTTATGTCTTTCTTCCTTTCGAGCTATACTTTCTAATTCCGTGTTCTTTATTTATTCCTTCTATCTTTTTTCCCCTTTATTCCCCTTCCACTACGCCGGACGCCGCTTTTTATTTTTTTCAGAATGGAGCTTCTAATGCCACAAATTAATAACGCCTAAAAGATCATCTCGGTAGCCTCATTTCCCTAAACAATAGTGTAAAGTCAGTCTAGACGGCACATGACGGAATGCAAACATCTCTAAACGAGGCATGGAAAAACAAGGCAGACAGCACAGGCCTTGAGAAGCGTTGAGTACCTTGTCTGCGTTTATCTGGTGATCTTGGATTCCTATCAGGGTGTCCTTATATTGCCTAATCTGGCTTGGCCCCGTGTATATCTCGATAGGAGCGTTTGGTAAGCAATATATTTGACTTAGCAACTCACTTTCTGGTTCACCCGCCGGGATGACTTAGTGGTTTGGCGTTCGGCTCCTTAGCTGAAGGTCGCGGGTCCAATACCCGCCGCGGCGTCCGCTTTTTCCATCGAGTCTAAATGCAAGAACATTGCTGTGCTTTGCGATGTCAGTGCACATACCTTAACATACCATACCATGCCATATCATACTACACTATACGGTGCCATGACATACCATACCAGGCTGTACCATACTACATCATATATATATATATATATATATATATATATATATATATATATATATATATATATATATATATATATATATATATATATATATATATATATATATATATATATATATATATATATATATATATATATATATATATATATATATATATATATATGAAGATGCCAACAGTCACCGAGACCAAGCAGCATACGGGAATGTTTCTTTCCCTTTTTTTTTAATTTGTAGGCTTAATCGACGGTTTCAATGGTTTATGGGTGTTTAACGTCCCAAAGCGACTCACACTATGCGGGACGCCGTAGTGAAGGGCTGCGGAAATTTTCACCGCCTGGAGAGAGAGAGAGAGAGAGAGAGGGTTTATTGATAGGAAAGGCAGAGAGGTTGGCCTGAAAAATAAATATCTGGCCTGCTACTCTGCTCTGAAGGACGGGAAGAGGAGATAAAAGAAGGTCACGATAATGGAAGATGATGATGGGAGGAGGCAGATGAAAAACTACTTTTAAAAAACAAAGGCACACTTTCTGACGTCACAAACGCGAGACAAGGTCCGTGTCGCTCAAAAAGCATGAGAGCGCTCGCGTTGCCTTTACAGTTCTAAAACTATCTGGCCAAGCGCCGAGGATCAAATCCTCAGAGAGGAGCGATGTGTCCATAGGCTTCAGAGCAGATGCGAGTATGAGTCTTTCACGTGCATACGCTGGACACGCCACTAAAACATGTTCCATAGTCTCTAGCACGCCACATGTGGTACATTCCGGGGAGTCCGCTTGTCCTATTAAGTGCAAGTATTTGCGCGTGAATGCCACGTTTAAACGTAGTCTACGGATAACGCATGCAATAAGGCGAGGTATTCCGCGAGGAACTGAAAAGGTCATCGTCGGATCGTCGGATTTAACGTGCACTGACATCGAACAGTACACGGGCCTCTAGCATTTCGCCTCCATAGAAATTCGACCGCCGCGGCCGGGACCGAACCCGCGTCTTTCGGGTCAGCAGACGAGCGCCATAACCACTGAGCCACCGCGGCGGCGCACCAATGGGATAACAGTGTAATTGTTTTAGGACTAAAAGGAAATTGATTATAAAGCATAAAAACAATCACTTCAGGCCGGTGGGATCCGAACCCACGATTTGCGAATTGTGTAGTAGTTGGTAGAGCACTGGACCAGAAATTCAGAGGTCGTGGGTTCGGACCTCACCTGCCGCAAGTGGTTTTTTTTCTGCTTTGTAATAAATTCTGTTTCAGCGATAAAATAGACTGTTATCACCCCATTAATTAAGTCCACATGCTGCGCCATGCCGCGCTTCCCCATACCGTACCATACTATACCATACCAAAATCATGCCGTACTATACCATACGATACCATACCTCAAGACTGAAAAGGGCGCGAAAAACGGGACAAGATAGAGAGAAGCAACACACACAGCACCGAACTTACAACTGAGTGTATTTCATGCGAGAGCGCAATAAATACAGGAAGTACACATAAAAAACTAAAAGAACACGATGATATAAGATTGATACTATTGCAGGTCAATATCTAAAAACGCTATCTCTTTTCTCGATAAGCGAAGAGACGGCACGCTCAAGCACTTGTCACCTCTCGTGTGGATGACGAAAGCTTCGTAAAGTTCTCGTTTTTGTTTGTTTGCTTGCGTGCGCAACACTTTGCTTTTGATGAACTGGGGAGTGCATTTGCATGTTGTCACATGCTTGGCGAGTGTGATCCCTCTGCCTACTCTGACATCATTAGCGTGCTCTCTTAATCTGTCATTTAAGCAGCGGCCAGTCTGGCCAACATAAGTGGCACCGCATGACAGAGGGATTTCACAGATCACCTTGCTTTGGCATTCAACATATTGCGTCACGTGCTTAGTGCTGCAGGATCCTCGCTTTTTCTCTGCCCCGTTTACTTTCCTGCACAACCTGCGCAATTTGTTGGGTGCCGAAAACACTACACGCACACCGCCTCGTCCCGCAATCTTTTTCAGCCGATGGCTGACGCCATGGGCATAAGGGATGGCCTCTGTCTTGACCAAACTTCGCTCAGGCTGCTTGGAGTCGGCAGGTCTACGCAGTTCATTCAAAAGATGGTGGGCAATGCTGTTGATGATGGCCTTCGGATAACCAGCAGCACTCAGTCTTTGAGCTTGCGCCTCTACACTTTCGAAAATGCGGTGGTGGCAGGACTTGTTGAGGGCATTCCTTAAACCACTCACAGCTATTACACGCTTCACCACTTTGGAGTGCGCCGAAGAATACGGTAGAAAGCCCTTCTGCGAACGTGGACGGTACTTCCAACAAAGGTGCCTGTCTTCCCAAATGAGCCTTGTATCGAGGAACTGCAGCTGGTTCTCCTCAGGCACTTCTTTGGTGACTTCAATGCCACCCAAGATGCATGTAAACAAGGTATGAAGGTCCTCAACTTCCCTCGAGAAGCCGCCACTTGAATGCTTGAAGATTATCAAGTAGTCGTCAATGAACCGAAAAACCCGCTCGACATTTCCGTCATGAAGGGTCTCGTTCAATCTTCTGTCAGCTCGTGCAAGTAAAAGGTCACTTAGCAAGGGCGCAATACAGGATCCTATGCAGACCCCTTTTCGCTGGACGTACAGCTTTCCCTCAAACTCAACGAAGGTAGACAGCAGGTAGGACAGCAGCTCGAGAAAGTTTTCGGTAAGCACGTGACGCAATATGTTGAGTGCCAAAGCAAGGTGATCTATGAAATCCCTCGGTCATGCGGTGCCACTTACGTTGGCCAGACTGGCCGCTGCTTGAATGACAGATTAAGAGAGCACGCTAATGATGTAAGTGTAGGCAGAGGGATCACACTCGCCAAGCATGTGACAACATGCAAATGCACTCCCCAGTTCAACAAAAGCAAAGTGTTGCGCACGCACGCAAGCAAACAAAAACGAGAACTGTACGAAGCTTTTGTCATCCACACGAGAGGTGACAAGTGCTTGAGCGTGCCGTCTCTTCGCTTATCGAGAAAAGAGATAGCGTTTTTAGATATTGACCTGCAATAGTATCAATCTTATATCATCGTGTTCTTTTAGTTTTTATGTGTACTTCCTGTATTTATTGCGCTCTCGCATGAAATACACTCAGTTGTAAGTTCGGTGCTGTGTGTGTTGCTTCTCTCTATCTTGTCCCGTTTTTCGCGCCGTTTTCAGTCTTGAATCATGAACCAACTGGCCCAACAATCCTCCCTTTTGCAGATACCATACCGAACCATACCATCATGTTCTCCCTGACTGCTTCTCCCATGTGGTAAAACTGCTTACTATCAAGGCTCCAAGGACATCAAAAGGTTGCTGAGGATGCCCTTATAAATGCTTCACATTGAAAGCAAAAAGACAACTGCGCGCGCGCTGTAGCGCTGGAAAAAAATGGAAAGAACAGAAGAGAAAGAAGCAAATGCCCACATGAGGCTACGGCGCAGCACGACGAGTAGGGTGGATAATCTAGTGCACGTGTTCGGCCCCGGGCTTGGGGACCCTGTTTTACTCTCTCACGTGTTCGCCCTTTGTGTTCGCTCATGTGGCGACGCGTTGGCCACGTGTTATCGGCGGCTCTTGCGCCAGTTTCCGCGTTCAGTAACTTCACCGAAGGGTCATGCGGCGGACAGGAAGTCGCCTTTCTTACCCTGGCATTTTGAGAGAGAAGTTAAGGCGTCTCCATTATTATTGGCATAGCGAATGGTGGAAAAGGAGAGAGGGGGGGGGGGGATAAGTGAGGTTATCGTGGACAACGTGCACGTGCCGAGTTATTTGTGGCTACCGTGGCAGAGCATGAGGATACTGAGAGCAGCCTTCCCTCTATCAAAACAGAGTGTACCTACATGATGCATCTGCATACAGGTGCGCGTATAAAGTGCCTGTCATTACACTGGGTCTCCCTTTCTCTTTCTCCCTCTAAACTCTGTTCGTATGAATAATTAGACAAAGACCAGCCGGTGAGTGTGGTCGTTTCTGGCTACGACTCTCTTGGACGGCAGCACCGATGACGTCATTCAGCGCGGAGGAAGTCGTTCATGCAGATATCTCTAAACAAACATTCGAGAGTCACTCATTCAACCTCTACAGCAAGCAGTCAGCGACTTATTCTGCCGAGCCCTCTTAAGAAGTGCTGCAGCTTTAAAAGGCGCGTATTCACGTCCTCTACTTGAAAGAGCGCGGAATCTTTCAAGGACGTCTGAATGGCGTGGCGTTCCCCTGTAGAAAGGAGTGTGTGCTGTCGCACAATAAAAAAGGAAGATCCAGAGAGTAAATATTATTAGCAGGAGCGTCCGCACTCTCGGACGACGTGGATATCGCGAAAGGCGTCTTTGCACCCGCACCCAGCAATCATACGCACGCACACACACACACACAGACACACTCTCCTCCTTTCCCATACACACCCACACGCTCACTCACTCGCTTACAACGCGTATTCACAGAAACTCTGGCATATCAAAGACCGAAGTCGTCATAGTCTTTGGGCCTGCGTCTGAAGCGGGAAGCATAGCGGTCTAGGAAGCGGCGGTCCGGATTCGGCTCCAGGTAACTGGGTCGCCTCCCAGCAACCCTCTAGTTCCTCCTGCCGGGTGGGAGGAGGCTTTCGCTTTCTTCTGGGCCCCTTGGGCACCGCCGCTTGTTGGACTCCTTCTGTGTTCGTTGTCTGTCTCGCCCTGTATTGTGGATGAGGGGGAGGGAGAGAGAGAGAGTGTGGGCCGACGAACCCCAGTGCGCTGTGCGTGCGTGCTCGCAGAGGAACTGCTCTCTGCTTGAACGCTCTCTTAATGAGAGAGAGGGCTAAAGACAAGGCGAGCGTCAGTCACTGACGCTGGGGACGCCGTCCTGAGCGTGTGTCTGTATACCTGGTTCTGCTGCGCCATCTGCTGAACACTGGGATATGTGAGCGGTGATATCGCGGCTTTGGTTTGTGTTTTTCTCCGGAGTTGATACGCCATACGATAAGGACGAGCACAGCGCAGAGATCAGGTGAGTGCTGCTGTACTACCGGTTTCCATACAAACGCTGAAATATTCGGAACTTTCGATAGAGGGCCGGTGAACGCATATAAAAAGCCTATACGAGTGATATTCGAGATTTTATTTTATTAGATTTTATTAGACATTTTCAGTATTCCTTTAATGACTGGGAGGCTGCAAACTAGGGCTAAAGAATGCGCACCCCATGCAGAAGGCTGTGTCGAACTTACTCGTATTGTGAAGTTGTATTTAGAGCTGTATTTATTCAGCCGACCTTCCAACAGCCTAACGGCATAAGGTATGAATATTGTTGTTTCAAAATATCGGGCACGATATGGAGGGCGGGGAGGAGGAGACAGAAATTTTATAAATGTAATAATTTAGATGTTTTTTTCTGCTTTTGTTTGCAATGGGAAAGGAATTCCCCTTGGAAACGTTGCTGGCGAAATTAGAGCTTTGATTTGTCATTCATGTGTACGGATGAGTGATGTCCGATACAATCGCCAATGTATGGTCTGCTCAAAAAGCTCTCCTCGGCTGCGCCTGGTAGTATTCAGAACGCGACCAGAACGAATGGCGCTTGAATATATGAATATAGTTGTGCTGCGAAAAAAAAAACAAATTCGAGACTTCCATGTTTCAGAGTCAGCCCAGATCAGTGCTCTGACCCACTAGCAACCCGCCGAAAACCGACAAAAGTCGCATTTCCCCATATTTAAGCTGCACAGTCATTTATTATAGTGTCTTCTTGAATCGCAAGCGCGCACACACAGAGCCTTGGTCACAACTCTTCGGGCCGCATTGTTTGCTTTTGAGGCGTGTACATCATGATGGTCATGTATGTATGATGTACAGATCATCGTGTATGATCATCACGAAACAGGTTACGTTTGTTATTTCACATTGGCTTTGTGTTCCGTGTCGTACACTTGGACACAAACTTCGCACATTCAGTAAGCAGCCTATTTTTACATTGATGCAGGAACATAACCCGTGAGCAGCATCATGCGCTTCCAGCGTCTATCTGCACAAAGTATAGTTCGCTAGCAGCAATCGTGGGCGTCTATTCCAGCATAAAATTGAATCAATTTCATTGACATGCGCCGATGTTAACGAATTGCACGCGGTAACTGCGATAACTAGTCGAAACAGCGCACGAGGACTCCAGCACGTGGACAAGCGCTGTGTCTCGCCTGTTCTTTTCTCGTCCTGTTCACTAAATGCGAGCTTGTCTCTTGCGGTGAATCCTGCGTAGTGGTGTAATGTACACCCATAGCCAAAAATGTATTTAACGCAATATTACCAACAAAAAAAACTTGGTTTCATCGTTGTCCTTGCAAGCAGCCTGCAATAGGCATATGGAGATGAATTCTTAGTGAGTTGCACAGTGCGCCAACCAGCTGCGGGAAATTCACATTACACCCAAATTTGTTCGCCAAAGGCGCACTCCGTAAACTTACTGTTGCGGATATATACATGCTTCGGGGGATACATACTCAAGAACATTCGAGTCGATAAAGCTCCCTTACGGCGTTTTATATAGGTACACTGGGGTTGGCTCAGGCGTGAATGGTGTAGTAAGTGACAATCGGAAACACCCGCGCACACCTTCTGGCCAAAAAGGGAGTGTTATCCAGCTCGCGTGAGCAACAACGGACAGCTATAAAGTCACTGCAAAAGTGACTGTGGCCACGTATGCCAGAAACTCAGCATTCTCTACGGTTAGTCATCCGCTGTCTTCTGATCAAATATGAAATACTGGAAGTGTGTCGAGGTGCAATGCCACAGTCCATGTGCAAAACAAAACAAATAAAGTACAACACTATCTGCCGGGCTAGTTCATAGCGATCCATATGTGTCAGCAGTGCGAACACAACCAGGAAGAAGATGCAGATAGGACAGAGCGCTCTGTCCAATCTGCATCTTCTTCCTGATTGTGTTCGGGCTGCTGATACATATAAATAAAGGACACGCGAAACACACAGCGCTAACAGCAAGATAATGATGCCACTGACCTACAGCCAGGCGACAAGAAGGAAGGAGCGACAAAGAGAGCGGATAAGAAGCGAGATAACAATCTGCACAGCATACTATAATGCGGACACCACACGTGCGGCGGAATGCGCTGTATCGCCGCGGTTGGCCGAACAGGCTCGCGGAATCGAAGCACCACAGCAGCGAAGGCTTTCGTGGTTTCCTTTCGTGCGCCGACCGTGAATTGCGTCATCGTAGTACGGAATCCAGTTCACGGAAGTAAGCTGGTCGTCTCGCGAGCGTACAACTAGATTGCGAGCGGGTAATCTAATCGACTGAGGCCAGGAAGACGGAGTAATATTTCGCGTCGCATTGAATGGCAGAACCCCAGAACCGTATACGTAAGGCGGTGTCGAAAACTGCAAGAACAAGATTTGCAAAAAGTGTTGGGTTCAGGCCTGTTCGCTTGCTTCGGGTTCGTTGACAGTATAGTTGTGCTCACTTTTCGTAATGTTTCTGTCATTTTCTTCACCAACCGTCGCTTGTTTTTTTTTTTCGCCGACTGGCTATCGTCAACTTTCACTCACTACAGCATTTTATGACAGGCTTTTCTTTCTTTGGAATAGTTTAATGCTTTCACGCGTCTAATTCGGCGATGGTGCCAAGTAATAAGTAAAACGACATCGCCCATGATTAAAGTAATTAAGACAACGCACATGTTTGCAAATTTACAAATAAGATGCAAATTAATAAATACAAGTTCATTAAGACAAATAGCTAACTATAAGCTAGAAAAGAAGAGACCAAAGTTATCTCACGCCGGTCCCGCAGAAGTAACCAACTTCGCGCTGCGTTACACTGAATAGCTTAAACTTAGACTGCTGCTGTAAATGGGAGCCTCACCAATATAGGGTACGAGGTTCAAGTGAACACATGCCTTAGGCAACTGCGGCTGTTGAATGTGTTTATTATATTATTGAAAATTTACTTTCTTCAGTGCACCGTACTGCTCCAAATTGCAATCTCATGCTTCAAACCAGAGGCCACCTCTTTTTTCTGTGATCTCACCTTCATTCTCTGCATTCCTGCAAATAGCAACAAAATTGGCCGGCCTGGAAATTAAGGTCAAACGTAACTGCGGCCAATTGTTGTATAAGCAACAACAGACTGGCCTTTGAGCCAGTGTTCTTACATAATGAAAACATATGAGTGAGCATTAACAACCGTTTTCGATGGATATGTAACACGCGCCCAAATAGGCTGCATGCTTGAGCGTCAGATGCGCATTTAAAAGTATTTCATTCGACAGTGTTCGCGCTAATCATGGTCAAAGTCTTGATGTAATCGCGCAACTCACAAAGTACGTTTCCGACTCTTAGTTCCCATCCGCTGCCGAATCTTTTTTTAACGTTGTTTTTTATCAACCGTGAACGTAGAATTAGAGCGTTCACTTACTGACAAACAGCCGAAAATAGTCACCAGTCCATCCGTCAAAGTGAATAACGACCTTCAATCACAAAAGTCACACTTTTAATTAAGACATTATCGTCTCCGCTTACCTTTATTATTTGTTTCAGTCGACAATATCTTCATAACTGCTTCATATGCCTTTGCTGCTGTCACGAGTTGGGGCAGTCGCCTCGTCAAGCTGCTGGCAGCAGTAGCTTTTTGCGGCTGCTCCATCCTTGTACTTTGTGCAAGGCAAAATAAAATTTGAGTTGATTTGATAACTTCACACTTCATAACTTCTGAATTGCAGCTCGGAACCCTTGCCTCATAGCTACAGCGCGCCTTATCTATCTTCGAGTGCGTAAATTACCATCAGTCAATCTACAAGGATTCTATGTTGTGTGCCAGCATAATTCCACAGGTGATACTACACTATATCGCCCAGCATTAGCGCTTGGCCGCTCTCGAAACCTCCTGCAGGGGCGTCTAGCTTCGAGCGATAGCGGTTCTGCAGTCTTGTGTGAACATGCATGCATCTGCAGTCAAGGCTCTACAGAACGGGAGCCGCTAGCCACGTCGCGGGCAAGTCTGTACGTCATCATTATGAAAAAAAAAATGGGCGTCTGTGTTGAGGCTGACCCACAGAGGTCTCATAGGCCAAAGGTAATTGCTTCGCGCTGCAAATGCGCAGAAGGAAGTTTAAATGGCATACACACAGCGAAATGGACTTCGCGTGAAGGTAATAAAGAGTGCCTCGTCGCAGTGATGAAACTTGGCCTCAGAAATGAATGAAGATTTTGTGGCCCCTCCATGTCTTGAATGTGGCAGGTCATTAAGCCGGGTTTCTTTATTTAGATCTCACGAGGAAAAATCGGGCGAGTCTGTTGCTTTTCGCGCACTTTAATAACGGATGCGGCCGCAACGCGGAAGTCATAAACAGGGGTCCTGGAAGACTGGTTTGCTGGGAAGCTCAAGCCGAATTTCGGTAACCCGAAATCGAAAGGAACCAAACTAATCTTCCAGTCATGCGTAGTTCGGCTTGAGAAATGCCTGATCACGCTCCGTCTAATTCACGTGACGATGACATGACTAAGGCACCAGTTCGGGTAAACCGGAAGTTCGAATTAAGCGGAGTTAGAATTACTGATGTTCCGTTGTACTTTCATTTGATTTCGCGTTTACTATATCTTTGCGAATCGGTTTAATGCGAATACTCACTGGTACTGAAAAAAATAGTTTTGTGCGAATTGCCGTCTTGCGTTTATCTGCCTGGAGATGTGTGTGTTTGGGCGGGGACACTACTGGACATACTTTTACTCCCGGGTAACTTAGTGCCGCCGCAGCGGCTCAATGGTTATGGCCCTTGGCTGCTGACCCGAAAGACGCAGGCTCGATCCCAGCCACGGCGGTCAAATTTCGATGGAGGCGAAATTCTAGAGGCCCGTGTGCTGTGCAATTTCAGTGCACGTTAAAGAATCGCACGTGGTCAAAATTTCCGGAGCCCTTCACTATACGGCGTCCCTCAAAGCCTGAGTCGCTTTTGGGCGTTAAGCCCCCATAAAAAAAAAAAAAAACTCCCGGGTCACTGAACTTCTCTTCGTCAGCAAACAGTTAAAGAGTTCAACGCTGACACGGCACGATTAACACATTAAAAAATCATTGGTATCTGTACGGACAAGCGGCTGGTCGTAGCTTGCCAAGATATGGGCTGGAGTGGGTTGTCAAGCGGTCCGATAAGCACGCTGCATGTCGTTATCCTTATTCAACCACTGGAGTAATGTTATGAGCACCCTTCGCCAAAGCAAGCGGACGAACGACTATTCTTACGCTTGTGTAACAGCCCGGACTTTGTAGTGTGTTCTCTGTCGTCCTCAAGAAACAATGAATGAATAAATGCTGTCATTTCTACGTTGAGGTACACTCACATGGCAAGGACTGTTCATCACTTATATATTTCTTTTTCATTCATTCATTAACCCATTCGTACCATGTTTGCCATAACCAGACTGCCTGTACCGATTTTCATGCCGTCAGGTAAATTTTATTTCCACAGAGCCGGCTAGCAACAACGCGGGTTCACGTTACCCATTTCATCCTCGCAGCTGACGAGGTGCTGGCGAACGGAGACTCGCACATCTGCCGCAGACCCACTTTTCCCGTTGTCACGGCAGCATTTTTACTTTTGGCACAGAGGGTATGCATACCTGTTGCGCCCTGATACATTATTATAAGGAGGGCAGTTGCATGAATGGTGCCAGAGGCCAATGGAACGATGGCACGATAAAAGACAAAAAGGAAAAAGCTACGCTAAAGAGAGCGCACTAATGTGTATTTGAGAGCAGAGGCCAGAACATCGTTTCATACGCGCACTGCGATGACGTTCTGGGACAACCGACCGCAAACACTGTCGCCTGCACATTTCCGGTGTAGGCTCGTTTGCAATCCTATGCACGTCACCTACAAAGTCGGCTAAACAGGACGGCGAAAAAAGCTCGGTATTCTCATTGTCTCGTTCCCGGCCCTTCTCATGGGCAGCCCATAGGGAAAGTGTACTCACTGCGTAAACCAAGCTTGCGCCGGGCACACTGGCGAAGGCCACATCCCTCCTCTCTCTCCTCCGCAGCCCTTTCCCTGTCCGCCTTCCTCGGGCGCACCATGAGCGCCAACGGACACAAGCTACGAAGCTTCGTCGAGGCTAACTTCTCTGGCGGCGTGGGCACCAGCCTCTGGATGAACTCGTTCCGCAAAGATGTGAGTACGCTGACGTCACAGTCTGCGCCGGGGTTGCCACTGCGTGTCTCGCCACGGGGCGCCGATCAGCAAATAGGCGTTACACTGTTAAAGTCGTCAAATTCCTGAAGATAGTTGCCTTCAAAAGTACTTCCGTGAATTGTGTGTAAAAGCAGATCCATGCTTGTCTTCGTAACGAGAAGGCGGCTAACTTACTCTACACGAGGATATCGAATGGGTCACCAATGACGCTGCTGTTATCGAAGCGCACTGATAACATCTATTTTTCACTTCAACGCGTAAAGATAACCACTTCCTCGCAATGACTAGGTCGGATTCACCATGCAATAAAAATAACAAACCATTTTTTTCTGGCGAAGTAGAGATGCCTTCTTGCCACGTGCGACTGCAGTCACAATTAACGTCAAACTCCAGGCAGTCGCATAAGTACACGGTGACACTATATGCACAGGCTTGCACGATTTGAAGCTTATCGCTTTAGTTTCACCCAAAACACGAACAAATTATTCCTGGAGTGAGAGTAAAGGAACACTTCAGCTAGCTAAGCTCGGGTATTCCTCTAAGCCTTTTTTTCCTTTCAAAAATGAACTACGTTAGCGCAGTTTAGTAAACATCTTCATATCGCACCAGACTACGTATGATCAGCGCTCTCAAGACTTCATAGTCTATTTGCACAAAAATGACTAGGGAGACCGCTAGAAAAGGGGGCAATCAGTTTAACAAGTGAGCTAAATCAATCCACTTAACGGGCGTATGGGCCGTTAGATAAAGTAAAATAGCACAGCTGGGGACGATGTCTTTAGAAAACTATAATAATCATACATTTTCTACCAGACCTCATTGATGAGCTCTTAATTGCGTAAATTCGTGGAGTTTTCGCACACACCATTATAGCGCCACTATAGTATTGAGCGCACGACGACGATATTCAGAAGCACACCTGTTCAACAATCCTCGTCTCGCTCCTGAGCGTGACGTGACGCAGGTTGGATACGCGGCCACTCGCAGCAAACGGATGACTGAGTTTCGCTACCACACGCCGCAGAATCTTCTCACTTAAACGAAGTTAACAGTACGAATCGAGCTTCCGACGACCGTTCAGTAAGATCATTTCATCCCGCTGCTGCTGCTGCTGATAATAGGAAGAAAGAATAGGAAAGTGCACGGACGTGCCTATTGGCTCAAGCCGAGCCACGCTCGCTGCCGCGTGCTGAAAGTAGGGAGGGGTAAAGAATAGGAGAGCAAAGAGTGAAAGGAAAGACGCGCCGCGCTAGCTTATGCCCCGGGCCGAACCCGGAGGCAGGGCAATACCGGGCCGACCCGTGCCAGAGTGCATCTAGCGCTCCGCCATATTACAAAAATAAGTTTTTAATATACTGGGTCCAAGGACCAGCAGCAGCTATTAAATCAGGTATCAGATAAGATGGTGGTGGACACCACCCGGGAGTGCCGCTTTTTTTTTTATCTCAAAGGCGTTTTTATCTCGCTGTAAGAAGAAAGGAGGGAGAGAGAGAGAGAGAGTTACTGCAATTTTACATTCCTCATGAGAACCACACCACCGATGCCAAAGGTAACCCCACTAGCGCGCTCTATATGTGGTCGCTGCCGCATTTCAATAAGGCCGAATGAGAAAAAATCGCTACGTGCACTGAGACTTCAATGCCCGTCAACCTCCTGCAGATATTCAGATTCCCCCTTTGCGTTTCTTACCGCGGCGTCTTCTATGCATACAGTACAGCTAACCATATAAGGGTGCGCTACATTTTCTTTTTCCGAGTCAGAAAAAAAGGAAATGGCGCAGTATCTGTTTCGCATTTCGGCGGACACCTGAACCGCGCCGCCGATTCAGTCCGACTACCCGACATTCCTGATTCATACCGATTCCTATGGTTTCGATAGCGCTCAAAACGGAACACTGCAGCATGTTCCTACTCGATACTGGTATGCTACGGGCAGGTGGAGCTGCATACACACGTGTAGCTTTAGAAGTTATAGCGAAGACATAATCATACATTCCAATGAAAGTAAAAAGAAAATCACTTTTGACTAAAACATCGCCGTGTCATTGCCGAATTATGTGGATCAAGCAGTTTGGTTGTTTATTAGGTTGAATTTGAATGTTTGCAGATCGTGAGCGTAGCAGCTGCTGATCCTTGATCCGGATCTAAAATCGCGATCACCCTTCGATAACGCGGTTGGTGTCGAGCTCGATCGCAATTTGAATTGCTTGCGTAGCAACGCCACAGAAAAGTACATAACAGCTGCATTTTACCGGTGCTCTCTTATGGGGCACTAACGTAAGAGATAACGAGTAAGAAAAAAGAGTTCAGATTAATTTTTTTATAATGCAGAGAGCCATGGAAAGGAGAATGGTAGGTGTAACGTTAAGAGACAGGAAGAGGGCAGAGCGGGTCAGACTACTAACCAGAGTTATAATGACATTCTAGTCGAAATCAAGAGAAAGAAACTGGCTTGGGCAGGGCATGTACTGCGAAGGCAAGATATCCGATGCTCGTTATAGATAGTGGACTGGATTCCAAGAGAAGGCAAGCGTAGCAGGAGGCGGCAGAAAGTTAGGTGGGCGGATGAGATTTAAAATTTTGAGTGTGTGAGGCTGCCCAGCTGGCGTAGGACGAGCTTAATTGGAGATATACGGGAGGGGCCTTTGCCCTACGGTGGGCCTAGTAAGGCTGATGATGATGGCGATCATGAACGCCAGATCTAAATTCGATTAGACACCAGTCGGCGAGAAAGTGTCCGCATCACAGCGCCGTTGTCATTCGGTTAGTTTGGTAGCTGGTCACATCGCCCTGTTCCCACGAACGCGCGCACAGATAGTTGGAGAAGAAAACGCAGCAGGAACGGGGAAGCGGGAAAGACATTTGAGAGCAATTAAAGAAAGAAAGGAACCCGTCCTGCGCAAACTTTCAAGGCTTGCGGACCTCGCTGGCTCCGGGACCTCGCCCATTGTCTGAAACAGCGCGGGTGACGCGCAGGCCGCAATTTCATTGTGTTTCTCGCGACCCACAGACAGGCAGAGGGAACATACAATGGCAGTGACTACGCAACTCACGCTGAATCTGTGGGCGAAATTTTTCCTTTTGCGCTCCTTAACCTGCTTATTGAGCGCACTCGAGGATTACTGCAGCGAAAACAAGAACTGACACACTGCGCAGTGAATGTGAGTCCGCGCGTGTGTCCGTACTGACTAATTAATCACATCAGTATACTATGGGTCGGAACCGCCGCGGTGCCTCAATGGTTATGGTCCACGGCAGCAGACCCGAAAGACGCGGGTTCGATCCGGCCCCGGTGGTCACATTTTGATAGAGGCAAAAGGCTCATGTACTATGCGATTCAGTGCACTGTAAAGAATCCCAGGTGGTCGAAATTATCCGAGGCCCTCTACTTTAATCTTCAACAGATTTAACTTAAGATTAAAAGTTGCATTCTCCCATGGGTCCGAGGGCAGTGCAGAAACAGATAGGTCGTACAGTATGTGTCATACTCAGAGAGAACACGAGAAATGGTTAAACCGGCCTGAGGCAAAAAAAAAAAAAGCGCAGAGATCTCGAGGAGAGGAGCCCGAAACCACTCTCCTGATTCGCGGTTAAACTTACGTTTCTCCGCGTTAAAAGCCGATTTAACCATTTTTCGTGTTCCCTCCAAGTATGACATAATATAACAAAGGAGGAAACAATAAATCCCGACACACTGACTGAATTACGGTGTACGGTAATACATTTCATTCTGAAAGTTTTAATGAGATCACCGAAACTTCGTTTGGGGACCGCCGCAGTAGCATAGCGGCTATGGCGTTTGGCTGCTGAACGCAAGGCCGCCAGATCTAATCCCGGCCATGTACCATACCATACCATACCATACCATACCATACCATACCATACCATACCATAACATAACATAACATAACATAACATAACATACCATACCATACCATACAATAACATGCCACGCCATACCATACCATACCATACCATACCATACCATACCATAGCCAACTTCGCCTGAAAAAAAAAAGAGAAGAAAAACGGTAGCCGAGCGCATCGCTTTTGGGCCCTATGCATCCCTGAACACGTGGAGACAAACTTCCTCCCTCTGTCCAATGGCGGCCGACGAATAAATAGATGCGACGACTTTGAGAACCGGCAGTGATGGCCATCCTCAAGAAAGCAAGCACACTCAAAGATAGCGTGTTCTGTTAGCGCAAACAACCTGCGGGTGCCTTTTATTGCTGTTAAAATCAAGCCGCTCCAAGGTCACTTCCTGTACTCGCCATTTCAAGCGAGAAAGAAGAACACAACAGAAACTGCGAGACGAGACAGCAGCACTACGCAGCGAATAGCGCAAGGAAGTCAGTCAAAGGACGTCTGGCTCCGGCTACAAGAAATCTTTTCAAATCTCTCGCATCATAGTTCGCCAGCTTTAAAAATAGAACGACAAGAATCGCTCCCCAACCTTTGCGCAAGATTCCCTTTTAGTGGCCGTCATTCGTACTTAACTGAGCATAACGGACTGCAAATAACTTGAGCTATAATGAAGAACGTCTTACGGAAATGTTACTTCTAGCGAGCCCTGTTGGCTGAGAACATTTATCACTTGGAACAAGGGAGGAGAAGCGGATTGGTTCTCATATTTTCGTATACTAGCCGCTTAGCCGCTTTGCTTATTACTTCGATATTTAAACACGTGCAGTGCGGCTTGACAAATAGCAATAGCAACAGTTCACTGACATGTCCATATGCGCATTATTTTCCTTGTGTTTCGATCTCCGCAAGAAGGAGATGCCAGTAATGAAACAAGCGGGCTTGGATGCGGCCATGAAGTTTCTCACATTTGCCTAGAGGGAAAGCTGGCGCCACCATCTATGTGAGTTTCTTCAAGAGCACTGCATCCACGGCGGGAATACCGGGAAGACGAGGTTTCGTGTTTGGCTTGGCCCAAGATGTGGACAGTACTTCGAACTTAGCAGTTGCGTCGCGATGCTCTCCACAGTGCGTAGATTAAGTTATTTCAATGCTGCGTTTTAATCTTCAACAGATTTAACGCAAGTGAAAGTTAGGTGTTAGATTGGCATGGGAACCTTCGCAGCATTTCTTCGAAGCTTGCCTGAAGAACAGTCGCATTTTCACGGCTGAATTCACGTTTTACGCCCAACAATAGCCAAGCCAAGTAAGAAACCTCGTCTTCCCGATATTCCTGCTCCTCCCCATGGTGGATAAAGCGTATACAGGCCGCCATCTTTAAATTCCCTCCAGTTATATTAATCTCTACGATTCCCATCATCTAAAGCCCTTTAGTGAACCGTTGCCGCTTTGTGTCTGCTTGCCCTTGTGCCATAGTCTGTATTGGACACAACACTACCGTTCTGGCTACGGGTCTGAACAAATATTGAGTGACTTTTGTTTTTAGATGGTATGCATAATAACGAAAAGAATAAGACATGGAAAAAGATTGCCCGTGTGTTGTGCGCTGCGAGCGCACAATCAAAGCCCCCCCCCCGTCCTTCGTCCCCCCTCCCCGTGCTGGAAATTAATCTGGCGCCCTCCACTACGATACAGCGTACCCCACAGCCCCTATGCAGCTGCGGCGTGTTTTCATAATCCACAAGCTTCTCGGTGCGCTTTGGCGTCTATAATATAACGGTACAGCCTCAACAAAGCCCCGAGTGCGAACACAATGAGGGTGCAGGAAATTTCATGCGACGGCGCATCAATTTCAGCCTATCATGTCGCCGTCCGCATGATAT